>NC_064644.1:253802816-254174066 GCF_023864345.2 Schistocerca serialis cubense
TGTGAAGTTTGGAAGCTATGAGACGTGGTATTGGCGGAAGTAAATCTGTAAAGACGGGTCGTGAGTCCTGCTAGGGTAAAGTAGAGAGAAAAGTCTGCATACTATGCAATGTCCAGAACACCAATGTGTGAAATATAAGATATGTTGTTAAAACTGCACTAGATACTGTTGTAATGAAGAATGCTTAAACAATCACCGCGATGTATGTAATACAGCTTATAAATGTGAGAGATATAAAAAGTTTTGCTTGAGAACTAAAATGATCAACGTTGCTGTGAACTTTCCAGAAACTGTAAACAAATACGGTAAATTGGAAATCATAAATGATACATGCAAAGAAAATTGCAAAAACGTGGAAGTTGTGAAAGAAAATTTGGTGAGGATTTTATAGTCAAAGGTTTTCCAAATTATAATAAAGAAGGTTGTTATATTAATGGAGCATTCCGAAATTATTACGTTTACCAATACTTCGAAAGCTATTAAATAGTTGCAGGTAAAGACGTTAAATGTTGTGAAAAAGACTTTCCTAGGAGCGTAAATTGTATCAATACTGAAAGATATATGTGACTTGATTAAGAGCTCAACAAAAAACTGGCATACATATTCCGAATCTGATCTCATAATAGTTCACAATTTCAATGGTGACAAATATAAATTTTGTCCTTGGACGATATCTGATGAACACGACGACTATACATTCATAGCTCACTGTGCTACCTGTTACGATTCCCAATTTATTTTGAATTACTATGTTGGAAATACAATAAAACCAATAACTAACGTTATAGGAGACCAAACAATTAGGTATAAAATTATAGATAGTTGTAATTTCGTACGAGATCCTCTTAGTAGTTTTCCAAAAACTTTTGATTTGAAAGAATTGAAGAAATGCTACTTCCCTCATTTGCTCAAGACACAATGAAAATTTCATTGGACCAATTCCTGATACTCAATATTATTATGTTGACACTATGAAGCCAAAAGATATAGAAGCATTTCTCAAATGGTGTAGCTCCAGAGGCAAACAAAATTAGGTGTACAATATGAAGAAAGAAATTGTAGAATACTCTAATTCTGATGTAGATATTTTGAGCAGAGGTTATTTAGAACTGAGAATACAGTTTCTAGAAATAGCTAATATAGACCTGTTGTGTTATTTAACCATTGCTGGTGTTTGTATGGCGATTTACAAATACTGACCTGAAAATATAATTGCTGTATCGGATGAAGTACAGAAAGAAAATTATAGTAAAGAATACATAGTATGGTTAAACCGTTTAATCAATAACCATATCACACACACTCCTAATGGTGGCGAAGGAAGAATAGCTTGTCCAAAAGTAGATGGATTCGATAAAGCAACTAAAACTGTTTATTAGTGCCATGGTAGTTTCCGGCATAGAAGCAAAAACTGTTTAAAAGTCAGACAATTAACTATAAAAATAAAGAAACAATTGATGACCTTTATCAAAAGACATTAACAAGAAGTGTAGAAATACGAAATGTTGTATATATTTTGTAGAGATGTGGGACTGTGATTGCCTTAACTCACCAGAGTACAAAATACTTAAATAATTGAAACAGTTACCCGAAGCTGTTGAACCACTGAATCCAAGAGATGCATTTTATGGTGGCTGTAGGAATGGGGTAAAATAAAGAGCTAAAGCAGACAGTGTTAGAAAAATAAAATACATTGATGTATGTGGTCTTTATCCAATTGTACAGTATTATGATTATTATCCTGAGCAACATGAAAGAAAAATATATAGACCAAGACATAATAGTAAAAATGGGATCAATTTTTGAAATATCGCATAGAGGATTGTGACATCCTGTTTTGCCTGTAAGGGTAAAAATTGATAAAAATTAAAAACTGTTGTTTCCTTTGTGTATCAAATGTGCTGAAGAAAAAATAAAGGCAAATCACTGTTTTATTGGTACTTGGGTCACAGATGAAATTAATTTTGCTATAGAAATCCGATATAATATTTTAAATCTCAATGACATTTGGGATTACAGAGATAAAAGCAACATGTTGTTTAAAAATTGTAAGAATTTATGAACAATAAAACTGGAAACTAGTTCACATAATTTCGAATCTGATGAAGTGTATATCAAAACCGTTAATGGAATATTAGATACTGAGTTAGATCCTGACAGAATAAAAAAAGAAAGATACTGGAAAACTTGCTGTTGCTAAGATGTCTTAATTCATTGTGGGGAAAGTTTGGACACAGGCAAAATATGAGTAAAACTGGATATGTGACAGATGTACAAGAAATTTATGAGATACTTTTGGATGATCGATTAGATAGTGTCCCTATAAAGTTCTTTATGACAATATGGTTCAAATGAAATACAATTTCAAGGATTATAGTTTGGAAAATAATACATCCACAAATATTTTTATAGTAACATTCACTACATCAAATGTGAGGCTTAGATTGT
Source organism: Schistocerca serialis cubense (assembly GCF_023864345.2). NCBI lineage: Eukaryota > Metazoa > Arthropoda > Insecta > Orthoptera > Acrididae > Schistocerca > Schistocerca serialis. The sequence goes on from NC_064644.1 coordinate 253,805,265, forward strand.
ATAATGTGTTAGATGAAATTGGAGAATCTGTTATATATTTTGATAGTGATTCAGTAGTATATATTGACAATGGGAAAAATACTGTGCAAACGGGTTATATATTAGGCGAATGGACTGATGAATTGGGAAATAACTGGATTACAGGAAGGCTTCAACTGGCCCAAAAAGTTATTATCATGGGAAAGATGATAAATAAACAGAGTTTGAGGTAAAGGACTTCACTTTAAACTATAAGAATATTCCAAAGCTGAGAGGTGAATCTATGATAAGATAAATTGTGAACGCAGTTAAAGAAAATATAAAATTGCAGTACAATCGGATAACCAGAGATGCAGATGCTAAAAATCTGGTTAAGAAACAAGTGAAGAAAGAATTCTCATTTCAGTATGACAAAAGAGTTGTTCTAGAAAATTTTGATACCATGTCTTACAGTTGTTACAGTTTAATGAATAATTATTAAAATCATTTATTTATCTTGTGGGCATGTTGGCTCAGTTATTAAAATTATTTTATTCATCTTGTGGGTGTGTTTGCTCAGTAAATTAATTTTTATTATTAACAACTCTAATCTCTTTCTCCAACCATGACTAAGAACAAAAATATATAAAAATTTGGTAATCCTATTTTAGGGCTACCTAAAAATACATGAAAATTTAAATCCTTCTTGTGTAAATTCAATTAATAATTTTATTTTTTTTAGAAATTTTATAAAAAAAGGAAAATGTCCGTAAATTATCTGTGAGTGCACTCAATCCACTCAGTGACTACTATAGTAAAAGTGAGGGAAACAATACAGATTTGTCGTATAACACTAAAAAATGAAATTTCCTCAACAAAAAGGTAAAATAATAAGAACCATAAAGCGATATTGTGTGGAAGTTCACCTGAATACTTCGTCGAACTTGAATAATATGTTTCCTTTATTCATAAACGACTTTCGCATTTATCAATAATAACAGAATACTCTGGCCTTTCGTCATGATGAAGCATGGTAGTTTGAGTACAAAATACAAAATTAATTATTTTAGAAAAGTTACATAAAAGCCCAGAAGTTACATGATCAACTAATTTTTATTACTTATAGAATACAATCTGCATCATGTATGGATACAAAACACACCACAAACTAATTCTGAAAAGTGGACGATTCTAATTATGTGCAAAACAAGCAACCAAACTAACAAAACGACAAAGAGAAGTCCTTGGCTGCCATTACCTCTCTTACACATTCATTTATATTTCTTTTCTTACCAATTCTAGCAATTCTGCCGGTACTTTTACCATGTCCTACTACCAAAGTGTAGTTTTGACAGAGTGAAACTCTCGTTAATAGGTACCTGAGCGCACAGTTGCTTCATTAATTTTTACATTTGTCAACAACTACACATTCATTTTTGAAAACTTAGTGCAGTTGAAAATTAAAGAAAAATGAACATCATGCACATACAAAATGTTTCATATTTTAAAAATACTAGAACGCTATCCCCTTTGCGTTTCCTTCTGTATCCTCACCCTATTTCGGTTGATGAAATTCACCCTTGTCCTCAGTTTCCTCAAACTGATTGCAAATCTGGGTCATAAAATAGAGTATAAGAAACCCTTTGTCTACACAATCCTCACCAAGGCAGGAGGTCCTTACGAGAATTATTTATGTCTGAGTAACACCTTACAAACTCTTTCCCACCTGACATATCCGAAACCAAAGAAACTTCATCAGGTTCTGTCACTCTAAAAATGTTCCTGACATCTATTTATGCTACTAGTCATACCTTTGCCCTTATATCCTTGCATCAGATCAAAGTTCCAATACCAGTCTCTGCCTCCTGACCATGATTCTTTTTTTGAAAATGTACTTTTACGTTTTTATAAATGTACTCAGGCAAAGAAAAGCTATCGTCTCTTACTCCAGTAACATGACCGGTAATGAAAGAGGGATGTAAGAAGAATGTCATCAAAGGTACAAATAAATCAGCACAATGACCTTTGGACAACAACAGCCTACCACTTGCAGACAAACGGTGCTTGACACCTTGAAGATAGAATCATTGTATCTAATGATTCGAAATTCGATCGCTGTATGGTGCGCTATAGCATCCAATATCTTCTCTCACATATGTTCACCAAATCTAAAATACAACTGAAGGATGTCTTATGTAGGAACATATCAACATTTTACTTCCATAGTAATAATAATAATAATAATAATAATAATAATAATATTTCATGAATGTTTCTTAAAATCATTACTTCATTCCATATTTTCTACCCCCATCTAGCTAGACCGACGATCATCCCCGTTCATGCTACTACAGTAGTTGAATGTTTTTATTGTGATACATTAATGTCAGCTAAATTGCCATCTTCCATTCATCTGCGAAAGTTTCATAATAGTTTTTATATATTTATGAAGTTGGTTAATCGTACTTTCGTACAAACAGGTTTGTTACTTATGTCTTTGTATCATCGGTGGTCGCTGTCACTCCATATTGTATTACAGTGAGCTGTAGATTAAGAACCTTTATGCTGTAGTCTGTTTTGTGGTTTGCTGCTGTTGTTCTTCGTCAGCTCTCGTAACTTTTACAATTTTTTTCGTCAGATTTGACAGATTGACGTTACACTAGTGTAGTAATGATCTGTATTTAATTATATAATGTCTTTAAGAGATATCTCCAACATTTGGATCTGAAAAATGTAATATTGATACATAAGGTAATATATGTATGAACTTATGACCCGTTATGATGTCACTGCTTGTTGTTGCCTTAAGCAAACTTCCCCATCCCAGCCATACTTGACAATAACATATAGTGCTTTCCTCTGTGAGCTCTTGAAGTCTTCAGAACTACTGTTTTCCATAAACCCATCAATGTCTTACCTGCTCGTTAGCGTAACTTCCACCTGCAGTGAAGTCCATGAATAATTACTAGCTCAGAATGTGTACAAACACGTGGTCTAGCTTCCACACCAATACTCGACAAATTATCTGCACATTCACCTCATTGGCCTATTATCTTTAAACTCTATGAGCCTGAGATAGCCTTTGACCATACGAGGCATTTGGACCACCTAGTCAAGCTAAAATCCCATTCTCATAAAATTATGTCTCCCAAATCGTTCCCCTCCTGACAAACCTTCGTCTTTTGCTTCTTAAAATCATTGCTTCATTCAACGTCTTTCACCAACCATCGAGTTAGATTGGTGATCATCTCTGTTCATTATCCTCTATATATTCTAGGTACATGCTCTCACGCACTTGTTACACCATTCTGTCTTCATTCTATACGTATAATCTTCCTAAGGGTTTCTCCAGATCCATCTTCATACGTTTACTTCGTGATGAATCGTCTGATACGTTAAAATCAATCGAATTAAAATGTAATCAATATTCATTGTCTCTTCCGACACCCTGATGACCACTTCACCGCACAGACCGTTCCATTCATGTCACTAATACGCAATATTATACTAATCCCCGACAAGAATCCTACTTCGTGACCCCCTTGAATAATACCAAAATGGACAAACCCGTCATTCGGATTACATCGTTCCATTTTCCATTATATCTTTAATAGCCTTACTGTAACAGACTCCATCTGCTCGCCAAACGTTTATCTCTACATACATGTGCTGACTCGCCTTCAGTAGCAATGGCATTCTCCAAGACGCTGTCCACAGCAGCTTGTGTATATTCTCCTCCTCTGAAATTCACAGAAGAGCTTGATAAATGATGCCTGTTACATAAACACGAAGGAACAAACCTCATCTCGCCACAAGAATTCCTTAACAAGCTACCCTTCCTGACTCAGAACTACGTTCTTATTACATCCTACCAAACATAGCCAATCGTACCCTATCCTCTCTTTGCATCAAGTTTCCAATATGCTAACCCACTACTCATTATCAAAACCAGTTAAAAAATTCTCCCTCATTGGTTCCATCTCCACACAAATCTGAAATCTCAAGAACAAATAATTGTGCCCAGTCTACTTATTTCCGCATCCTCTTGTGCCCCTACTGTACTTACTCGGAGATAAATTCCATACACGAAACTATTTAGTGTTCGTAAGCTAGGTGCAACATAATCAGCAACATCATCATTATCTGTTTGTTGATTACAAATGAGATCAAGGCAATTCATAGTTTGTTGTTTTCATGTGAATTCTATCAAACGTTTGAAACTATAAGGAACTGGGTACATCGTTTCTGTCCAATTTATATACAAAATAGTACAAAACATGTCATTAAGAGCGACTGTATCGTCAATAGTTTTCATAAATGGATGATGTTATACAAATTTTTCATCAAGGTATATGTCTTGGAAATTTTCTGAAGGACCTATTTCTTTACTTCTGCTCTCTCCTAAACTACTTCCACTCTTAAAATACGAGCCTTTCTTTAAGGCACCCTAAGTCCTCATTATTCAGTGCCAATAATCTGGCCACCTGAGACATTTCAGTGCAACAAACAGCTCTTTCCCAGTCACAATACCTTTTTCTTTCTTTCTTCCTTGGGTCATCAGTCTTCTGACTGATTTGATGCGATCCGACACGAATTCCTCTCCTGTGTGGACCCCTTCATCTCAGCGTAGCATTTGCAACCTACGACCTCAATTATTTGTTGGATGTATTCCAGTATCTGTCTTCCTCTACAGTTTTTGCACCCTGAAGTTCCCTCTAGGTCTATACCCTGATATCTTAACAGCAGCCCTACCATCCTGTCCCTTCTCCTTGTCAGTATTTTTCACATATTCCTTTCCTCTCCAGTTCTGCGCTGACTCTTCTCGTTGTTATCTTACCAGTCTTTCTAATTTTAAAAATTCGTCTGTAGCGCCACATCACCAATGCTTCGATTCTCTTCTGCCCCGGTTTTCCCAAAGTCCACGTTTCACTACCAAACAATGCTGTACAATCTCAGAAATTTTTTCCTCAAATTAAGGCCTGTGCTTGAGACTAGTAGGCTTCTCTTGGCCTAGAATGCTATTTTTGCCAGTGCCAGTCTGCTTTTAATGTCTTTCTTGCCATGTCCGTCATTGGTTATTTTGCTGGCGAGGTAGCAAAATTCATTAACGACTTAACAATCAGTCTTGATGTTAAGTTTCTCGCTGTTCTCATGTTGGCTGCTGTTCGTTATCTTCGTCTTTCTTCGATTTCTCACAATCCATATTCTGTACTCATTAGATTGTTCATTCCTTTCAGTAGGTCATGTAATTCATCACTTACACTCAGGACAACAATGTCATCAGCTAATCGTGTGATTGATATCCTTTCACCTTGAATTTTAATTCCAATCCTGAAACTTTCTTTTATTTGGATCATTGCTTCGTTGATGTACAGTTTGAACAATAGGGACTATAAAATTACATCCCTGCCTGACGCCCTTTTCAATCCAAGGGCTTCGTTCTTGGTCGTCCATTCTTATTATTCGATCTTGGCTCTTGTACATATTGAATATGACCCGTCTCTCCCTTACTGCTTCCCTGTTTTTCTCAGAAATTCGAACATCTTGCACTGTTTTACATTGTGGAACGCATTTTCCAGGTCGACAAATGCTATGAAGGTGCTTGATTTTTCTTTAGTATTGCTTCCATAACCAACAGCAGCATCAGAATCCCCTCTCAGGTTCCTTTACCTTTCATAAAACCATACTGAGTCTCATCTAACACATCCTCAATTTTATTTTTATTCTCCTGTATATTGTTCTTGTAGTTATCTTCGCTGCATGAGCTGTTAAGCTCATTGTGCGATAATTCTGCCCTTGTCAACTCTTGCAGTCTTGGGAAATTTTTTGGATGATATTTTTCCGAAAATCTGATGGTATGTAACCAACTCATACATTCTGCACAACAATCGTTCTGTTGTCACTTCCCCCAATGAGTTTAGAAATTTTGATGGAATGTTATCAACCCCTTCTGCAAATCACATTTAAGTGCCTGGTAGAGTGTTCATCGAACCACCTACACAATTCTCTATTATTCCAATCACGTATAGCGCGCGTAAAGAATGAACACCTACAACATTCCATACGAGCTCTTTCCCTTATTTTATCGTGGTGATCGTTCCTCCATATGTAGGTCAGTTCAACAAAATATTTTCACATTCGGAGGAGAAACTTAGTGATTGGAATGTCGTGAGAAGATTCCGTCGCAAAGGAAAACGCCTTTCTTTTAATCATGTCCAGCTCAAATCATGTATCATTTCTGTGACACTCTCTCCTACATTTCGCGCTAGTACAAAATGTGTCCCTTTCTTTGAACGTTTTCGATGTACTCCGTCAGTCCTATATGCTAAGGATCCCACACCGCGCAGCAGTATTCTAAAAGAGGACGGACAAGCGTAGTGTAGGCAGTCTCCTTAGTAGGTCTGTTTCATTTCCTAAGGGTCTTGCCAATAAAACGCAGTCTTTGGTTAGCCTTCCCCACAACATTTTCTATGTGTTCCTTCCAATTTAAGTTGTTCGTAATTGTAATACCTAGCTATTTGGTTGACTTTACGGCTTTTAGATTAGACAGATTTGTCGTGTAACCGAAGTTCAACGAGGTTCTTTTAGCACTCATGTGGATGACATCACACTTTTCATTGTTTAGGGTCAAATGCCACTTTGTGCACCATTCACATATCTTTTCTAAATAGTTTTGCTGTTTGTTTTGATCTTCAGGTGACTTTATTAGTCGATAAACGGCAACGTCGTATGTAAACAACCGAAGACGGCTGCTCATATTGTCTCTGAAATCGTTTACATAGATAAGGAACAGCAAAGGGCATATAACACTACCTTGGTAAACGTTAGAAATCACTTCTGTTTTAACCGATGACTTTCCGTCATGACCTCTGTGACAAGAAATCACAAATCCAGTCACATAATTGAGACGATATTCCAATTGCACGCAATTTCACTACGAGCCGGTTGTGTGGTACAGTGTCAAAAGCCTTCCGGAAATCCAGAAATACGGAATCCATCTGAAATCCCTTGTCAGTAGCACTCAACACTTCATATGAATAAAGAGCTAGTTGTGTTTCACAGGAACGACGTTTTCTAAACCCATGCTGACTGTGTGTCAGTAGACCGTTTTCTTAGCGGTAATTCATAAGGTTCGAACACAATATATGTCCCAAAATCCTGCTGCTTATCGACGTTAACGATATGGGCCTGTTATTTAGTGGATTACTACCTTTCTTCAATATTGGTGTGACCTGAGCAGCTTTCAGTCTTTGGGTACGGATCTTCCGTGGACCGTACCGTTGTACATGATTGTTAAGTATGGAATTCATGCATCTGCATACCCCGAAAGGAACCTAAATGGTATACTGTCTGGACCAGAAGACTTGCTAATATTACGTGATTTAGGTTGTTTCACTAATCCGGGGATATTTACTTCTACGTTACTCATGTTGGCAGCTGTTCTCGATTCGAATTCTGGAATATTTACTTCGTCTTCTTTTGTGAAGGCATTTCAGATGGCTGTGTGTAGTAACTTTGCTTTGGCAGCACTGTCTTCAATGGTATCTCCATTGCTATCACGCAGAGAAGGCATTGATTGTTTCTTGCCACTAATGTACACATACGACTAGAATCTCTTTGGATTGTTTGGCAAGTTTCGAGACAAAGTTTCGTTGTGGAAACTGTTACAGGCATCTCGCATTGATATCCGAACTAAATCTCGAGCTTCTCTATAAGATCGCCAGTCTTCGGGACTTTGCGTCTGTTTACGTTTGGCATGTTTCTTTCGTGATTTCTGCAACAGTGTTCTAACCCTTTTTGTGTACCAAGGAGGATCAGCTCTGTCGTTTGTTAGTTTATTTGAGATGAATCTCTCAATTGCTGCCTATACTATTTCTTTGAATCTAAGACACATCTGGTCTACACTTATATTATTAATTTGGAATGAGTAGAGGTTGTCTGTCAGGAAGGCATAATGTGAATTTACCTGGTTTTTTGAATAGGTATATTTTTCGCTTATTTTTCGGGGATCTGGGGATTACAATATTCAGTCTCGCTACGAACACCCTGTCTTCACTAATGCCTGAATCGGTTTTGATGCTCGTTATTAGCTCAGGATTATTTGTTGCTAAGATGTCAAGTCTGTTTTCACAACCGTTTACTGTTCGCGTGGGCTCATGAACTAACCGGGCGAAAAAATTTTCAGAGAATGTGAAACTTCCTGGCAGATTAAAACTGTGTAGCAGACATGGACTCGAACTAGGAACCTTTGCCTTTCGCGGGCAAGTGCTCTACCAAGGCACGACTCATGCCCCATCCTCACAGCTGTACTTCTGCCAGTACCTCGTCTCCTACCTTCCAAACTTTACAGAAGCTCTCCTGCGAACCTTGCAGAACTAGCGCTCCTGAAAGACAGGATATTCTGGAGACATGGCTTAGCCAGAGAACACTTGCCCCCGAAAAGCAAAGGTCCCGAGTTCGAGTCTCGGTCCGACACACCTTTTTAATCTGCCACGAAGTTTCGCATCAGTGCACACTCCACTGCAGAGTGAAAATCTCATTCAGAGAATGTGTTTAGCACAATTTCGGATGATATTTCGCCAACATATCGAGGGTATATGAAAGTCACCACCAGCTATTATCGTATTAGTCGGGTACGTGTTTGAAATCAAAGTCAAGGTTTCTTTGAACCTTTCAGCAATTGTATCATCTGAACTGGGAGGTCGGTAAAAGGATCCAATTATTATTTTATTCCCGTTGCCAGCAATGACCTCTGCCCATAGTAACTCACAGGAAGTAATTGCTTCAATTTCGCTACAAGTTAAACTTCTTTCTACAGCAACAAACACGCCACAGCCAACCGCGTTAGGTTCTTGGCAAAAATCTCGGCTGAGCTTATATCCAGCTTCATCCAGCTTTCAGTGCCTATAACCATTCGAGCATCAGTGCTTTCTATTAGCGCTTGGAGCTCTGGTACTTCCCCAACACAGCTACGACAATTTACAGCTGTTATACCAACGGTTCCTGTATCTGCGTTCTTCCTGTGATCAGCCTTCACTCTTTGAGACTGAAGCCCTTCTTGTGTTTTCCCGAGGCCTTCCAACCTAAAAAAACCGCACAGTCCATGCCACACAGCCCCTGCTACCCGTGTAGCCGCCTCCTGCGTGTAGTGGACACCCGATCCATTCAGCAGAACCCGAAACCCAATCACCGTTGGGGGCAAATCATGGAATCTACAGCCTATACGGTCGCACAATCATCTGAGCCTCTGATTCAGACCCTCCACTCGGCTCTATACCAGAGGTCCGCAAACGACCCTGTCGACCATGCTGCAAATGGTCAGCTCTGCTTTCATCTTGCAAGCAAGACTAGCAGCCTTTACCACTTCCATTAGCCGCTCGAAACTAGAGAGAATCTCTTCTGATCCGAATTGACTCACATCATTGGTACCGACGTCAGCAACCACCTGCAGTTGGCTGCACCCTGTGCTCTTCACGGCATGCGGGAGGACTCTGACGTGGTGGATGTCTGTTGGATCCCCATGGGCGGCCCACAGCAGTGGTGCCCAACCACTGCAGCCTCAAGCTGTGTAACCGAAGCCATCACAGCCTGAAGCTGAGAACGAAGTGTCACCAACTCGGCTCGAATTCGCACACAGCAGCTACAGTCCCTGTCCATCCTAAAGACCGTGGAGAACTAAACTATGCAGATAAACGGACTATCGGCACGTGCTGCGCAATTCTACTGTAGACCCTGACAAAAACGCACGAACTGTGTTTAGTAATACGCAGATATTCCATAACCCAACTACCGAAGCACTTATGTGAAACTAAATAATTTGCCCCTGATTAGGAACTTGTAATACGTCACAAAATTCTCTCGTGGTTAGGAACTCATAAATGTCACAAAAGCGGTTACTTCCCTGTTGCTGCGTCTGTCTCGGTCGGCTACTACTGCCTGACTAATACTGCCTGATTCTAATACTGAATATCCTATCTCCCCCAAATGGTCTCCTGTTTCCTCTTCTATCGCATCAGACAAATCTTCCCCTCATAGAGGCCTTCACTGTACTCTTTCCACTTATCCGCTCTCTCCTCTACATTTACCAGTGAAGTTCCCGTTTCACTCTTAATCTTACCACACTTGCTTTTAATGGCGCGGAAGGTTGTTTTCTCTTTCCTGTATGCTGAGTCAGTCCTGCCGACAGTCGTTTCTTTTTCGATTTCATCACATTTTTCTGGCAGTCATTTCATCTTAGCTTCCCTGAACTTCTTATTTATTTCATCGATCAACTGGAGTATTTCTCCTGTTACCCACGGTTTCTTCGCATCTCCAGGTTGTTTATCATTGTCTATTCTTCCGCCTTTAGGTGCAGTTTCCCATCCCATGGTCAAGAGAATTACCAGAACTCTGTCCTTTCTTCCGCCATGTTTGACAAAGCAGTTGGCAGAATTAGGGTGACTTCTTATGCCGGAAGTCTTCAGCCACCAAAGGTGATTATTAATCAAAATTTAAGCAATGGCGGGTTTCGACCAAGGGACCGAGGACATTTTAATTACTAATCAGAGACCTACCTACATTTTTTACATTATTTTGTTTCTTATTATTCGTTGCGTTTGTTCCGGGTGGACGTTCCAAGACACCTGTTGAAGATCATTGTTGATCCATTCACTCAGTTTTTGTATTACAGAGGGCAGCTAACCCTCTGACCGAACACAGTGTGCTACCCTGCCGGCAACCCGAGATCACAGATGCATTCACGATTCCTTCTGCCTTTTACTTCATTACTTAATAATAATGGTTTCCAGCTACTGTCTCCTCGTATGTTTGAACCACTCCTAACGATGGCAGCTTGAATCACCGTCTGTCCAGTCACATTTAAATTACTTGTTTCCCTTACCACTTGAATCCCAACAATATGAGAAAAAATATAATTTAAAAATTAATCTCATAATTAATATTTATCACTATAACATGAAATAAAACTGGTAAAAGGTAAATAATCAGTTCTTCTAAGGATACTCTTCACTTTGGAATAACTGGGACCTATATTCACCCATCATTCAATGTGGTATATTCGAAGGAAAATTCTCATTTTAAGTAGATAAAGTCTCACATTTTTAAACATCCATGAAATCATAATGTATTAAATCAGTATTTAAGGAATTATGTATGACAACTGCTTACTGTCCCTGTTGTTTCGTTTACGATTTACTTATAAAATCAATAGTATAAACTCATATTCAATTTACAATAACTTAGATGTACTTGCTTTCAATGGAAATGATCTCCTAAACAAGGCCAACGCAAAAATCTCATTTCATATTCTAGTAAAATCTTGCTCTGAAGCTATGAGTTGCTTCCAAAATGCACTACATTCATATAAGTATTTCACTGTATCATTAGAAGCCTTTGTCTTGTAATAGCGTCGATGGTTTCATGCGAAAGACACTGGCAACACAAAAAAGTCAATGAAACGGTGGTGTCTGACATAATGTGCTGAAATTCAAAGTGTTACCAAGCATAAGACAGCTGCTAGCAGAATTTCTTTGGAAAGATAATGGCCGATTATATGTGGTACGCGATTCCTTTATTCGTACCACACCTACCCACTATGTCTTAGATACCATAAAAGAGGAAGTGGGATGGAATCATGGTTGGCAGCCACAATTTATTATTAATACAGTTTATTGACACTACGCCTTTTAAGGAGTCTGACAATTACAAATTGTGGACGAGCCACTAGATAACGTTTTGCAAATACAGTTAGAAACCCAAAGTACTCAGTATTCAAATAAACAGTTCCTTAATGTGCCAGGCATTTATAGAAACATTAAGCATAGCGACTTCACCAAACTCCTTAAAACCGGTTATTACATCAAGATGGCCACACTTAAAACATTCTTCATTAAAATACCATTATAAACTTACTATTTCAATCCGTTTAAGAAGCACTTGCTAAAGATCAACTGCCAACTTATTTTTCCTTATTAAGAAAACAGAATTACTGACAAACTTCATAAATTAGGATTTCCCTCAAAATACATATAATGACCAATTACATAACATGATACAACCACTAACATAAAAATAGCAGAAAACTTGATCTTTAAAAATGAGTGTTCAGGTGCTCAGCCGTGTTAATAAAAGACTACTAGAAAGAGCTGCGCAAGGAACTCAGCAGATGCTATACAGTTTAAAGTTTAGCCAGTTGCCAGTCGCTAATATTGAAGGAAACAGGTTCGTCTAAGGACTGGTTACATACAATATATATTTATATATCTACCAGCTTAACCCGCCTTGGCGGAAGGAAGATAAATACTAAACTTTGGAAGGCGGTATGTGAACAACTCCCGGTAGTGGCCAGGTTATTAAACACTGCTAGGCCTAGACCTCGGATGACATCTTACTCGCCGGCCGAAGTGGCCGTGCGGTTAAAGGCGCTGCAGTCTGGAACCGCAAGACCGCTACGGTCGCAGGTTCGAATCCTGCCTCGGTCATGGATGTTTGTGATGTCCTTAGGTTAGTTAGGTTTAACTAGTTCTAAGTTCTAGGGGACTAATGACCTCAGCAGATGAGTCCCATAGTGCTCAGTGCCATTTGAACCATTTGAACATTTTACTCCCCGCCAAGGCCCAGGCACAATCAAAGGTTTTTGCACGAATCACAAAGACATTGCAATAACTCTGAAATATAGAAACACTCGGCAGAACCTTTGACTCGATATATGGGTAAGCGTCTAAAGAAACACGTTACACTACTGAAAAATTCACAACTTTGACCTTAAGCATTTTACAAATGGACAAATGCAGGCTTTGAATATACAAACATAAATTTATGTGGTTACAAGAAACACAGAGCACTAGTAAAACTACCGAGAAAGCTTTCAAATAACGGCCACCATTTAACTAGGCCAACTGAATTCTTCCACGCCATCTTAAAGTTCGACTATGAAAGTCTCACCATAATAATAAAATTGAAATGCCTCTGAGTGCGTCGGTCAACAAAACACAATTACGACCACTTACTCATATCACGTACACATTACGAAGGAGCTGCTTCACCGCTGCACTTCAAATATCGTTCTCCAAGCTGCCCATGTCATCAAAACGCACGACCAACTTCACACCACAACGTATAACGGTCATCACGCTCGTTCGGCAGCCGTTGACACTCGTCTCCCAGCGAATGTCACGAAATCTCGAGGGTTAGCCGGCGAAGGCTAACAACCAACTCGCTTCACCCGGCAACCCGGAAGATAAGACACGCGAAAAGCAAAGGTAGCTTAGCTCAACCACCATCGATCTCAACGAAACATAAACAAAACAACACTGGTGCCAGCTCACCACGGCTCAATAACCTTCTTCATCCGTCTTCAAATCGAAGCTTCTGTTGTGTCGGAAACGACTTCGTCCTCTAAGGTACACTAACACCTAATATTCCTTGAAATGTTCCTCTATTGAAACTGGACCCTTGCACTTGAATTTTGCGCTCAACTGCTGTCTGCGCTCGCCATGTTCACAAGTGACTGCTTTTCTCTCACAGCGGCGGTGGTGCTGGCGTTCTTCATCAGCTGGGCGCCCTTCCACATGCAGAGGCTGATGTACATCTACGGGCGAGATGCACCCAACTTCGAGGAGATCAACGAGGTGATGTACTACGTGACGGGCTGCTTCTACTACTTCTCGGCCACCATTAACCCCATCCTGTACAACGTGATGTCCGCCAAGTACCGCAACGCCTTCCTGCAGACCCTGTGCGGGCGCCAGAAGTCCCGTCCATCTGGGCGAGGCGAACAGTCCAGCTTCCGCGAGAACACGGTGGTCGGGTAAGCACGAGCACACCTGCCGGGTTTCAGTTCTCTCAGAACAGGAAGACACGCAGAATCTTTCGAAGCACTCTTTTTCATGTTATATTTTCATCTTTGAGAAACACTTTGTGTTATTGTCCAACGAGTAACCTTAGGCTTAATTTTCGGGCAGGCTGAGCGCACCCATTCGGGACTTTTGCAGTGGCTCGTGACGTACAGATATTGTGGTATGTGCTGGAATACGGGTACAAATAAATATATGGGAAAACACTGAATATTTTCATTACTTTACTTTTCGTTGTGAAACTGGTGATGATATAATGATCTTTAGCACAACCTGAAATGCAGGTTACATTAAAAGATGGTGGTGTCATTGTCAGCTGAAAAATTGAAGGCATAGTTCGTTATTAAAATAGAAATTCTATGAATATACACTACTGGCCATTAAAATTGCTAGAACAAGAAGAAATGCAATTGATAAACGGGTATTCATTTGACAAATATATTATACTAGAACTCAAATGTGATTACATTTTCACGCAATTTGGGTGCATACATCCTGAGAAATCCGTAACCAGAACAACCACCTCTGGCCGTAATAATGATCTTGATATGCCTGGACATTGAGTCAAACAGAGCTTAGAAGGGAACCTCCCCATCGCACCCCCCTCAGATTTAGTTATAAGTTCGCACAGTGGATAGGCCTTGATAAACTGAACACAGATCAATTGAGAAAACAGGAAGAATTTGTGTGGAACTGTGAAGAAATAAGCAAAATATACAAACTGAGTAGTCCATGGGCCACATATGCAACATCATGCGCAATGTGAGCTCAGGAGCGCCGTGGTCCCGTGGTAGCGTGAGCAGGTGCAGAGCGAGAGGTCCTTGGTTCAAGTCTTCCCTGGAGTGAATATTTTACATTATATATTTTTGCATAGTTATTATCTGTCCGTTAGTTCATTGACGTCTCTGTTCACTGTAATAAGTTTATTGTCTGTGTTTTGCGACCGCATCGCAAAACCGTGCGACTAGTAGACGAAAGGACGTGCCTCTCCAATGGGAACGGAAAACATTTGATCGCAAGGTCACAGGTCAACCGATTCCTCCACAGGAAAACACATCTGATATATTCTATACGACACTGGTGACGGCATGTGCACCACATGACAGGAATATGTTGTCGACCCACCTAACTTGTACACTTGGCGATTCTTCGACCTTGCCCGATTTAGGTTTTCTTGTGGATGTGATAATCACTCCCAAAAAGTGATGAAAAAATAAGAGTTTGTCACATAAACTGAAAATAAAAAATAAAAATTTTCACTCAATGGAAAATTTGAACCAAGGACCTTTCGTTTCGAAGCTGCTCACGTTACCACTAGACCATGGCGCTCCTGCGATACTACTTTCCTTGATGTTGGATATGTTCCCATGAACTACTCAGTTTGTATATTTTGCTTATTTTTTCACAGTTCCACACAACTTCTTCCTGTTTTCTCAATTGATCTGTGTTCAGTTTTTCCAGGCCTATCCACTGTGCCAACTTATAACTAAATCTGAGGGGGCTGCGATGGGGAGGTTCTCTTGTAAGTTCTAGGGGACTGATGACCTCAGCTGTTAAGTCCCATTGTGCTCAGAGCCATTTTTTTTGCGTTCACCGCGATGTCGCCAAACGCGGATGCGACCATCGTGATGCTGTAAACAAAACCTGGATTCATCCGAAAAAATTGCGTTTGCCATTCGTGTACCCAGGTTCGTCGCTGAGTACACCATCGCAAGCACTCCTGTCTGTGATGCAGCGTAAAGGATAACCGCAGCCATAGTCTCCGAGCTGATAGTCCATGCTGCAGCAAGCGTCGGCGAACTGTTCGTGCAGTTGGTTGTTGTCTGGCAAACGTCCCCATGTGTTGACTTAGGGATCGAGGCGTGGCTGCATGATCCGTTACGACAATGCAGATAAGAAGATGCCTGTCATCTCTACTTCTGGTTCTACGAGGGGGGGGGGGGGGGGGGGCGAATTTTATTTCCAGCACTGCCTGGGACTTTTCGTAGGTAGGAGGGCTGGACCTCGGACCACTCAGCCTCGTGATGCCAGATGAGTTGCTTCCTAAACGAGCGGTAGCGGCACCGAGGTAGAAACTTCGACGACGGCCGGGAGTACGATGTGCTGACCCCGTACCCCTCAAAAACACGTCCGTTGATGAATGACTGAGGATGACACGGCGGTCGGTTGACAGCCGCACCTTCTTCATATATAGGGTGTTACAAAAAGGTACGGCCAAGCTTTCAGGAAACATTCCTCACACACAAAGAAAAGATATATGTTATGTGGACATGTGTCCGGAAACGCTTACTTTCCATGTTAGAGCTCATTTAATTACTTCTCTTCAAATCACATTAATCATGGAATGGAAACACACAGCAACAGAACGTACCAGCGTGACTTCAAACACTTTGTTACAGCAAATGTTCAAATTGTCCACCGTTAGTGAGGATACGTGCATCCACCCTCCGTCGCATGGAACCCCTGATGCGCTGAAGCAGCCCTGGAGAATGCCGTATTGTATCACAGCCGTCCACAATACGAGCACAAAGAGTCTCTACATTTGGTACCGGGGTTGCGTAGACAAGAGCTTTCAAATGCCGCCATAAATGAAAGTCATGAGGATTGAGATCAGGAGAGCGTGGAGGTCATGGAATTGGTCCGCCTCTACCAATCCATCAGTCACCGAATCTGTTGTTGAGAAGCGTACGAACACTTCGACTGAAATGTGCAGGGGCTCCATCGTGCATGAACCACATGTTGTGTCGTACTTGTAAAGGCACATGTTCTAGCAGCACAGGTAGAGCATCCCGTATGTAATCATGATAACGTGCTCCATTGAGCGTAGGTGGAAGAACATGGGGCCCAATCAAGTCATCAACGACAATGCCTGCCCAAACGTTCACAGAAAATCTGTGTTGATGACGTGATTGCACAATTGCGTGCGGATTCTCGTCAGCCCACCCATGTCGATTGTGAAAATTTACAATTTGATCTCGTTGGAATGAAGCCTCATCTGTAAAGAGCACATTTGCACTGAAATGAGGATTGACATTTTGTTGGATGAACCATTCGCAGAAGTGTACCCGTGGAGGCCAATCAGCTGCTGATAGTGCCTGCACATGCTGTACACGGTACGGAAACAACTGGTTCTCCCGTAGCACTCTCCATACAGTGACGTGGTCAACGTTACCATGTACAGCAGCAACTTCTCTAACGCTGACATTAGGGTTATCGTCAACTGCACGAAGAATTGCCTCGTCCATTGCAGGTGTCCTCGTCGTTCTAGGTCTTCCCCAGTCGCGAGTCAGAAGCTGGAATGTTCCGTGCTCCCTAAGATGCCGATCAATTGCTTCGAACGTCTTCCTGTCAGGACACCTTCGTTCTGGAAATCTGTCTCGATATAAACGTACCAGCCGGCCGGTGTGGCCGTGCGGTTAAAGGTGCTTCAGTCTGGAACCGCGTGACCGCTACGGTCGCAGGTTCGAATCCTGCCTCGGGCATGGATGTGTGTGATGTCCTTAGGTTAGTTAGGTTTAATTAGTTCTAAGTTCTGGGCGACTGATGACCTCAGCAGTTAAGTCGCATAGTGCTCAGAGCCATATGAACCATTTTTTATAAACGTACCGCGCCACGGCTATTGCCCCGTGCTAATCCATACATCAAATGGGCATCTGCCAACTTCACATTTGTAAACATTGCACTGACAGCAAAACCACGTTCGTGATGAACACCAGCCTGTTGATGCTACGTACTGATGCGCTTGATGCTAGTACTGTAGAGCAATGAGTCGCATGTCAACACAAGCACCGAAGTCAACATTACCTTCTTTCAATTGGGCCAACAGGCGGTGAATCGAGGAAGTACAGCACATAGTGACGAAACTAAAATGAGCTCTAACATGGAAATTAAGCGTTTCCGGACACATGTCCACATAACATATTTTCTTTATTTGTGTGTGAGGAATGTTTCCTGAAAGTTTGGCCTTACCTTTTTCTAACACCCTGTATACGTTTATAATTCCGTTATACTACACATGCCATATTTCGATAAGTAATCTATGTACCACAGTATTAGTGCGTCGTGGATCAAAGTAGGAGGATGGTATCGGGAGCTTCATTAACTCCTGATTTTGTTCGTGAGGTTTCGACTCCTACAGGGAAGATTTTGTCGGAAGCTATGTTGAATCTAATTCAGTTTCTTCGGTCTTTAAGTTTAGTAAATCTATTATGTCGGAAGCATTGCAGGTGGATAAAAGAAGATAAGGATGTTCGAATAAACTGTGCTGCATAGGTGACTTATTGAGTAATATTATGTTCTTTAGTTAACTGAAGAAAGATGGAATATACCGCAAAAAATAAGGTGAAATATCAGCTCACTTATAATTGCAAGTAGTGGGAAATGATTACAAAACCATACGAAAGATCCTGATAGCAGAACAAATAAAAACAAAAAGAGCGGTACAGCCGTGCGTAATGGCCGCGTGCTTTGAGGCGACGTGTCACGGACTGCGCGGCCCCTCCCACCGGAGGTTCGAGTCCTCCCTGTGGCATGGGTGTGTGTGCTGTTCTTAGCATAAGTTAGTTTATCTAGTGTGTAAGTATATGGACCGATGACCTCAGAAGTTTTGTCCCTTAGAAATTCGCACACATTTCAACACTTTTAGAGGTAGAAAGAACGATTAACACTGAAATAGCATTACTGAAATTCACTACGGCAGTCTAAAAAATAGATAAACAAACCTTTGAATCAAAAATGAGTTGTGATTGTTGTGTTTGGAAAGGTACATGTGTGTCTATGTGATGCATCATTTCCCAGTAGCAAGATAACAAGAAATTTTTGTCGAAGGAAGAAGTCATTCATATATGAGAACTGGATGACTTCATTTCTTAAGTATCAGAATGAAGATGGCGAAAGAGTCTAACATTCTGTGGATGAATTGGTAATCATAGTGATGCCCAAGCACAGATTGAGGTAGGAAGTCGTGCATGCTCTTCGTAATGGAATCATCCTGCCGAACACCTTAAACTATTTATGGAAAATGCAGAAGAGAAAAATTAGGTGACCAGACGGCGATTCCAACAGACGTCTTCCCGAAAACGAAATCAGTTTCTTACGATACAGCCCTTAGGGCGGTTAATCAACACGAGTTGATGCGAAGCCATCAGACCTGTTGTAATCATTAGGTATAAATTATTAGAATGACACGATTCAGAGCCATTGGATCATAAATAATATGCTGAGGGGACTACTGTGCTGTAATAGATGATTTAATAATAAAGCTTTGCCCAGAAAATCTCATAACTGAACTGAGTATAAGTTGTGACTTCCTATGCACCCTGTGTGGTTCTTTAGTGGATGCAGGAGCGAGGACCAGATGCCTTTTATGAGCATCGATTTCAGATATTAATTTCTGTACATCTAATACCAATAACTGAAAGTAACACATAGCTTTGTTACTGAATCTGCGCCGTCAGTTGCTAATTGTACAATTGAATGTAGAAATATCTACAGATACAAAAGATTTATGAAATTGTCACTCTTCAGTACATTGTCTACACAGAAAATGTGGAGGTCTGGCCAATATGAAAGTCTGTAAATGTTATTCAGTTGCCAAACAAACAGAATGGGCTCAGTGCATGAATGTTCTAACTTAGTGCACCCGCCACTGGGATCTACACATAGAGGATGCTTGCATCTCGTTGGCAGTGGCGTAACCGTTCGTGGCAGCGCTCTCGCGCCGCCATGGCGGCTGTAGGAAACACGACTGTGCAAATGGCGGTGTGCGTATTTGAAAGTGCGGCCACCCGGATAGCAGCCGATGCCGCAGTATAATGTTACGACAAGTTGGTAAATGTCCAAAATCACTTAACTACTTAATTTAATGTAATTGAAACAGATGTTAGCATTCTTCAGCTTAAGCGGTAAGACGTACGGTAGATCTAGCTCAATTCAACGTCCATTGCCTGCACTGGCCTTAGAAACGGGATTTCTTTCTCTGAATAATGCAAGTTCATTATTCATTAATTATTGTACAAAGATATGGAGTGTAAATTAAAACAGATACAAAATTTCCTGACTATGCGAGCTTATAGCAGAGTGACATTTTGGGTAAGGTATACCCTTCACTTCTCCTGGCTGTACACGAAACAGAGGATAGCCGACAACAAAACGAACAGCAACAGCTAATACGTTTGCTGCCACGTTTAGTGGCTCTGCAAAGGGAATCTATTTTCCGCGCAAAAAAAAAAAAAAAAAAAAAAAAAAAGTTCAGCGTAGAAAGACACAGGTAATTGAGAACTGAAATTTGTTGACACGTTACTTCAGCCTCCAGAATATAAGAGACATATAGCGCCAGATGCTAGCATGTGGAGTATATGGCACTTATCAGCTTGCTTGGAACAGCCTAAACTAGGATTACTTGCATCTCTGGAAAGCACAGACCGCTTTTGTTTTGGGACTGGTTTACCTACAGTGAGCAAACTCGTCAACGCTGCGCCAGGTTTGCAACAGTGCGGTATTATCTGACGTCCTTTCATCTGCAGGTGACGTTGTTTTTCCAATGAAATGAATACTTAACGTACACAACAGTCAGCAGTGAGCGTATGAGAATACCTAAGGACTTTCGAGAACTCAGAGACCATTAAATATTTTAGGCAGATCACTGCACTGGAAACATGCTGAAAACATGATTGTCAAAACTATTTACCATTACTGATTACTGAACGGACCCTACTACTAAAAGACACTGTTGCCAATATACACCGAAGGATGCGATACTACCAGAATGATACTCCGCGGCACTGAATTAGGCCGTACACAACATTCCAGTAGAATGAATTATTGCTATGCAGTGGATCGTGCGCTGATACGAAACTTCCTGGCGGATTAAAACTGTGTGGCGGACGGGTGAGGGATGAGATGATTTACTGGCGGAAGTAAATCTATGAGGCTGGGTCGCGAGTTGTGCTCGGGTAGTACAATTGGCAGAGCACTTGCCTGCGAAAAGCGAAGGTCCTGAGTTAGAGCCCAGGTCAGCCACACAGTTATCATCTGCCAGGAAGTTGTAAAATTTGAGTAATGGGATGAATGCAGCACGATTTATCGCGGCAGTCCCTGAGATATCCGTAGTCGTCCAGCGTCATAGCTTGGGACATTTTTGTACTATGTTTAACAATTTTTTGCATTTACGACTCATTGGTGTTAATATCTGAATAGCTGGTCACCAGACTTCTTGACGCCATAAGAATCATTCAGAAAATGACAATTCCTGAGTTATGGAAAGGTTATATCACTCATTTATTTCGAAATAATAGCCTTTTAGCGAATTTAAGCTTTTCTCGTACAGAGAGGTTATTTAAGAAAAGAAGGCTCTTCGAAGTTAGGCTCAGTTTTCAATTCATAATTATATTTGTTTCCAGTTATTGAAGTACTTCATGTAGGCCGCTTGGCCGAGTGGTTCTAGGCGCTTCAGCCCGGACCCGCGCGACTGCTCTGGCCGCAGTTTCCTAGTGCCAAAGTTTCAACCCGTTCGCAGCGATGCTCCAAACGTCCTATTTCCTTTTTTTTGTGAGCCTACACCTTTTCGTGAGGTTCATATTTCTTTGCTAACAACAATTTCCTTTGATATATAGGTCTTTTATTTTGTACAGTACTTGTTATTAGATTTTTCTCCCATGTTTCTACTTTATTCTCCTTCTGAGACAGCTGACATCCTCACAAGTATGTGTTTCCACTCGGTCAGTATCCCATGTTCAGAACATGACTGAATAACGTTAAAAAACGCAGAAAACTACCAACTTTAGGTATTGGGAATGTTTCCTATATATTTTCTAAGGATGACAGTGAGACCTATACTCCTTGACTATCCCTCGTCAGCTTTCACACAATGTTCACCTAACAAGTGTGATTTTATTGCCATCCAGATTGTCCCAAGTCCTTCATTTTTACATTTAAGGCCCTGGTCTCCATCGTTTGCCTCCTGTTACATACTCTGTATGGCGATGTTACCACCATACTCCTGACATTCACTTCATCGATAAGCATTTCTCTAAAAAATTAATTATACAGCGTTTTTGAAGATGGTCCCATTGTACCGTGGAATGTACCTCTGTCAAAACGACAAATCATTTTCTCAGGCATAAGGTCGAAAGCACTTGAGATACAAGAATTACTACTTGTGCCGACAACGACACAACTCAATAAGCGATGTTAACTTGCTGTTGACGTTCACTGTTAATTTCTTGTTGGTTGTAGTTGTGTCTGTATTTAGACTTCTGACTATAGGTTATGAGCTTAGAGCATGCTGGAATAGCTGTGGGTCAGCAACTTCTGTTAAACAGTGCAGCAAAAACCAGTCCTAAGTTGCAAATTTTACTTTTCTTTATTCATTCGATGACTAATTTCAGTTTCAGTTCATCGTAACATATACATAAATGGTATTTCTGAAGATGTGAAAAGCACGTTTCTTTTTAAAATGTGAAATGAACATTTACAGCACAAAAGATAACCTATGTTACAATGATTTGAAAATGGGTCTTGGCCCGAAACCAGTCATCGAATGAACCACAAAAGCAAAATTTGCAAACGTAAAATGATGAACAAACCGCCTTAAGTTACAATTGCGTTTATTTACTGCAGTATGCATGTAGAGCTCTGGAGGCTCATCTTCAGGTGCATTTTAGTGATTTACATCAGGTGTTTTAGTTGTTTGCCTCTTGATATTACATTTTTGTGTTACAACATGGTGTATTGTATATATAAGTATAATAGCGTTTATAATATGAAAATAACTTACAGTTTAACATTGTATGAGTTCTGCTATTGTTGTGCAGTTGATATACACAATATACATCTTTAATTTGGCAGTACATACTGGGATATATAAATAGTCACACACTTTTACGCACAATGTAGTAGCAGAACGTAAACATGCCAAAGATTGTCGTTCATACTAATGTTCTACTTCTAAATATAATAGATTTTCTTGTTTCACAGAAGATAATATGATATAATATTATTAGTACACAGGTATTATTAAAATAGTTATTTGGTCCCATGTTGTAGTTTGTCAGCTGTTTGTACTGACAAAAAATAGCTAACTTATTCAAAAAAAACAATATTGAAATATCTTTCTCCACAAACCGCAAAGTTGGATACCACTTACCTCCCAAGTGATCAATCCAATAACACAACACAGTGGAATATATAAATTACAATGCAACAGTTGCACTGCGTTTTACATAGGAAAAACTGGTAGAGCCTTCCACACACGGTATAAAAAACACACCGACTCCTTTCGACTAAACCATTTTGAAAAATCTACAATAGCTAACCACATGTATGTTAATAAACACAGACTTGACGACATCCACAACAGCCTAATTGTACTTCACACAGAATCCAACAGTAAATAACTTAATCTACTAGAACAGTTAGAAATAATGTTACACAAAGAAAAATATTCCGAAAATTTTTTGAATGAACAAACAGAGATTAACAGCCACAATTTTTTATACACCTGTAAAAGTTTATTTTTTTCCTGAGGAATCAAATCTATAATAGTACAAACAGCTGACAACCTACAACATGGTGCCAAATAATTGTTTTAATAATACCTGTGTACTAATAATACTATATCATATTATCTTCTGTGAAACAAGAAAATCGATTATATTTAGAAGTAGAACATCTGTATGAACGAGAATCTTTGGCATTTTTACGTTCTGCTACGACGTTGTGCGAAAAAGTGTGTGACTTTGTATATATCCCAGTATGTACTGCAAAATTAAAGATGTATTTTGTGTATACCAACTGCACAACAGTAGCATACATCATACAATGTTAAACTGTAAGTTATTTTCATATTATTAACGCTGTTATATCTACAATATACCATGTTGTAACACAAAAATGTAATATCAACAGGCAAAAAACTAAAAAATTTGATGTAAATGACCAAAATGCACCTGAAGATGAGCCTCTAGGGCTCAAAATGCATAGTGCAGTAACTAAACGCAATTGTGACTGAAGGTGGCTTGTTCTTCATTTTAGGAAAGTAAAACAGCGCGGACGAAACACTGAAAAACAATGGATAAAATTAAAATTTGCAACTTTGGACTGGGTTTTCGTTCCACTGTGACTCTCTTGTCTGACATGCTATTTACAACAGTCTTCTACAGAGGCCGGAAAAAATGGAAACACTGCGAAAAATACATGCGTTGACATAGCTCAGTTGCTTGCCAATCCTACAGGTTACACTGTTTTGTATGACACAGAGCGGCACTTGTGAAACCACCTCAGTATTCGCAAGTGTCATTCGTGATCAGGACAGTATTCTATGTAGTTGTGAATGCATAATGTCGGAGCTAAGTGAATTCGGCCATGGACAAATCGTTGGTGCTCTTTTGCCTGCCACCGGTTTTCCTTTATAGTATTAGGCATACTACTGCACTGTTTTGGGTGTTTCCATATTTTTCTCCAACCTTTCTTCTTCACTTACTAAGTATTTATCTTGTTTTGAAGCTGTCATGGTTTCACATCGAGATTATTCATTCTGTGAAATGTGAATAACGTACTCAGTGAAACAGAGTCCTTCTACCTTACGTGAGAAATAGAAAATATGATATTCTGTTACACTTTAGTCAACGACGTTGGTGACTGGTAACTTGTCATGTATACTGCGAAAAAGTCTTAAATATTTAACGCCGCATACGATTTAAAAAGAAGGTTGTTCTCGCGAATTGCAGTCACGATATACACTAAGGGGAGCCAGTACATTACGACCACTGCCCACCACGAGACCGAATGCAACATTTTAGCGTTGTGGGCACGTAATGCGCTGAAGGTGGACCCGCCAGTATAAAATAAGGCAAGGAATATTGAGTAGTCGGTAGAGGAGCGTTGTTCCGTCAGGAAAGCTCAGTCATGTCGCATGTGAACCAGTCATTGTATGTCACATGAGTAACAAATACAGCAGGGAAAGCACAGCCCTTCTAAATCTGCCCAAGTCGACTGTTGGTGATGTAATTGGGAAGCGGAAACGAGAACGAACAATAACATTAATTAAGCCCATGCAGACCTAACGTGTTGATTGGAGGGACCGTCGAGAACTGCGCAGGGCGACTGTAAAAAGTCGCATGAAATCACCGAAAGCAATCACTCGTGAGTAATTCCATCAATCCAGCTAGCACAAGAGCTGTGCGTGGGGTGTTAACAGGAGTGGGTTACAATGACCGAGGAGCTTCTCATAAGTTATACGTTTCTATAGTCGGTGACAAGTTATGCTTAAGATGGTGTTAAGAGTGAAACCACTGGACAACTGGAAACGATTAATTTGGAATGGTGATACCCTGTGGCAAGTGGTGGATGGTGCTGCATTTTGTTTATCAACAATCCTAATCTTATGTCTGTCACTGTTCTCAGTAGTTTCATCTTTCTTCAATTTACTCTCAATCATTATTCTATACTCATCACATGGTTCATTCCAGTCAGCAGATCATGCAAGTCTTCTTCACTTTCACTCAGGATAGCAATGTTAGCAGCGAATCGTATCACTGACATCATTTCACCTTGAATTTTAATTCCACTCCTAGACTTTTCTTCTATTTCTTTCATTGCTTCTTCGATGTAAAGACTGAACCATAGGGATGAAAGACTACATTCCTGACTTACACCCTTTTTAATTCGAGCTCTTTGTTCTGGCTCGTCCACTCCTATTGTTCCCTTTGGTACATGTTGTATATTACCCTCTTTCCTTATAGTTTACCCATATTTTCCTCAGAACTTTGAACATCTCCCTCCGTTTTGCGTTGTCGAACGCTTCCTCCAGGTCGAGAAATCCTATGAACGTCTCTTGATTTTTCTTTTGTCTTACTTCCATTGTAAGCCGCAACGTCAGAACTGCCTCTCTGGAACCTTTTCTGGATCATAACCAAACTGATCGTCATCTAACGCCATGCTTAATTTCCTTTCCCATTCTTTTATTATGTTATTCTTGCCAGCAACTAGGTTGCACGAGCTGTTAAGCTGACTATGCGATCGTTCTCGCACTTGTAAGCTCTTGCAATCCTCGGAAGTATGTGGGTGATAGTTTTCTGAAAGTCAGATTGTACATCGCCAGACTCATATATCCTACGCCATAACATAAATATTTGTTTTGTGGACACTTCCATTAATGATTTAGAAACTGTGATGGAATGTTGTCTCTCCTTTCTGCCTCATTTTATCGTAAGTCTTCCAAAGCTCTTTTAAACCCTGACTCTAATCCAGGATCCCCTATCCCTTCTAGTTCGACTTCTATTCCTTCCTCTAGCACGTCAACACACAGATCTACCCCCCCTCCCCCCTCTAATAGAGGCCTTCAGTGTGTACTCTTCCCACCTATCAGTTCTCACCTCTGCATTTGACAGTGGAATTTCCATTGCAATCTTAATTTTAGCGCCCTTGCTTTTAATTTCAAAGAACGGTTTTTGACTTTTCTAGATGCTGAGTCAGTCCCTTCGACAGTCATTCCTTTCCAATTCCTCCGCATTTTTCATGGAGCCGTTTCGCTTTATTTTCCTTAAACTTCTTATTTATTTCATTACAAAGTGAGCTGAATTTTTGTATTCCTGAATGTATGAACATTCTTGTACCTCCTTGATTCATCGATGAACTGGTGTACTTCTTCTGCTGTAACCTTCTTTAGATTTATGTTTTTCTTTCGAGCTTCCGTGATTGTTCTTTTTAGAGATGATCACTCCTCTTCAACTGAACCGCCAAGTCAGATATTTATCATCGCGGTGTCCTTAGCCTTGTAGAACTTCAAGCGTATCTCTTCATTCCTTAGCGCTTTCGTATCCCACTTCTTTGCGCCATGATTCTTCCTGACTAATCTCTTGGCCCTGGTTTTCATTACTACTAAGTTATGATCTGACTCTACATCGGCTCATGGGTATGCCCTACAATTCAGTACCTGATTACCGAATCTCGGCCCTACCATGATGTAATCTAATTGGTATCTTCCCGTATCTCACGGCCTATTCCAAGTATACCTCCTCGTCCTGTGATTTTTGAACGGAGCATTCGCTATTCCTAGCTGAAATTTATTATAGAAATCAATTAGTTTTCCTCCTCTCTCATTCATAGTCCCAAGCCCATATACTCGCTTAACCATTATTCTGCTCCTTTCCCTTCAACCGCATTCCAATCCCCCCATAACTACTACATTTTGATCTTCCTGTACGTACTGAAGTACCCGTTCAGTACCCTCATATTATCTCTACGTCTTCCGTCTTCATGCATATTATCGTTGACGGTGTTGGTTTGCTGTCGATTCCGATGAGAACAATCTTATTATTGAACTCTTCACAGTAGCTCACTCTCTGCCCTACCCTGCTATTTATAAGGAATTCTACATCTACATCTACATTTATACTCCGCAAGCCACCCAACGGTGTGTGGCGGAGGGCACTTTACGTGCCGCTGTCATTACGTTCGTTTCCTGTTCTAGTCGCGTATGGTTCACGGGAAGAACGACTGCCGGAAAGCCTCCGTGCGCGCTCGAATCTCTCCAATTTACATTCGTGATCTCCTCCGGATGTATAAGTAGGGGGAAGCAATATATTCGATACCTCATCCAGAAACGCATCCTCTCGAAACCTGGGCAGCAAGGTACACCGCGATGCAGAGCGCCTCTCTTGCAGAGCCTGCCAATTGAGTTTGCTAAATATCTCCGTAACGCTATCACGCTTACCAAATAACCCTGTGACGAAACGCGCCGCTCTTCTTTGGATCTTCTCTATCTCCTCTGTCAACCCGACCTGGTACGGATCCCACACTGATGAGCAATACTCAAATATACTACTGAAGTATTCTACTCTCATTATATCATTTTCTTTTGCTGTTGGTATTATCAGTAACTCGTCTGACCAGAAATTATTGTCTTCTTTGAATTTCACTTCACCTATCCTCGCAACACCTAGATTGAGCATCAGCCTTTCCCTTTTCAGATGTTCTAGTTTCCCTGCCATGCTGATTCCTGCACGTGGAGCCCCTGCATAGGTATTTGGAATCGATTTCCAATACTGAACTGAGCGTCAGCATTCCAGAAACAAACACGCATTCGATATAAGGTGATCAACATGGTATCCAAGAATCGGGAAAGGCTCGTACCAGAGCCAAACATTACGATTATCTCTGTAAACATTGAAGGTTCATCAACGTGTAAAGGAGAGCTAATACACAACCTTTCTTATACACAAAATACGATCTATTATGCGTCCGCGAAACACACAGAGACATTCATTTGCGACTCCCTAAGATTCCTGGAATGAAACTGGTAGCTGAAAGACCTCAAGGCAAATATGGCAATGCCATCTTTGCCAAACCCGATCTCCAGATTCTCACGACTTCCATCACAGAGCAAAATAATATTGATATTGTTACTGTAGAAGTTAGTAAGCTTGTGGTTTCCTCTGTTTACGAGCCATCTTATGAAGCATTCTTATTTAATCCTCCTGCCATTTTCAACAGCCTGAAGCCATCTGTAATTGTTGATGACTTCAACAGTCACAGCACTGTTTGGGGCTACTCTCAGGATGATCCAAAAGGAGATGCCGTACTAGAATGGGCAGAACTGCATCAACTATCTTTGATCCACGATAATAAACTTCCTCCGTCTTTCAATAGTGCTAGATGGCAACGTGAATGCAACCCTGATCTTATTTTTGTGAGTGAGAAATTGGTGGAACAAAGTATCAAATCATCAAATCTGTTTGTACACCAATTCCTCACACACACATCAGTTATGTGTCAGTTGGTACCAGCAATCCGCCCACACACCGTGCCCTGCAGGCGAAGGTACAATTTCAAGAAGGCAACCTGACAAACATTCTCCACAATGGGTGATGAAAGGATTACAAAAATGGATCTCTTTCCTGAGGGGTATGAAGAGTTTCTGGATGTAGTACAGTACAGCTCAAGAAAAACTATTCCTAGAGGCGGCAATACCAGTTACATTCAAGGCCGTACCTCTTAAACATCCACTTTATTGAAAGAATACCAAGAATTATTCAAAAACGACCCTTTCAATGATGAAACTATCGCTAGCGGGCAGCGTGTTATTTCCTCCATTTCTGAATCCAAACGCAACCAATGGAATAAATTAATGGAAGAGTTGGACATGGGAAGAAACAGTTACAAAGCCTGGAGTTAACTTAGGCACGTCAGTTCAAAAATGGTTCAAATGGCTCTGAGCACTATGGGACTTAACATCTATGGTCATCAGTCCCCTAGAACTCAGAACTACTTAAACCTAACTAACCTAAGGACATCACACAACACCCAGGCAGAGAAAATCCCTGACCCCGCCGGAAATCGAACCCGGGAACCCGGGCGTGGGAAGCGAGAACGCTACCGCACGACCACGAGCTGCGGACGCACGTGAGTAAAAGTACAACAAAGTCCTCACTACATAGTAACTTTTCTGCAAATCAAATTGCAAGTCAGCTCGTGGAGAACGGCGAACCAAGTAAATTTAGATTTGGACCCAAACAAAAAGCCTAAAAACTGATGTGTCAGGAACAAAGCAAACTTTCTTACCATCTTACAATGGAAGATCTGAATAGAGCACTGAATAAATGCAAACCTGGGCAATGCAGCAGGTATGGATGACATCTGCATTGAACAACTTAAGAGATTTGGTCCTGCCAGTAAGCAATGGCTCTTGGACTTATTCAACACTAGCATCAGCTGCTGAAAAATCCCTAAATTGCGGTGAAAAGCCAGAGTTATGGCAATATTCAAGCCTGGCAAGAACGCAAGTGATCCCAAGAGCTACCGACAAATCTCCTTACTGTGTCATTTATATAAAATCTTGGAAAGAATGATTTTGGGCGTACTATCTGATGTGGCAGAACCATGGCTCATATTAGAACAAGCCGGATTTCGACCAGGGAGAAGATGTACTTCACAAGTACTTCACCTAACACAGTATATAGAAGACGGCTATGAAAACGACAAAGTCACTGGTGTAGCTCTTATTGACTTGACATCAGCCTATGGTACTGTTAACCAGCGTACATTGCCAAAATAAAGTGCTTAACGTAACTGAGGATTACAAACTCACCTAAATGATTGTGTACTTTCTTCAGAACAGAAGCTTTTTGTTGAATTTCAAGGTCAGTGGAGCAGATGGAGGAATGTAAAGAACGGCCTTCCACAAGGGAGTGTGCCAGCTCCTACATTTTTTAACATCTACACAAATGATCAGCCCAGCCTGCAAGGGACAAAGAGATTTATTTGTGCTGATTATGTCACTCTATCAGTTGAAGGAGCATCTTTTGAACATGTTGAAGAGAAGCTCTCGCATCTCTAGAATTCTAAGAGGCTATTACCAAGACAACCAGCTAAAGCCAAATCCAGCAGAAACACAGATTTGTGAGTAACATCTCAGAAATCGACATGCAGTAAGGAAATTGCAGGTGTTCTGGGAAGGTAAGCAATTAGAACACTGCTTCTCCCCCAAATATCTTGGATTAACTCTTCATCGAGCACTTACCTACAGAATACATTGCTTGAACACCAAACGGAAGGTATCTGCAAGCAACAACATTCTCCTTAAAATATCGGGTATAACCTGGGGGACGCATCCTCGCATCTTAAGAACTTCTGCTGTAGCTATTTGTTATTAAGCTGCAGAATATGCTTGCCCTGTGTGGTCGGGATCTAGACATACTAAAAAAGCGGATATCGCCTTGAATGAAACCTGCAGACACATTACGATATGTTTGAGATCTACAACACTTGATAAAGATTGTTGTCTAGCGGGCATCCAATCTCCAGATATCCGTAGTGAATGTGCATCCCGACCAGAAAAGTCTAAGGCATTGAATCTCAAGACCCACGCACTACACTGGTATCAGCCAGCAGTACCAAGGCTCAAGTCAAGGAAAAGCTTTCTCCGTTCTACTGAAAGTCTCACTGAACCACCTTCCAACTTCATAGTCAACTCATGACGTTCCAAATCCTGCCACCTTGCAGGGTGGATGATCCCGACCGAAAGCCTCCCATCAGGCCACGAAGAAAACTGGTCAATATGGAAGACGCTCAACAGGCTGCGTTCTGGAGTTGGAAGAACGAAGACCAACGTGGAAAAAGTGGAGATTTGCCTGCGACTCCACAGCATGTGAATGTGGTGAAGAACAGACAATGAGTCATCGTCTTGTCTGCAGCCTATGCCCAACGTCATGCATGCCACCAAGGAAGTATGCGAAGTTGCTGCATACTGGTCACGTCGCATGTAATAGTAATTGTAATGTTTATATTACCATGTTTTGGTATTT
This sequence comes from Schistocerca serialis cubense, assembly GCF_023864345.2. Lineage (NCBI taxonomy): Eukaryota > Metazoa > Arthropoda > Insecta > Orthoptera > Acrididae > Schistocerca > Schistocerca serialis. Next base: position 253,836,379 of record NC_064644.1, read on the forward strand.
ATGTATAACTTGTACACTATAATGTGTTTTTGTGACACTATTAAATAAATAAACCATGCTCAAACTTCTGACATTCCAACCCCGACGCGTAGAACGTTACCCTTTCGTTGGTTATTCGGTATTTTTCTCATGGTGAGCTCCCCCTTTGCAGTCCCTTCACGAAGATTGGAATTGGGATCTACTACTGAACCTTTTGCTAATGAAGCAATCATCATGACACTTTTTCAGTTACAGGCGGCATGTCCTGTGGATATACATTATGTCTATCCCGTTGATCGATGCTGGTTCATCCGTCTTTTAGGGGTGGTTTGCCTTAAATCTTTCTCCGCACCTCTGCCTTCTTTGACAAGCCCATTGGCAGGAGGATGGTGACAACTTATGCTTTTATGGGAATCCACCATGGATGGTGAGTATTTGTTTAGGATAGCCTGTATGTAAAATGTATTTTTTTCTACTTTTGATTACTACTTTCTGTATAAGAACATGGGAGAGCTTTGTATAAAATTATCCTTTACGACCCATATTTAATCTGACTAGTATGAACATTTTAAAATCCAGATCAAACCTGGAGCGGTAGACAGTTCTTGGCTGTAAGGTAAGCTAGATATTGTGGGTCATTGGCTCTGATTTAACGTCGTTACTCTGTTATTGACAGTAGAGAGGCATTAAATATGTTAGAAATTTTTCATTCCCCGTCTTGTGGCACGCGACAGAATCAGCATCGTAAATATCTGGAAGTGACAACTATATGAGATAAACAGATAATTATAAACGTAGACCAGTATTACTGTTACTCTGTATTAAACCCACCGCATACTGATACAAGTGTTTGAATTTCTATTCATAATTACTTGTAAATTAATAATCAAGGTTCATTATCGGTTTACCGTATCTGACTAATAATTAATCGATTATAATAGAACTCTTACGACTTTCATGTAAATGATTTTCTCTCTACACGAGTAATTCCGGCTTCAAATTTCTATTCAGCGGCATACTAAATGTTGCAGAATCCCACTTGACAGTGCTGATCATCATGACAGAAGTTCTGGATCTTGAGTTTTGGACTGGGCATTGGATATGTCATTGTCAGTGTCCTTACGGGACGTATATGCAGCCACTTCCACGAACAAAATGTTGTCAAAAAATGGTTCAAATGGCTCTGAGCACTATGGGACTTAACTTCTGAGGTCATCAGTTCCCTATAACTTTGAACTACTTAAACCTAAATAACCTAACGACATCATACACATCCATGCCCGAGGCAGGATTCGAACCTGCGACCATAGCGGTCGCGCGGTTCCAAACTGTAGCGCCTAGAACCGATCGGCCACTCCAGCCGGCAAAATTTTGTCAGTTGACCGCAGTTTCGACTGCACTAGGGTAATCCTCATCAGAATAAAAAGTTAAGTGGAACACCTAAAAATATAATGACAAGGATTGATATAATATACACTTACCAGGATTACTTCCATAAATTACGTACCAACATAAATATACTTACATGTAATGACACCATGGTTTAAGACGTCTGAGCAAAAGTGTTCTCGTTAAAGAGACATGTCATAGGAATAACAACTAAAATGTAAAAGTATACCATGATTGTCAACCACGTAAAATACTCCTGGAATATAATGACACCCGCAATGTCGCTTAGGACCAAGAGCGGCATAACACAGCCGCTACTGTTAGACTAAACGGCTAACACACGGAGGCAGCCACGAGGTGGACACGAAAACAGATTCGTGCCATCTAGCAGGAAGTAATCGAAATACAGGCTACCTAGGAGCAAATGAGGCATTGTAAGGACAGTTTTAAAACATTGGTGGTGGTAAATAGGAACCGGTGTTTGAAAGTTACAACATAACGTAACATTCTTTTTTTTTTTTTTACAAAGAAAATACGATTCAGGTAATATAGAGAGAAAACATAAGATTGGAAGGAAAAATGATGTTTAGGAGGTTACACTGAGGAGAGAATCACCGTTCTGACAATTTTAATTTGCTGCTCTACATGATGAAAAAAGTTTTTATTGCGTAGTTGCAACTGTTCGTTAGGAATAGGACCGTCCTTCAGAGTGAGATGTTTAAAAGTTTCTAACTCTTCTAATGTTAAGCCTAAGGCCTTTTTTCTCTGAGTGCAAGATCTGGACGTCTTTTACATCTTTAGGATTGTGCCCTGTTTAGGATTATGTCCTGTGGTAAATAAATGAGCGGCGAAAGTTTAATTATGAACATTGGTGCCTTTTTCCCTAGAAGGTGTTCCTTGAATTTATCGAAATAGCTCGGCCTGTTTGCCCTATGTAGTTGGCAGCACAACTGTCGAAAATAATTTTATGAACACCAGAATTTTCCAAAGAGGAAAGCGTAGGTTTCCAGTTATGTGTGATATAATTTTTAAAGGATTATTAGTGGAAAAAGCTATTATAGAGTTCTACTTATTTTGAAACAAATGCTGTATTTTGTAAGAAACTGGACGCAGAAATGGTATAGAGACAAAATTTTTCTTTTCATTAGGTTCATTATTAGAAATGCCCAGGGTGTTGATTCTCTTGTTGAATTTACTACTAAAAATATTATCTACCATGGAACGTTCATAGCCATCATTGTCTGCAATAGTTTTAATCAGACTGATTTCAAATTTGAAATTTTCATCAGAGAGGGGGGATGGAGATGGCTCTATGGACAGCTGAATAGAAAAAGGATTCCTAATGAGAATGTGGGTGTACTGAAGTGAAAGGTATCATTTGATCAGAACTGGTTTCTTTACGGCAGATATTAAAGCTAATTATGTCGTGTAGTGTCGTAAGAGTGAGGTATAGAAAGTTTATCTGCCGGAACTCATTTTCTAGTTCACAAATAAATGAAATATTATCGTGAAACCCGTTAAAAATTTTGAAAAGTCGATTATACCGTCGTTAGGCCCTTTGTAAAGGATCACGAAGTCGTCGATGAATCTAGTGTATGAATGAATGCCCACAGCTGACGCTGAGAAATTACTGAAAAATTTAACTTCTAAGGAATTAATGATCACATCTGCAAGAGTACTTGCTAAGGGGTCGTAAGACCATCTAGTTGCTGATATGGCTTTCCATTGAACTACATATAATTGTGTTTCACTACTATACGAATTAAATTCATAAAATCGTTGATTCACTCGTCAGATAAGTCCTTCTTTGAATGAACGTAATTTTTTCTACTATGTTTAAGGTTGCAAGTGGTGGCACGTTTGTGTGGAGATTTTTAATGTCAAAAGAAAGTCATTTCGAATCTCTATCACAGTGAACTCTCTAATTTTATTAAATAAACCTTGAATGTAGGACACAGAATAATTATTATGGAAAACGAACAATATTTTCAATATGCCTTGCAAGAATTTGGCTAAGTCGTGATAGACACTGTTCATACTATTAGAAATTGGGCGGATCGGATGGTCTTTTTTATTGACTTCAAATTGAGCTCGTAACTTAGACGGTTCAAAGTTCATGTTGATTAACTGCTTTTCTGAAAAGTCTTAAGAAGATATTTGGCATCAAGAAAATTATCTAGTACTTTTTGGTAAGATAACTGAGGCATGACAGTATACATTAAGCCTTTCCCCAGTAATGACATCTCAAATTAAATTTTGTAAAATTAATATCAGTCTTATTTTAAACTCTTTCATAGAATTTATGATTACTTTTTTTAATACTATACAGGCAGAGGGCATTGCTGTTTGCTTCATTTGTTTTCATGTCTAATGAGAACGTTTTCTCTACAATTGTCCTAGCTTTTGTTAATGTGGAACCAAAAATCATCAATTTCAATATTATAATGGAAATTAAGAATTTTTCTTAATTGTATTTACAAATAATAAGCTTTTTCATTTAAAGCATCCTTCTTAGTATACAGGACACTTACTTTTTCAGGTATGATTTTTTGCACTAAACGTTTGAAAGTATTTGTCTATTTTTTGCACTAACTAAAGTTCAGATAACAGTTCACGTTAATAGGTTCAAATCCCCTCGCTTCATATTGTTTATTAAAATTAATTTCCATATCTATGTTCAGAATTTTCATTTTGAAGTCTTTCTATTTCGTAATTGCCTTAGATTCCCAGGCAGGTAGGAATCTTGAAATCTTAAACATTTGATTGGCTGTGATCCAGCAACCGTACGCCATTTAATTACAGGACGCATTTACAGTCGTTTAGGTTTGCACTAAATTTTGTCCGATTATTTCCTGCTAGATGGCGAGAATCTATTTCCGGGTCACCTCGCAACTGCCTCGGTGTGTTAGCCGTTTAGTCTGACAGTAGCAGCAGTGTCATGCCGCTCTTGGTCATAAGCGACTTTGCGGTTGTCATTGTATTCCATGGAGTATTTTGTCTAGTGTACAATCGTACTTAGCTGAGTGGTCAGCGCGCCCGGTTTCGATTCCCGGCTGGGTCGGAGATTTTCTCCGCTCAAGGACTGGGTGTTGTGTTGTCTTAATCAACATCATTTCATCCACATCGACGCGCAAGTCGCCAAAGTGGCGTTAAATCAAAAGACTAGCACCCGGCGAAAGGTCTACCTGACGGGAGGCCCTAGCCACATGATGTTTACATTTTACATCTAAGTAAGTGTATAATATATCAGTCCATGTCATTATACTTATAGGTGTTCCCTACATTTTTTTATTCTGACGAAGATTGCCCTAGTGCAATCAAAACCGTGGTCAGTTGACAAAATTTCGTTCAACCGAAGTGGGTGAATATACGTCCTGTAATTCAAAAGCGTATGGTTGCTGCATCATAGCAAATCAAATGTTTAAAATTTCGTTGTCAGTATGTAACTATTTTCTTATAATGCGTATTTTAATATCTCCGTATGTGTCTCTCGCTTCTGTGCTACGTGTCCCAGGAACCGCACAGTTAGAAATAACTCTGATTGCCTGTTTACAAATTATTACACCTATTACAGCACACTCGGCATGATCCGTTACTTCTCAATAAGACTGTAACATTCACCAATGATTAAAATGTGGCATGTTGAGTAACTTGCTAGACTTTAATGCAATGTTCTGAAAATGTTGCCAAGAAAACGTATAACAATTGTTGAAGTAGGCCGTAGGCCACAGGGGTCACTTTTTTGAAACACCATAATTGTATCCCACTACGACACAGGAATTTTAAATGTGGTTCAAAGATGGCTTAAACATTTCTCTATAATAATGCAAGAGGATGGAACCCTGCGACGTCACTCGAACAGGCGACGTTTCAAACCGCAAGGTGCCGACGAAAGCAAAAAGAAGGCCACAGCTCAGAAGTTTACGTGAGTTGTGTGGTGGGTTAATGAGGTCACAATTGCACCAAATTTCAGGGCAATTCTGCTTGACAACACCGTGGATGTGTCACACTATGGGAAGGTCATCACATACCCACTTACCAATATTTCACCCTTTCTTTTGACACCTCTATGACTCCCAGGGTTGAAAACACGCAGTTTTCTGTTGGGTGGCTGAGGAAAACAGACACAAATCGCCGCTCTGAACCGACACGTAAAGTCCTCAGACGGTATCATAATGGTCATCAGTGTAACCAGCCCTTCTATTGGGCCGTTGATTCCCACACATTTAGGAAAACCATAGTTCGCTGTGAGATGACCAGTAAGAGTGTGTTGCTGACCCCCCTCCCCCAAGACGATTCAACCCTTCTCTAAACACATCGTTGGCGTTCTACTCCACTGAACGTGGTCTGACTTATTTGAACGAACCCAATTTTTGCTCTAATATACAGGATGTAACCACAAGGGAATCTTCAAAACCAGTCGGCGATAGCTGAACGTTATCGGAAGCAGCAAAGAATGTTTATGGATTTTGAACTATGCTCTTTCTCACCCTCGTGTGGAGGGCGCAGAAAGTGTGAAACATTTATACGTGAGTGAATAAATCAGCAAAGCGTCCCATAACCCTCCACCCTCCCAGTTTGACATCACCCTCATTGCCACTCGCCCACCTTTGTTGGCCACTTTAGAAATGTACATCTAAATGGAGGTTGACACCCATTCAGCTGAGTGGCCCTCCGCTGCTGCTCTAGCGCCTGAAGGCAGGTAACCCTCTCGACACTCCTTAAATTCAGCACACCCTCAAGCAGGAGCTAGAGCGCTGGACAGAAATAAAAACTAAAGCACATAGTGACTTGGCCTCACTATTGTGAAATTACAGTTCCCTAATCTTTCCGCTGCATCAGGCACTGGCTGAAAATGAGATAACATAAATGGCTCATTTCACAACTGTTCTGTGCAAAAGATACTATGTCTTTTGACGGCTTAGCTATCCGGCGTTGTCGGCCGCGGTGGCCGTGCCGTTCTAGGCGCTTTATTTCGGAACCGTGAGACTGCTACGGTCGCAGGTTCGAATCCTGCCTCGGGCATGGATGCGTGTGATGTCCTTAGGCTAGTTAGGTTTAAGTAGTTCTACGTTCTATGGGACTGATGACCTCAGATGTTAAGTCCCATAGCGCTCAGAGCCATTTGAACCATATCCGAAGTTCCCACTTCAGTCACTTTCATTTCTAGCCAAACCCTAAACATGCCATGAATTTCAACTAAATCTGTGACAACGATTAGGTGTGGTCGCCTTGTAAGCTATATTTCATTTAGAGTGGAGACCGTAACTGCTGTTCCTGAAGAACGATGAAAATATGCTGTTGCATTCTGAAACACAATGACCTAGTACACAACATTTTCTGCTCCAGAATTTCCATAAATTTCAGATGAAGCCATTGACCGCGCACCCCGTACAATGCAGTTGTTCCCTCTCTGTGAATAACGATATTATTATGCTGATGCAAAACAGGTCCAGATCCGTAATGTTGCAACAGGGGAAACATTATGCTTGTAGAGCATAAATATGAAGGCAGGTAACGTTCAAAATCTCTGTTCAGGCAATAACTGAATATTACTCAGCCTGGGGACCATCCCGCTTAGGATTGATGGAGAAAATAGAGGAAGACCAGGAGTAGTGCGTGGATCTTTAGTAAACTCGAAATTTTCATGGAGAAGCTCGGCGACATTCAGTAGCAGACGTTACAAAATGGTTCAAATGGCTCTGAGCACTATGGGACTCAACTTCTGTGGTCATAAGTCCCCTAGAACTTAGAACTACTTAAACCTAACTAACCTAAGGACATCACACACATCCATTCCCGAGGCAGGATTCGAACCTGCGACCGTAGCGGTCGTGCGGTTCCAGACTGTAGCGCCTTTAACCACTCGGCCACTCCGGCCGGCCTCAGCAGACGTTACAGCAAAGGCGTTCTGCATCACTGCTGTAGGTCGGAGAGCTCTAACTGGAAGAATCAACCGAATATAATTAAGGACCAGAAAATGTAGCTGGACAACGTATAACGCTTCCTCAATCACCTGTACGTATATTTAGAGCTATCGTCAGTATCCGGAAACATTTTAGATTCAGCTGAGGGATATCGTCGGATATCAGTCTCAATATTATAGCTTCATCGAGCATTTTACGAATTACAACTCTAATCTTTCCTAATGCTGATACTGACATCCATGAGACAAGATTATGACACAGTTATTGCTCCACATCATGGGAAATCTTGCGTTTGTTACACCTTTTTCTGTTTCCTGGGCAGCTGGTTGATCATGAAACGTCATATCCTGAGGAAGGATATCTTGATCTGCTCCATACTTGAGTCGCTCCAGCAAAAGCTCGGCGATCTATTCACATTAATTTCTGCGACCTACAAGAGCAGTGGTTGTATGTTGTGAGTACCTGATTCAGTCCGAATGTGGCACAATTGCATGGTTTTTAATTTCGGTCTTTCCACTACACTGATTTCCCAACTATTATAATATCTGGAGGTATTCTCTTAGCACCGTTGTTGTCACGGGCACTCCAGAAATTATAATAGTTGGGAAATGAGTGTAGTGGATAGACCGAAATTAAAAACCATGCAATTGTGCCACATTCGGACTGAATCAGTTTTATCACTTTATTCGCTCTGAGGGAAACTGCACTTACAATTTGGTCCGAACTGATGCTTGTCCGTGATCCTTTGCACAGAATGGCATCACACAGAAGTCCTCCGGTACAATACTCGGACGAGTTTGGCCACAAGGGATATATAGGGCATTTTAAAGCCTAAGTGAAACTTTTACAAGCTGCAGGGATTATTTTCAGAAGAATCAATACTAGTTCTTCAACGGAAAATCATGTCAGGTAAATTCGCAAACTTGAGATGCTAAATTCATGTAGGGTACATTCGCAAACGTGAGATGCTTCACAAAAAACTACGCTACTGCAACGATGGTTGTTACGCTGAAGTGAGAAACGAAACCCAGTAGTCTCTGTTGTGTACACGACGCAGTATAACACTGTTTACAACTGATTGTAGATTGTTTGATTTAAAGAGTAGGGAAGGGACCAAACTCCTAGGTCATCGATCCCTACTGATTGCTGAAGACGTAACATTGCTCATTAATGAATCTGACAGATATGTTTTTACATATGCTGTGGAATGACTTAGTGTCAGTAGAGCTGAAGGGACGTACACAGAACTTTTCGCAATTGGTTTCATCCTAATCTGATTAAATTTATGATCAAGGATGGAAATTTAGGATAAACTTGGTCGTTCAAGCTGTGTTTATTCGGGATTCCAGTAAACCTTATTATTCCTAACACGTTTGTGTACAAATGCTATTTCTCAACATAAACTCCGTCCGTGAGACGGATTTACTCCGCCTTCGGAGGGCCTGTACACCCATGTGCTATGGTTGATATCGGAACCAACGTCTTGCTCCATTAATGACCTCATTATTATCCACGTACTGTTTCTCGTTTACTGTATCCTTCAGTAGGTCAAACAGATCGGAATGTGGGAGAACCGGGTCGTAGGGTGGATGAGGAAGAACAGTACAATACAGTTTCGTGAACTGTTCTCGGGTGTATAGACCTGTATGTGGCCTTGGGTTGTCGTGCTGACGGACAAGTCCGTTTGTATCGGTCGATGACCTTGAATGAGAATTTCCGCAAGTTGTCCTTGGAGTAAATCGATAGACTGACCGAGGGGAGCCTTACACACTGCAAATAATAGTCGCTCCCTACACAAATCGAAATCGCCGATGCTGGTAGACGGAACGCGCAAGTCCCCTTGTGGCAGGGGAGAACGCACTAAAATGATCGAATCCTTTCGGTGAGGATACACGGTGCTGACATGGTTTTAATACGGAGCTGACTCCAAGAGATGTCCACATCAAGACCATTATTGGAATTTTTAAAATTTTTTACTAATCAGATCACTCAGTCCCATTACGTCGAGGCAAATATTAGAATCGTAACGTTGTTGGGGATCATACAGTAAGCGATATCTGAACATTGTAGGGCCTCTAATTGCTTATCTGGTTGCAACAAGCGAATGTATTGTTAGTGTTTAGCGCTTTTCTGTGAACAGTAGCTGTTGCTTAGCCAGCATCTGAAATATCCCAACTTCCATAAAGAATCTCTTACACATTCGCCTTTCGAAGCAACAAGTCCTTCTGCACAAAATTGAGACTGACTGCAGTCTTCACAGAAGGACTGAGGGCCCCCTAAGAACATGGTTCTTTAGGATCCAGCTCTTTTTCTTTGGAAGAGAACCAATGCAAGACAATAATGCCTTTAAAAGTATCGCTGTCTTCCTCACCTCGTACCTACAGGGAGACAATTATTAAACTGTAACTTCTGAACGGTTTGCGTTTGGACGTTCAAATTACACACTTGGCCGCTGGGTATGACGGGAATTAGCATGCGCAGTATGGTTTTGTTTAGCGACAAAGTCCACTTCCAACAGGATGGGTTATATGCAAAATTGGCGCATTTGGGGAACTGAGAGTCCGCGTCTCTTTCATCCTCAACGATTCACTGTGTGCTGTGCAATGTCCACGCACGGAATAATCGGTGCGTTATTCCTTGATGGCACGGGGACTACCAAATGGTACGTGGAGGTTTTGAAAGATGATTTCATCCCCATTATCTAAATCGACCCTGTTTGCAACATTATTTGGTTCATGCAAGACGGAGCCCGATCCCATCGAAGCAGGACAGTGTTTGATGTCCTGGACAATCACTCTGATGACCGCATTCTGGCTCTAGGGTGCCCAGAGGCCATTAGCGTGGGCCTTGATTGGCCGCTATATTCTCCGGATGTGAACACATACGAATTCTTTTGTGGGGGGATATTAAAGACAAGGTGTACACCAATAGCCCTCAAACCATTGCTGAGCTGGAAACAGCCATTCAGGAGGTCATCGACAGCTTCGATACTGCGACACTTCAGCGGATCACGAAGAAATTTTGCTATTCCTCTGCGCCACATCATAGCCACTGATCAGCAGGCACGTCGAACAAGTCATAACCGAAATCCGAATATCTGTAGTGACGTTTTTTCTCTGCCTCGTATGACTGGGTGTTGTGTGATGTCCATAGGTTAGTTAGCTTTAAGTAGTTCTAAGTTCTAGGGGACTGATGACCATAGATATTAAGTCCCATAGTGCTCAGAGCCATTTGAACCATTGTTTTGTAGTGACGTTTACATTTCGAATAAAATGTGTGCACACCGTAGTTTCTAACTGCTATGTTTCTTTTTTCATATAGTTCAATCATTGTCACCCTGAACATCCTTCAATTCACGAGAAATGCATTGCTAAATCCTGCTGGGAATGTCCATTAGCTTGCTCTTTTGATGTGCAAGTTCGTGTAGTTGGGAGTCATTGTCCAAGACAATGTGTGACCTATGAACCAAAGATTTAAGGGCAAGCGGCTTGTGTACGGTATGGGAGACAGAGGAAATGTAAATATGGATACGTCAGCTTTAGTGTGTGATACACTGCAATGTCACCTTTATCACAAACTAGAACGTTCAGAAACGGGACGCATCCAAATTTTTCTAGTTTGTAAGCGAACTGAATACTGTCGTGGATGGAATTCAAATGGAATTCAAAAGGAATTCGTCCTTCCCATGAAGGCCTATCAAAGACTTTTCGTTCACGTCCCGGCAGAAGATCGATGTTTCAAAACGTTAGAATCGTTTTGTGAAATTATTGGGCAATTGGGGACAATGAAGGTGCTAAAGTTTCTTTGTATGTAATAATCTTACAGCTACAACGAACAAGTCGTTATACAATCGTTGTTTGCCGTCGCTTAAATCTCTGCCTTTCTTCCTCGTCCTTGACCGGGATGCGGTACTGATCGGGTGATGGAATTTAACTGTCTCGCGTAAGGATTCGGGTTGATGCTAATCATTTACTGTTATAGAAAAAGCTTTTCCTTAGTAATCAGATTTCACAGAATGGTATATGCTACTGTCGTTAATTGGCCTATTTTATGAGCAATTTAATTAAACCGTGGACAATTCCGTGCGACCAAGTACAGTTTCAGAAAAGTTTCTTCACATCCACAGACGAATCTTTTCAGAGTTGAAGCCTCGCGACTCGCCTGTACACGGCAGCTCGCCAACGACTAGCGGACGACTACTACTACCCGTAGCACTAAACAAAATGGCTCTGAGCACTATAGGACTTTTCTACTCAGGTCATCAGTCCCCTAGAACTTAGAACTACTTAAACCTAACCAACCTAAGGACATCGTACACGTTCATGCCCGAGGCAGGATTCGAACCTGCGATCGGACCGGTCGCGCAGTTCCAGACTGTAGCTACTAGAACCGCTCAGCCATTCCGGCCGGCTTTTCACTGAACAAATGATAAACTAACTCAGTGTTCGGGCAACAGATAAGAGTTTTACTTACTCTCACACCAATGGCAAGCGCTATTGCTCGGTAGGCTTAAACACGTACATAGATATTCAGCTGAGCTACGAGAAGATAATCCTTTAAACTTGAGTTTCCCAAGTATCGCAATAAATATCGTAAAGTTACGCATGTTGTGAGTAAACTTTCCTATAAGTGAGCTGAACAATGAAGATAAATATTTAGTGAATAAATAAGTTGGAGAGCTAATGGTTCTTACGACGATTTCAATGCACCGCTTCTTGCAGCTTTCAAATATTCAAGAAAAACATTTTTGACTCCAAAGCTGCCATATATTTCCAGGCTTTCTAGTTGTACGGGCTTGACCATTCTCATAAGCCACTTTAAGATATCTGTTATAGGCCGCGTAGGTAATACTATTAGATGCTCATATTTGCTTGCCTTATCAACTTTACGATGTCCATAGAATCTCGAAAGTACCATACTTCAAAGTTCTCAGATTTTTATAACTGCCGGCAGGAGTGGCCGAGCGGTTCTAGGCGCTACAGTCTGGAACCGCACGACCGCTACGGTTGCAGGTTCGAATCCTGCCTCGGGCATGGATGTGTGTGATGTCCTTAGGTTAGTTTAGTTAGGTTTAAGTAGTTCTAAGTTCTAGGGGACTGATGACCTCAGAAGTTTAGTCCCATAGTGCTCAGAGACTTTTTTTTATAACTGCCACTGAAAGCAAAGAATAATCTAATAATATAGCAGTAATCTTTACCAGCTAGTTTGTGGCATCTCTATCATTCTTTCTGTACGCATCACCACATAATGAAGTATTCATATCCTGTTTACAGACATCCTTTAACAATGGAATGGGTGCGTTACATTTATCAGAATGTCGGACAACAGTGTAAGTATCCCCAAAAACAGAAAAAGTTCTCCTCTTAATTCTTTGTAAAAGTTGTTTCATAAGGGCGATGCAGAATCATTGTCTGCTTAATTTACTTCTATTATTGGCCCATATTGTACACAGCGTCTCATAGAAGAACGCCGTGCCCGCATCTCGTGGTCGTGCGGTAGCGTTCTCGCTTCCCACGCCCGGGTTCCCGGGTTCGATTCCCGGCGGGGTCAGGGATTTTCTCTGCCTCGTGATGGCTGGGTGTTGTGTGCTGTCCTTAGGTTAGTTAGGTTTAATTAGTTCTAAGTTCTAGGCGACTGATGACCTCAGAAGTTGAGTCGCATAGTGCTCAGAGCCATTTGAACCAAGAACGCCGTGCAGTAAACACATGTGCACCTGAAGAGCATCTTCATAATGAAGTATATTCCGAGCAACACATTCTCTGACACAAGGAAGATGAGGCAGATGCTTTTAGACCAACTACCTTTTGACGTTACGTGGCTGTCCTATCCCCGAATAACTACCATAAGGAAACGGACAGCGAGTGTACGTTAACACGCTACCTGCAGCATTTCCTGATGACCCCATATACTCATACGCCACTGTTAGTTGCTATGTATCGGAGGCTTCCTGAAGCATACTCCTTTATGAGTCTGAATATGGAGCGATAAAGTATTGACATTAATGTAACTACCGGTGATTAAGCTGTATCCAGCCGTAAAAAGTAAATTTCTCCCGCCAACAGTGTTTTGTGATTTAACGTTGTTGACCAAACTGGACATAATATATGCTTCAGAAACAGTTAGTTGGCAGCATTCATTAGATGCAGGTGCATTGGTGCGTATTATTGGTTAGCGTGAATGTGCACCTTTCTCGAGATTGTGTTCGGTTCAACCATTCGCTCGCTTATGTTGAATACCTGAATTTTCGGTGTGGAGCAATTAATTATATAACCTTAAACGTGACGTATACCGCAGCTGTGATGTAACATGTAGTTTTTGTGGTTTCGTACCGCCTTTTGTTGTTATTTGTACATATTTCTTGTATGGCGATACAGTTTCGGTCCTAGACCGAAACCAAACATGTAGAGTGGAAGCATTAAATACACAATGTATTAGCATCAGTTAAAAATTAAGCACAAAGAAAGTCTGATCTCAAGATACGCTAGGAAAATTATAACTTATTTCACAGAAGATTGTCATTCGTAAATTATGCCTTACAAGCTTTTGTTTATATTTATTTAACGTTCATTGCAGAGCCGTAGAAACCACAGCAATTGCTATACTCTTGGACATGTAGAGCCACAATATGAAGAATATTATACAACCGTGTAATAAGTCATAGCAATCTCATCATGATTTTGTAATTTTCATTCTTCAGCTGTAAAAGCACAGTTTTAAACGTATAAATGCTCCAATGGTGAGTTGTAGAGCTTAACGTTATTTTAATTTTATTTTAATTTTTTTATGTTTAGTGTTTTATATTAATATTTTACATTTTAATATTTTAATTTCATTTCATGTTCATATCACAAAATAACACTCATTGTGCACCATGTATGTTCGCTGACTGCATCAACTTCGTGTATCTCTGTATACGTGGCGTAAGATCTCTGCAAGAACTGTTTGATAGTGACGCACTCCCATAATAATCGAGCTGAAAACAACAAGTTTATGACAGTTAAAAACAGTCATAAGCGCTAGGAGGATGAACTCTAATTAAATTTAAATAGGGGCAAAAACCAGTATGGCATATTGTACCATTGGCAACATTCTGCTAAGTAACTTTTAATTTCCTTGCTTGTTTTCGGATTTGACATACTTTGTGTTTACCTCTTAACTGATGTAACTGTATTTTGTACATGATACTTCTATTTTACGTACCTGATGATGGTCTAGGGCCAAAATTGTATAGTAGTACAACAAATTAATATAAAATTACGTCTGAAGGTGTTACGAAGTAATTTATGGTGGGATGTTCATGAAAAGCACAAACTGTTTAAAAGATGCACCGAATTCCCAATTTTGAAGATATACCAATGGAATTTTGCACCATAGTTTACATGTATTTAAAACATTTACTGTTAGATTCCTTGAGTTACTGACATTTAACTTAATTATGTAGAGTAGTTTACAAATATTATTTCTTAAAAATAACATTTGTACCTTTTTCTCAGAAATTATTCCAGAGATTTTTACACAATATTCTCTTTCAAATCTCTTTGCATACAACGAGCTTCTTTTATGAGCTTCTGTGAATATATCGAATAGGAGATTTTCATTAATTTTTTAATAACAGTTCTTTAAGTGTTAAATAAAATTCATACAAAATTCCAGTCGCCTTGTCGCATACCTCAGCTTACACTTAGAACTTCGACATTAACCTACGATACAACATTTATTGGGTTTATTGAAAAAAGTGAACAAAATTTCATAATTTAACGCTCATGGACTCTGAGAAAAAAGATAACCTTTAAAAAAAGGCCGGCCGGAGTGGCCGAGCGGTTCTATACGCTACAGTCTCGAGCCGCGCGACCGCTACGGTCGCAGGTTCGAATCCTGCCTCCGGTGTGGATGTGTGTGATATCCTTAGGTTAGTTAGGTTTAAGTAGTTCTAAGTTCTAGGGGACTGATGACACCAGAAGTTAAGTCCCACAGTGCTCTGAGCCATTTTTTTTTTAAACGTAAGTTTCAGAAAATGCAGTTCAGTGTTCAATCTAAGGTTTTTCTTGTGTCACCTCTCCACAAGACCCAAGATTTGTACTCAGGGTCCTCTGTCCCTTCAAGGCTTCTCTTATAGTTTACCGACTACAGAGAAGTGCCGCAAATCAATTTTTCTCAAGACTTCTTGAGTGAAATTTCCTTTCTTAAGGCCCATTCCTTCCAATACCTTCATTCTCCATACGTTCTCATCATTAAATGCAAGAACTAACCATAAGTTGTAATTCTGACAACTGTAGTAGATGCAGATCTGGATATAGGGCATCGTTTCCTTATGAGTGAATTTACAGACTTGCTTGGATTCTGAATTTTGCTACGAATACACGTATTTTAGAAGTCCAGGATCGTCGAGAAACCTGTAAGTGGGCTTGACAACATCCAAGATAGAATTTGAAAGCCTCACATTTTAATGTAGGAATTTTTCCCTGTGATACTAGATGTGTACAGAAGATAAAGTCGCATAGATGATATATGATATGTTCATCTATTGACACCATATGAAAATATATATCTCATACAGCACTTTTCATGTCACTTGCACTGGGTAGGTTACGCCCGACAGCATTTCCATTACTCACTTGCGTATATCTCCACCCGTAACACAATGGCACAAGGGAAAAAAGGAGTTGCTTCTTCATAAATAAAGCAGCTGGTTTCTTACTGCTTCAGAACAGAGTCATTGATGATCTATAAAACGACAGAGAATATATTACAGCCTTCTAGATGTATCTCATGCAATTTTACTTGAGAGTTATCCCCGGAACAGTTGTTCACCGAGCTAATATTGAAGTGGTGTTTCAAAAAGTAGGCGTGGCATCAATAAACATTACATCTTCTGATTCTCAGTTACTTATTCAGTTAATAATGACTGACCTGTTAGCATAGTAGAGAAATGGTAGTACAGGGAAGATATGTTTACAGCTTGCTGTAGAACAGTCGGTCCGTTGTTAATATGTAATTTACAGACAAATTAGTGTTCTTCTCACTTTCATTTAACCTCTCTTACCAGTTCATGACCAATTAGATTAGATTCTTATCCAAGACTTACGTGCTGGACGTACCTGAGTCAGTTTGTGTGTACCGATACAACTCGTTATAAATAAAAGTGTAACCTGTACTGCTTCTTTTTCGTGATATAGTATAACATGATCACTGTCATCGACTTCGACACAAAACTGTCATTTTGCAAAAGCCAGTGGTCTAACAGTATAACTTTTAGCACCTTATAAATGAGTTTTGTCTAGGTTTTGGCGACCAGCCTTCGTTTCCACCCCTTATTATTGGCTAATTAACCTGCATACAACAACAATTTTATAACCAAAACATGTCCCTATACTGAACAGCAACGCATTGGCACAGCCTCGGAAAACAATGGTCGTTTCCCGTAAAACTGGAAGCAAGTACGATGAAGTTCCAGAGAGAACTTCCTGTTCGAATTTGCACAATTGCATGTTCGAAATTTAATGTCTCTTCGTAAGGACATGAAAAACTGAAACTTCCGGGAGCAAATATAAAGGAAGTAAATTTTTTGGCATATGAACGACGTTCTATGAAAGAAACGCTCGTAACCAGAAAAGAAAGAAAGCATCGGTGTGTTTAGAGAAGGAAACATAAAACATCCTTAGAAGAAAAAAACTGCTACCAACTGAAAAGTGATAATGAATGATAGGACGAAGAATATCGAGATATATAATGTATATTTTCGAGGATAGACTCCCTACTAGACAATGGTGTCAAGAGTTGTACTGTCATATCAGTTTAAAATAATGAGTGATTCCATAAAGACAACTCTGTTGTATTAAGGTGGTATTAATGGTACTGGTTACGTTCTATGTTGCAGATATTTGTTGGATTCGAGAGAAGAAACAGCCTCAGAATTAAAGGAAATATGAAGGTGATTTTCTTGATTAAGGCTATTTTTATTTTTATTTGCTGTACAGTTTGAATGGTGCAGTGGTATTAGATGTTACTTTCCGATCTCAGGTGATGCGACGGACCATAACATCATAATATGTTAACTGGTTTCTTCTTCTTAACTCAGTTTGGCCTGTTCACAGTTGTAAAGAAAAAATGAAATTCTAGTCTGTCACTTATCTTGTTGGCAGGTGTTCGCCTTGTTTAAAAAGAAAAAAATTATGTTGTTGCTTAGAATATTCCTACACTACTGGCCATTAAAATTGCTACACCAAGAGGAAACGCATATGATAAAGGGAAATTCATTGGACAGATATATTATACTAGAACTGACATGTGATTACATTTTCACGCAATTTCGGTGCATAGATCCTGAGAAATCAGTACCCAGAACAACCACCTCTGGCCATAACAACGGCCTTGATAAGCCTGGGCATTGAGTCAAACATAGCTTGGATGACATGCACAGGTACAGCTGCCCAAGCAGCTTCAACACGATACCACAGTTCAAGAGTAGTGACTGGCGTATTGTTACGAACCAGTTGCTCGGCCACCATTGACAAACGTTTCCAATTGGTGAGAGATCTGGACAATGTGCTGGCCAGGGCAGCAGTCGAACATTTTCTGTATTCAGAAAGGCACGTACAGGACCTGCAACATGCGGTCGTGCATTATCCTGCTGAAATGTAGGGTTTCGCAGGGATCAAATGAAGGGGAGAGCCAGGGGTCGTAACACATCTGAAATGTAACGTCCACTGTTCAAAGCGCCCTCAATGCGAACAAGAGGTGACCGAGACGTGTAACCCATGGCACCCCATACCATCACGCCGGGTGATACGTCAGGATGGCGATGACGAATACACGCTTCCGATGTGCGTTCAACGCGATGTCGCCAAACACGGATGTCAACATCATGATGCTGTAAACAGAACCTGGATTCATCCGAAAAAATGACGTTTTGCCATTTGTGCATCCAGGTTAGTTGTTGAGTACACCATCGCAGGCGCTCCTGTCTGTGATGCTGCCTAAAGGGTAACCGCAGCCCTGATACCCGAGCTGATAGTCCATGCTGCTGCAAACGTCGTCGAACTGTTCGTGCCGATGGTTGTTGACTTGCAAACGTCCCCATGTGCTGACTCAGGGATCGAGACGTGGCTGCACGATCCGTTACAGCCATACAGGTAAGATGCCTGTCATCTCGACTGCTAGTGATACGAGGCCGTTGGAATCCAGCACGGCGTTCCGTATTACCCTCCTGAAGCCACTGATTCCATATTCTGCTAACAGTCATTGGATCTCGACCGACGCGAGCAGCAATGTCGCGGTACGATAAACCGCAATCGCGATAGGCTACAATCCGACCTTTATGAAAGTCGGAAACTCAATGGTACGCATTTCTCCTCCTTACACGATGCATCACAATAAGGTTTCACCAGGCAACGCCGGTCAACTGCTGTTTCTGTATGAGAAATCGGTTGGAAACTTTCCTCATGCCAGCACGTTGTAGGTGTTGCCACCGGCGCCGACCTTGTGTGAATGCTCTGAAAAGCTAATGATGTGCATATCGCAGCTTCTTCTTCTGTCGGTTAAATTTCGCATCTGTAGCACCTCATCTTCCTGGTGTAGCAATTTTAATGGCCAATAGTGTATTACATTTATTCCCTGTTTCGCTTATCTTTTTCCAACCTCGTTATGAATTCGCCGCTATTTTCTCTGGTTTTCTGTCGCTTTCCAACAGTGTAATATGTTTTTCGAAATTACTCGCCAGTGTAGTACCTGCTTTCACAATGACAGTTATTAGTGTGATGATGGCCTCATTAGGTCGAAACCTGTTCCAGAAAAAGAAAAATGCTGCAAAACACCCACAGTTTTTGTTTTGTTTGACTTAATATTACATTTTCACTTTCGCCTAGATCCACTAAAGGTTTCTTTTCAAAAGAACCATTGAATTTAAAATAGTACTGGTTTTACATGCATACTCGCACGAAAGTCACATATGCTTCATGATTCTACTTGTGATCAATGTTTTCTTTTCTTTCAATGATGTTCTGTTGGCAATCCAGATAATACACGAGAAACATCCGAACGATATTCTCGTCTCGTAATTTAGCAAACGTGCCTGTGGTTGACGCACTGACTGCAGTTGCTACGAGGCAACGCAGTTCACTCAAGGAGAGGCACATGAGTCGAGTCTTTTACACATCTGCACCATAAAACTATTACCACATATGTGTGCAAAAATTAAGGACGGAAGCAAATTTCACACGCTGTATCGTTGTCAAGGAACAACGCTCGATAAAGTTGGGCCCTATACAGAAGATTAAAGTGCAAAAGGAAACTGAAATAAATACGCAATGAGACGAACAAGAAAAGATATTCATTACTCTGAAATCGACATGATTTACGCTGGTCCCCAGGCCATGACAGAACACGGGATACTGTTCTCAATAGGGTGCGTAACGACCACGGCCAGCAATAAATGCTGCGGAAAATGCTCCATTCCTGGCCACGGTAAGACCTCCTTGGTCTGAGGCACCCAGGCGGGACACCAGCACGGTTGATAACTGCTGAGCCGGCCACGGTGGCCGTGCGGTTCTAGGTGCTCCAATCCGGAGCCGCGCTGCTGCTATAGTCGCAGGTTCGAATCCTGCCTCGGGCATGGGTGTGTGTGATGTCCGTAGGTTAGTCAGGTTTAAGTAGTTCTAAGTTCTAGGGGACTGATGACCACAGCAGTTGAGTCCCATAGTGCTCAGAGCCATTTGAACCATTTGATAACTGCTGAATGGTCGTCAGTGCATGTATACGTCCTACGATATGTCTCCCCGACGTATCCACACGCGTTCGATGAGATTTATGTTTGGGGAGGGAGGAGAGGACGTCAGTCACGCCAATCTTTTCGCTTCCGTGAGATAAACACTCTCTCCAAAAGCCCCTCTACCTGCGCAGTTGATGCGGTGGCGCATTTCATCCATAAAAAAGTTGTCAGGGCCGCATGAAACTATGAAAGGACTTATATGCAGAAAGAGTACAGTGTCAAAATAATGTTGCGCACTGATTTTATCGTGTTCAAATAATTGGAGGTCTGTACGCTCATGCAACGTTTCGTCTCCCCACACAAACACCTGGAGCACCAGAACGATCATTATCAACAACTTTCCTGGATGCATTGCGTATTCCCATCTTTCGCCATGTGAGGGTACGTAGCGCGCTCAGGACCATTGCCAAAAACGTAATTCTTCGGGCGTTGCTACTGATCTCTTCACATCCAAAGATGCCGGATGTTCCTTCGGATATCAGCGTCATTCGTGCACGATATTTCGACAAAGTGAGTTATTTTCATCAGGTGCTACCTAAGACTGCTCGTCGAGTGGAACGGGTTAATTATTTATGATTCCCTCTATATCTACGTCATAATTCGGAAGCCACCACCGGTATGAGGCAGAGGGTACTTCTGATAACACTAACTCTTCCCCCATCTCTGTTCCAATCGAATGTCACGTGGGCAGAATGATCGTCGGTAAGCCTCTGTATGAGCTCTAATTTCACGACTTCTCTTGCAGTGGTCATTTCATAGAATTTATGATGGAGGAGTAATATGTTCTCCAAATATTCACAGAAATGACTCTCCCGAATTTTCATTAGTAAACCTCTACGCGATGCACGAAGCCTCTCTTATGAAGTCGGGCACGCGAGTTTGTTGAGCAACTCTATAACGATCCCGCGCCGACTAAAGCGAATCCGTAAAGCAACATATAGCTGTTCGTTGGATCTTATCTGTTTCTTCCATCAGTTTCACTTATTAAGTGTTCCAGACTGGTAAACAACATTCGAGAAGCAGTCTCACAAACGCCTCGTACACCACTTCTTTCGTGGATGAGTTAATATTTCCTTAACCTATCTCGTATGAATTTGTCTGGCATCTCCTTTTCGTGCTACATTTATGTTGTCATTACACTTAAGGTCGTTCTGGATTGTTGCTCTGCCGGCCGGAGTGGCCGAGCGGTTCTAGGCGCTACAGTCTGGAACCGCGCTACCGCTACGGTCGTAGATTCGAATCCTGCCTCGGGCATGGATGTGTGTGACGTCCTTAGGTTGATTAAGTTTAAGTAGTTCTAAGTTCTAGGGGACTGATGTCCACAGCAATTAAGTCCCATGGTGCTCAGAGCCATTTGAACCATTTTGATTGTTGCTCTTAGTTATTTTACGATGTATACTGTTTCAAGCAATTTCTCATCAATAGTTTAGTCGTGCAGTAGTGGATTTCTTTTCCTATGTACTAGCAAAACATTTATTGAAATTCACAGTTAACTGCTAAAATGTGAACCATTCATCAATCCTCTGCTGATTATTCTGCAAGCCGATACTGTTTTCTGGCGTTGCTATTATAGACAGCCGCTTCACGTGCAAATAGTAAAGAGCTTCAGACGCTTTCTGTTTGGTCGTTTATATAGACGTAAACAGTAGCGTTCGTATCACTCTTCCTTGGAGTACTCCTGAATTAGTTTTACATCTGTTGATTTTGTTCCGTTAGGAGCGACATGTTGAGCTCTTTCTGAAAGGCAGTCTTGAATCCAGTCGTAAATCTGGTCCTACATTCGGTAAGCTCATATTTTTCACTAAACGGAAGAACGCGACAAAAATACCATTCTTAAATCAGGGACTAGGCCATAAACCTGAGCGCCTTTGACTGCAGTGCTCTGTGTCTCGTAAGGGAACAGAGCGAGTTGATTTTCGCTACATCTCTGTTTGCAAACTGCGAATTGGTATTTATAGAAAAACTTTCGTTCTCTAAAACCGTGATAATTTTTTAGCCTAAAACATGGTCCATAATTCTACAACAGATTGACTTCAACGATGCATCTGTCGCACGACTCTTCTTGACAGTGGGAATGACCTGCGCTTTTTCCAGTCGCGAGGTTCCTTTCGTTGCCCCAGCGATGGGCATATACTGTTGCTGTAAAGGGGGGAGGGGGGAGAGGGACAAGTGCTTTAGGAGGGTATAACTTACGATCTTCGGTGGTGAATACAAATTCGGAAGACCAAATTCGTTACTTCAGCCTTCTCTGCGTTAACTTCCATTTCGATGCCAATATGGTTACTGACTAAATGAATGTTGGATTTAGAGCCGCCTACTGATATTACGTTAAAACAAAAATTCATAGGGGGTTTACTCAGATCGCCTGACAAAATCTTGCTTTAGAAGTCACTGAACGCTTCTTACATTGCCCGCCACACGCCCTTTTACACTTAATTCAGCGTTTGTTTGTCAGCTAAGATTTTGACTTTTTCTGATTCGGTCATAAAGTTCCCTACCTACTGTCTTCCTCGTCCATACTCGGTTCCAAGCATTCCGCTTACAGTCCACTCCTACTAACAGGGTACTTAGGCTTTCCATCTTCAGTGTTCCTGGTGTTATGTGTGGGGTTCGTTTTCCATGTGCACACCCTCAGTTTCTCGGTTTGTGGAGTTCTGCTGTTGTCCACGTTTCGTTTTTAGCCATTCCAGTAGAGGAACATCGGCTCTACCCAGTGGGTGCACACTGTCACGATTCTCGACGTTTTCCGTCACTTTTATCTCTATAGATTCTCTCTTAAAACAAAGTATCTCACGTCTGAGCCAGAACTCCCATTTCAGCCTAGCTCATATAAAGATTGCTTTCCAGACAGTGCCCGGCTATGGCCGATTTATTTGCCTGTCTTAGTCGGTTGTGTCTCTGATATTCTTAGCATCTGATATCCACTGCCCTTGTCCTTTGGTCAATGTTAGACATGCCACATCGGCGAGGTATATTATAATTTTATGGTTCCTGTAATCCCAGTCGTCTTTCACATGCCCCAGTAGTCCTCTTATTTGGGCAACACCCAACTGATGTTATGCTTCCTGAGAAACATGCTGCTTTTGGTAGAAATACATCCGGAATAGGGGAGATATTCTCCAGTCTTTGCCTCATGCCGCTGTTTATCAAGATCGTGTGGCGGCATGGCTGGTTTAAAGGACTTTCTAAACTGGTTCTGACAGGGTACGCTCCCTCTTTAGCAATGTCTTCAGAACTCCATACTTCTATCCTGGGTGGTGAAGGGTAGTTTGCAGATATAAATCAGTATGTTAGGCCTGTGATACTCATTATGGCCAAACATCTTGACAAGTATATACTGAAATGGCAGATGACCATCCATTTACAGTTCCATGGCCAACTTAATACTTCGTTAGCGTGAATTAAGATGTTCCACAAACTCAGTGAGCCTCCCACAACCATGAGACCAGATTACAAAGGAATTATTCAGATACCTAAAGAAATATGTATATTTGTGTCTAGCTGCCTCTAATGCCTGTTCTTTAAATCACGACATGAACATGTTGTCGGTTACTGGGGATAGGGAGCTGCTATTGGTTACACCTGCTGTCCTCTATTACGATTGGCTCATATGCAGAAAATGAACTGAAGTCAGTATATGACTGAACAGATTCAACAGAGTATCGTAAATCTTCTCTGCAGCCGATTTCACATAGTCTGTCAATGGCACCCTAGTTGACACCCTTCTGAGTACTTTCAAAGTGTTTGTCATTTAGTTTAACCCTACTGCGAGTGCCCTCCATCTGTTACTCATGTGGTCAAACTTCCATACACTGGTGTGTCAGGAAATCATTTTGCAGCACCCCACCAGAGAGCATGGGCAACCGTCTGCCCTGTCCCAGACTTTAGCTGCAAAAGCGGTTCCCCTGTACTGGTGGATATGTAAAAGCTCCTGGCGGCTCTTTGTCAGCTGGATAGTGGGACAGGGCACACTGCCTCTCAGCTACTAACAGAGTACTAGAGGAGAGCACCAAGAAGAATGCCTCAGCATGTCAGGGTGCGACGTTTGACTGGATGAGCAAGAAAGCACAGCAGAAGGAGGACACTGACAACAGGATTTACTGAAGTAAGAAACAATTTGAAGGCACCATTTTGAAATGAGGCAAAGACTGGAGAATATCTCCCCTATTCCGGATGTATTTCTGCCAAAAGCAGCATGTTTCTCAGGAAGCATAACATCAATTGTGTGTTGCGCAAATAAGAGGACTACTGGGGCAGTATCGACTTTGCCTCGTCTGCTAGATGTTTGCCCTTTTCAAGTTTCAAGAGTGCAGTGGAGCCAGTTCACAATGCAATTCCACCAAATGTGGCAGAAGAAATTTGCCGGAATACCTGCAGGCTGATCATCACGAAAAATCTCCGAAATCGAACATCTGAAGTAGAGAGAAGCTTGCAATTAAGATGTTCTGGGAAAACACCAGAATTCTGGTGTTGCCAGCATAAAGAGGAAACTTAACTGTCGTTTTGTAACAGCCTGATTACGAGAAACTGCCCCAAAATCTGCAGGACCCAGCATACAGACTTTTTAAATGTGACCTCTTGGACAAAATGGACAAGAAGGCCAGGGCTATCTCGAAGAAAACTTGTGCACCTGCATAAGTCATCAAACAACTGCGATTGAGAGCACCAGTTCCACCCAAACCTTATGGTCTGCTCAAAAGTACACAAAGAGGGCATGCCAATCGGCCAATCGCTAGCAACGTTGGTGTATCAACTCACCCAACTAGAAGACACTTGTTCCTGTATGAGGACAACTGGGTGGGCCTCTTGCAACCTCTCAAGTTGCTGCATATCACAGAATTTTATGACACTAGGTTTTATGACACTAGTGCGCCACTGAAACACTCATTGGAGCTGACTGCAGAGAAATTTTACGATGCTCTGTTGCACATTTTCTGCATGTGGGCCAATATTACGAGCAGACACCAGGTTTAGTCAAGAGCAGCACTGTGCCCTATGAATCTCCAATATATTCAAGGAGAGACATGAAGAGGAGGCATTAGAGGCGGCTAAATGTACATATTTCTTCATGTATGTGGATGATACCCATGTGATCTGGTCTAATTGTTGAGAGAGCCTCATTGAGTTTGGGGGCATCTTAGCTGACGCCAGCGAAATATTAAGCGAACTATGGAACTACAAATGGATGATCAATTCTATTGCAAGATATACTTCTCAAAAGAAAACCAGATGTGTGGTTTTACCACACTGTACATCACAAAATACACTGATTTATACCTGCAAGAAAGCAGCTTTCACCACCCAGCGCAGGAGATGGAATTCTGATACAACGTTCCACAGTTAACGCACCCTGCAATACCGAAATAGTTTGGCAGCAGAAACAGAGCATCAGTGTCTTGCAGGGAAGGATATAAGATGAGATTCGAATGTGTTTTAAATCAAGCACGCCGCAAAGCGATCTAGAAGAAGAGCTGAACGACACAAAGAACCTACCCAATGCGGAACGAATCTTTGCCAAAATCAGCTGGATGCTCAAGAAGCATAAAATTAATTGTATGTTCTCTCCGAACAAGAGGAGTACTATGGCATGTGAAAGGCGATTGTGACTACGAAAACCACGAAATTAAAATTACCTGGCCAATGTAGTTTGTAGTGTACGCTAGTATAAACATTAAAATGTAGTTCTTGCTCTTTCTGTAGGGAACAAATGAAACGAAAACTTCACTTGTCTGGTTAAGCCTGAGGTGACGTATAGGTGTTACCATATACCTGCTGCAAGCATAAAAATTATTCGGGTGAAGATTATAGCCTGGCTCTGCTCTGCGTTGAATTTCAGCCGCCACATCGACGAGTATGTACTCAGAGTGTCGCATCCGACGTGGAGGCGACGTTTCATCGTGAGTACGTTCGTGCTGCGGGTAAACTGCGCTGTATAACTGGCGTAAAGCGCCATTTCATCGTGTGCGTACCCGCAAAATGGTAGTAGTGTACAGGGAGTACAACAGGGAGACAAGTACCGACCTCTGCATTACCCTTGCGCATACCTGCCGATCCCTCACGGACCAGCATTTGTCATGACTTGAAGGGTTCGATATGAGGAGGAGACCACGCGATGTTGGCAGCCCGAGTACAAAGAGCTTGTACACGAAGACTCCGTGCCAAACGGAATCTAAGGCCCCGGAAGTGTCGAAGAACACTGCTCTTGTTTCCAGTGATATCATAGTCGGCTGCACCAGTCGCAGGAGCTGGTGAGAGGTCGAGTAGCCGCTTAGAACTTCGAACTGCTCGTCAGGAAAGACACACTTCTGGGTGACGTGTTCCATTAGATTTCTTTCGTGCAGCATTTCGAAAACTTTAAAGAGCGATGGGAGCAGGTTGATTTAACGGTACTACGTTATCTCGCTTGGATCTTTTCTGGTCTTCGAGATGGCCACAATTCCACCGTGCCTCAACGCTCAGGGATAACAGCCCGAATGGAGTACCTCGTCGAAGAAGCCGGTTAAGTGCCAATGGTCTATCGGCGGAAAGGTCTTCAGCTGGTAGTTTGTTGATATCATTGCTGCTTCCTGCTTTCCCGGTGATCAGCGAAGGAAATCGCTCCGCGACTTTTCCCTCTGTGACCGGCTCGACGACGTCTTCTCCGTTTCTGTCCGTAGAAAGACCGGTAGCTGCTCTTCTACTCGACGGATGTGGTCCTCGTCCGTCTTCACTGGCGTGAAGTTCGCTACGAATACATCGCCAGCATGCTGGCTCTTGCATCAGGCTCACTGACGTTGTCGTTGCCGGCCTGTAGCGGTGGTACGCACTGTCGACTGCACACGAGGCTCTTCACCATCTTCCAGGTGCTGCCGTCGCTGAATTTGAGCCTTTACACCAGGTCCGCAGATTCTTTTGCCTGTGTTCTTCAACTGCTACCTCAGTCCTCCGTCACATGTGGTTGATGCGGCATTTCATATTTCGATGGCGGATGAACTGCCATTCACGGAACAATGGGGTTTTCCCTGTGAACGCCGCCAGGATGTGGGGAAACAGCTCACTAGAGAAATCTCGGAATCGCTGCAGTCACCTCGGTGTAGCCGCCTTTGCTTCTCGAAGAATTCTTCTGCTGAAGAAATCTAAGACTGTGTCTGCGCCAGTTAGTTCACGGTGGGGCGCGTTCTCGACTGACTCGAGTATTTCCATGTGAAAAGGTCGCGGTTCAGGTTACGATATCTCGGACGCTGATCTGGAGCAGAGGCACATATCACTTCCAAGTCAAAATGACTGGAAAGTGTTTGGATGACATGACGGTCTGTATGTCAATGTACAGGGATTGCCTGCCTGCCTTCAGGAGGGCAAAGTCGATGACATCCAGTCGGCTATAAGCGGGGAAGTGTGTGGGTTCCAACGGGCCCTGGCTGACTACGCCGTTTTGGTGAACGACGTGAGAGAGGCTCTCGATGGTGATGGTGAGGCGGGAGCTCGGTTCCAAGTTTTTAGCTTTGAAGTCCCCTGCAACGAATAGTCTCTCCTGCAGTGACTGCAGGACATCCAAGACTCCTTCGAGTAGCAGTCTATCGGGCTGCCAGAATGAAGACACAAAAGAAATCTTTCCGCTAGTAGTGTTAATGGCTACCCTAGTGGCCTCTGGGGCAAGCTGTGGTGAATTCGATGACGCTGTAGCAACGTCATGACGTAGATGGCGATGCCGCCCTTGTAGTGGTCGTGTCATATCGGTAGCAGCAGTGGTTTGTTGCCGCAACTTCACGCCAAGCTTTGAGGAAGGTTTCCTGCGCAAAGGAGATGTCAACATCCTCGTCCCTTAGGAACCGGCGAACTTCGCTCTGCTTGGGGCGTAGCCCGTTATCATTGAACGTACAGACGATTAGGCATTGGATATGTGCATTATCCATGTTGGGCTTCGTTCTTGAAGTCGATCGCCTGGAGGGCAGCCGTAACAGCGTCAACGAGTGCAGGGGTATGGCTCATTTCCAAAAAAGCGTACTGAGTTCGCTTGTCAAGTGACTGCGGCATTGGTCTTTGACACTGGGGTAGTGTCCGCTGGCGGCTGTGTGTGTTCTGCACGCTGCGATGTGGCACGTTGCACCATCTGACCTCTGCGCCGGCGTTCTGCAGCCTTTGGCGCAGTTGATGGGCAGGCGTGATGCTCTCTGTCGTGGGTGGCGCCTTCCTCTCACAGCATCGGCGAACCTGCGTCCTGGCAGCTGCAGTTGGAGAAAGTCGGTGTGTCCTCCTTCTTCTTCTGGCACTCCTTGGTCTCGTGGGACGGTGGCCCATTTGGCCTTGAGACCAGGCATGTGTTACTGGCGCACAAAATGGTTAACGCCTTGGCAGGAGCAGCAGTGGGCTATCCTACCTTTTGCTCAAAGGGTTCACCTTCACTGGGATGTCATCAACAAATTCCACCTCGAAAATTACCCGAGTTTCGTCGTTGTCGGCCAGGATGACTAGGAACAAGGGCAGCCTGGGTGACTTGGTGGGACCACAGCGTAACGGTTTTGGGAAATGGTACGAATGGAAATGACATTATTGGAACTTCAGGAATACTGGCTCAATCTTAATTGCAAGATGGCTAAAGACCACCTTCAGCTGCTTCTGCAGCTCGGACCCGTGGGTGAATCGATGCCATTTCTCCCTCTCTACAATGTTCAAAACCCTGTGGTAATGTCTGATGATTTCGATCTGAACCCTTTATAGGTCGGAGCCTTCCCCATCTTTTGTGATGGAGTAGTTCTTCTCATGGAAAATCCAGTAACCTTCTAACCACTGGATTGACATCGTCGGTGAGCGAGGCCATTTCTTCACCTGTGGTGGCGTGATCCCGTCCTCTCCGACTGCTTCCAGCACGTCGCCATATTAGTTTGCATTCCTCACACTAACCGGCTGCACTTGATGGAACCCAACAGCTGTGGCCGCGTGGTCCCGGTAGAGGACAAAGAAGCTATCCTCACCTCGTTGACGCGGAGATGCAACACATCTTCTCTGTGTCACCTCCTTGTCCTCACCCTGAGGAGCTCGTCAGGTGTCGCAATATGCGCTCTGGTGGTCTGGTGAGACGTAACAGCAGGGATGGCGGCAGTACTGGGCACCGTGGCGGTGTCGTTTACTGGCGTATAAACGGAACACATGCTCGAAACTACGGCTTCTTGCCCCTCACGGCCGTAGACAATTCCGCCAGTAGCAAGGCGGTGAATGCTAAACCGCCAAGTCTGCGGGCCCTGCCGACTGAGTTCGCGGTTTCGATCTCCAGCTAAAGGTAATAAGATCTTCTCCCGACTAATATTTTCTGCTCCGCTCCAGAGAGACAACGCGGAGGTGTCCGTTTTATGGTCCATCTCTTGGTCCGTATCATGATCCGTCGTAGGTGACAGGGGGAAGAAAAACGTCGAGACCAGACGATGACGCGCTAGTCCTTCACCTTAGCGCCACGAAAAACCGTGGTCAGTCATTCTGCCATGGCAAGGTTTTAAACGCAATACTTTGCATCGATAGAACACGACAAATTGCTTTTCCAGAGTAGGAACCCTCTCCAAACAGAGTTATCCGTACAGAGTAGCGTGCGTAGGTTTGCACCGTAAAACTACCCGAACAGGAATAATGCTGCGTCGGCACTCAAACTGACGCACTGGGCCGAAGAAGGAGCGTATAAGAACGTCCCAAGCGAGAGCCGACTGCAGAGGCAACACCTGAGACGACACCAGACCGAAAGCGGAACTCCAGCGCACAGGCAGGTGCACCGGACCAAAGGAGAAACGCCTAAGGACCCGGCTAGCAGGAAGGGACTGCAGACGGAACGCCTGGAGCAATCTATGAAAGTGGAAGACTCTTTGTGTAAATACTGGACCTGTTCCACTCGATGAGCAGTCTCAGGTAACATCTGATGAAGATATCCTGTGATGTTGTCGAAATATAGTGCATTAACGACGCTGATGTCCGGCAGAATACACGACACGTCAAGACGTCATGGCCGAACATTAGTGTTCTGTGGTCGAGATGGCATGTTATTGGGAGGAATTATGTGGCGCGGACGTTTTGACCTTCAAGGATTTGAGAACGGTTAACTCGCCAGTATACATTATTCTATCATTGAAAAATGGAAAGTTGTGGTAAGGTCTTATTAGACCAAACTGCTGAGGTCACCGGTCCCTAAGCCCACTTAATCTAACTCAAACTAAGTTACGCTATGCCCGAGGGAGGACTCGAACCTCCTACCGGGGGATTCTATCACTGTACTCCACCTAGATGTGTATCTTTTCAGGGGTACTTTCGACCCGGTCCTTGCGAGACCGCAGCGAACTGTTCAGGTGGAAAAGCTCTTGGAACCAGCTTATGGTGGGCAAGTGGAGTGTCCTGCTGTAACCTCCTCCTAAATGCCATCAAGCACGTGCTGGATGGTGCGTAGAGACACATTGCTTCACGTCCACATACACCAAAGGTTATCCAGTGGTTATCAGCTGGGTTGGTGGAAGAACAAATCGCCCAGCAGAAGAGCTCGTTACCAACCTTGTGGCCAACATAGGAGCACGCTGCCGACCATTAATTGCGGTCCATGGTAGCTATACACCCCATTAAGAACCATGTCGCGCCTTCTGTAATGTCCAGGGGAATATTGTAAGTCATCATGGCTTCATTGTAATTATTGTCCTTGAACAATAACGTCAATTCCATTCGTATCATTACGTTGCTCTTTCAGTTATCAACCGTGTTATACTGTAGCAAATCTTTCTCTTAATAGTCCTAGTATCATCGAGTTGTGCTACTAGGCAGTGACACATTTAGAAAAAGTTACATTCGTGCCTATTTTGGTATGACAGTGTACTATGAGTTCAAGGCAACTGGTTTCAATGCTAGCACAGTACATAGTGCTTCACAGTACACTAAATTGACGCCGTACGGAACAGAACTGCACCTGTTGAAGCATAACGTCTTTTGTTGGTGTGTTATGGCCACTCGCCTCAACACAAACTGGCTGATGGGGAGCTAGTGAGCGAGCGAGTTAGCTGTACCGCACAGGCTCCTACCGACAACTACACGAACACGAAGGAGCACTGGCGCCAATTTCAACTTTTAGTTTCTCTGAGCAAGTTGAAGCGTAGTGCTACTTCCTATCTATATTCACATACAAGTTATAGGTCTGTGAAGTCGGATGAATCTTCTGAAAACAAGGACCGCATTACACAAATTAAAACGATTCCTTCCTCGTTTTCAAAAATCATGACTTAACTGGGTGTCACTTTATTAATACCCGTACTATCAGTTCTGACAAACAACCGCAGATCATTAGATGTAAAAAACGACTTTAATTTGTAGTGGGGCTCAACATGTGCTTCGCCCTGTTAAAATAATAACTTATGTAAAAATTGATTGCTTTACTGCATGCTTTAATTTTGATTGAGTTGTTGTACAACATGGTGCAGATACTTATGAACGGTCGCACGTGCTGTAATGAATTCTTTCTTTATTCCAGAAGACGACCTGTTGTTGTACCTAAAATGACAGATTTAGTGAAGTGAAGGGTACCTAAAGTGATGCGTAAAGATTCCTCAAAATTATTTAGAAGCCTCATATCATCCAGTCCAAAAAATGGTTTTCTAAACGAGATCATAGTAGTCTTTGACTGTAAAAACGTTTAAGTACACTACGATAGAATCGGTCTGGTGGACTTAATTAACGGTAGTGCTACGAACCTGTAAACAAAGAGCCCACAAAGGCACCGAACTGCACTTACACTACGCCACCCAAATGGCTGTTACATTATAAAGTACTGGCATTGAGCTTCAGCATATGACCAAACCTTGAAAAACACCTGATTTTCTTGAAGTAGTCATATGTGGCTATACACAATGTGAATAAATAGTTCTGTCAACACAGAAGCAAGACCACTGTCACATTCTAATCATCTATACTTTTGTCATCGCTTTCTATTTTGCTATCTTCCTTCCATTTCATCTGCCAATCTTCCCCTTCCGCTCTTCCTCTGACCTATAAACTTCTTCTCGATGATGACTGTCTCTGTACAGTTGACACACCTTTCTGATAAATGTCGTTACCCACAGTCGACATGTACATAATGTAGGAATTAGATATAATTAATAAGTTTAATGTTCTTAAAATTCCACGAATTCAGTATCAAATTATTGCATTACTACTATAAAGTGATGAGCCGAAACATTATGACCACCTATTTAATGGTGTTCCGATCCAGCTGTGTAATGCAGTACAGCTGCGATTCTGTATGCTATGAAAACGACAAGTCTTTAGTGCCTATCCATAGGTATGGGACACCGTATATCTCCCTACAGGCCACAGAGTTCCACGGATCGTTGGTTTGTGAGCTCAGGGTCGGCACCAGATCGCGTTGCAGATGTATTCCATTGGATTTTGAACGGGAATTCGGTGTCCAAGACATCAGTGTGGATTGACTATCATGTCACTCAAACGACTGTAGCACGATTGTATGTATGTTAATCTGATTCCTAGAAACGACGGAAAGGCTAGGTCCCCGCTGCAGCCGCAGTGGTCCACAACCCCACGACGACTACCGCAGTCCTCTTCATTCCTCAGCCGCCCCACACCGAACCCAGGGTTATTGTGCGGTTCGGCCCCCTGTGGACCCCCCCAGGGTACGTCTCACACCAGACCCCTATGTTTGCGTAGCAGAGTAATGGTGGTGTACGCGTACGTGGAGAACTTGTTTGCGCAGCAATCGCCGACATATTGTAGCTGAGGCGGAGTAAGGGGAGCCAGCCCACATTCGCCGAGGCAAATGGAATACCGCCTAAAAACCATCCGAAGACCGGCCGGCTCACCGGACCCCAACACAAGTCCGCCGGGAGATTCGTGCCGTGGACCAAGCGCTCCTTCCCACTCCGAAAAGCCGTGCGTTAAACCGCTCGGCTAACCGGGCTGACCTGTAGCACGATTCTAGACTTGCGACACGGACGGTAATCATGCTGATCCTGATTGCGAAAGACACCAATCATTAACTGATCCAAGATGGCTCGCAATAATGTTCACATACTTCACATCTATCATGGTGTCTTCGATTACTAACATAGATTCCATGGAAGCCCAGGTGAATGATCCAATAGTATAATACCGACCGCAACATCCTGCATCTGTGGCGCAATGCATGATTCAAAGAACTGATCACCTGGATGACAGCATATCTGGCCGAAACCATCAACCAAGTGGTACAAGAAACGTGATTCACCTGACCAGGCGACACGTTTGTACTCATCCACAGACAAATCTCTATGTCGTTCTTTCCGTGCCATTCGTACCTCACGATATCGTTGGGTCTACAAGGGAACATGTAGGTACGATCGCACAAACCTTAGGTCACCCCGAATGGTGCCTGCATCGTCTCTAGAATGATTTCCTGTTCGTCTCTGCTCCGCCTATAATCTCTCCCACCGCGTCACTCGCTTGCAAGGCAAACGCCAGTCATCCAGTGTCGTGGTGGGTAACGTTCATAATTATTTTCTTCGCTGTACATTGTTCATGTACGAATAGTCACAAAGAATTGCTGATTAGATCCAAGACAGGGCTAATCTGGTGACAGATCCCTTATCGTTTAGCTACAAAATAGCAGGTCAGCAATTGGAAGCAGTTAATTCGATAAATTATCTGGGAGTACGCATTAGGAGTGATTTAAAATGGAATGATCATATAGAGTTGATCGTTGGTAAAGCAGATGCCAGACTGAGATTCGTTGGAAGAATCCTAAGGAAATGCAATCCGAGAACAAAGGAAGTAGGTTACAGTACGTTTGTTGGCCCACTGCTTGAATACTGCTCACCAGTGTCGGATCCGTACCAGATAGGGTTGATAGAAGAGATAGAGAAGATCCAACGGAGCACAGCGCGCTTCGTTACAGGATCATTTAGTAATCGCGAAAGCGTTACGGAAATGATAGATAAACTCCAGTGGAAGACTCTGCAGGGGAGACGCTCAGTAGCTCGGTATGGGCATTTGTTGAAGTTTCGAGAACATACCTTCACCGGAGAGTCAACCAGTATATTGCTCCCTCCTACGTGTATCTCGCTAAGAGACCATGAGGATAAAATCAGAGAGACTAGAGCCTACACAGAGGCATACCGACAATCCTTCTTTCCACGAACAATACGAGACTGGAATAGAAGGGAGAACCGATAGAGGTACTCAAGGTACCCTCCGCCGCACACCGTCAGGTGGCTTGCGGATTATGGATGTAGATGTAGAGATGTAGATAATAATGCACACATTAAGTAGCTAATAATATGTATTTTATTGTTATACTGCCACTGGATGGAAAGTGCTCTTCTGTATTGGCGTTTTGTGTTTATGGCCAAGCAGTACTCCACATAATAATGGCCACACGGTCAAAACTGCGTAAATTGGTTTTATGAATAAATAGTTTTAGGATCACAGGCGACCCTTCTAAATATTTCACATGGCTGTGGGCCCCAGCCAAGAACTTGTACTAATTCCTTGATCTCTGCTCATTAGCGATAGTCCAGTGTGAGAGCAGACAGCGGTCTCCGGTGACAACAGTCTGGTCGGTCCTGTTCCCGACAGGTACGACGGTTCAGTGAGCCGCGCGAGCACCACGCGCTACTCGGTGTGTCGCGGGACGGCAGCCGCCGGCGACAGGGGCAGCTTGAAGGCGCTGGCAGGTGGCGGTACAGGCGGCGGGAGAGGCGTGGGCGGCGGGGGCAGCGGGGGCGGTGGCTCCCTGCTGCCGGCGGCGGCCAATGGCAACGGCGCCGGTGCGGGACGCCATCTCAGCTGGCGTCGCGACGCTGGGGTCACCGCTAATGGGCCCGACTGCTCAGTCGACAGGCGCGCCCTGGTCACCGATGCCGAGACCTGCATCTGAGGGCGTCGCGTGTCGCCGTCGCCGTCGACTTCCACAGGTGGTCACTACAAGGCCGAAGTGGCTTTCATCTCCACGTCGCTCCGATGAGAACTGCGCTGCCTCGCCGTGTCTGTTTCCTTGGTTGTTATGTACTATGCCGAATCTCCAGAACTGACTCATAAAATGGATGACTTACCCAGATGAACTTTGTAAAACATGAACTTTGAATGTCCTAGAGGTAATTTTGGTGCTACTCTAATGTTGGAGGCATTCCTACATAATGTGTCCATGCAATATAGTCTTTGCGCAAAGTTAAAGACAGTCAAGTACTCATAAATGAATGTTAGGGGGCAGATAAGAGCATTCTGTATTGTCATTCAAGTAGAGGTGGTACTCTTGAGACGAGTGATTCGCAGGCATAAGTGCTTGTTCAGTATACTGTTGTGTAGCGCTCTACAAATGAAGGGAATGCAGAAGGGAAATCACAGTTCTGACACACAGCCCATTCTGGTCGAGGATCAGCAGTATGGCGGCCACGTTTACCGTCCCCATTACGTGGACAGATGCCTTTAAGAGTACAGAATCAGAAGTACAACTCCAAACAGGCAATATCACCACTATACAGTATTGTGATCACTGGTTTCAGAAAAAACTACGTTGCCATCATCAGCTCTTCTGCTGTACATTTCACTGAATCTTGACCAAATGCATCTTATATGGTATCAAATTATAAAACGATATTTCATGAACATGAGAACAATAGTAGGTCCGCAAGTCACGTATAAAAGAACTATTTCATAAGACAACGTACATATTGCATCCTTCAACAGTGTGACATAGTCTCACGCAATGAATCACTATGGAAAGCTTTAGTATTAAACATACTACACTTGCACTACACACTGACTTCAGGATATTGACGACACCACATCTCCACTTCGAGCTGAATATAGGCGGTGAATCTTTCCTTCTCCACCATGATTGGAACTGGCTTGCTCGAACAGAGTGCCGCTGTACTAAATAGCGTCACCTACCTCATATACAGAGGAGAACGTAGTCCCTACGTAAGGAAACCAATATATGCACATCGCCACTTCATCAGGGAAAGGACAATTGGAAACACGTGTCAATTCTTTGTGGTTTATGCGATGACTGTATAAGATCCGGCCCAACAGTGAAGGTGCATCTTCATACAGGTTGAATATGTTGACACAAGCAACTAGCAGCTTGAATCTCCCCAACGATTTTTCCATATGCCGTATCTATCTGAAGACATTTTGTAAATAAGAAGAATACATCTCTTCTACTACCGTAGTGTCCTTCATATTTTATGTTAAAAACATTCGTCACTCATCTCCAGTATCGTAAATATGCAGTACTTAACCCATTAGTTCATGTATAATTTTTTGTTACTTTTTTTATATGTATTACTTTCACCTTGTTTGTTACATTGAAAAGGATCATTTCAAGTGAGAAACAATTTTAATTTTCAAGTTTTAGTGAAAAACAGCGTCCTAAGCATTATTGAGAGAAAACATACATTTACATGAAATTCTTACATATTCATGTACCGAATAAGTAAACATGAGTACAAACTAGAAATCAAAACTTTTGAAACACAGTTACACATTAAATTTCGTGACTGGATACGTACTGATGTCTTATAGTCCATTCCTACACACCACCTTCTTTCGTGTTCTTGTATTTACTGAATCAAATTAATTCCATGAAGCACGAGTTCATCCGCCGCAGTATTAGAGCGTGGAATTTGTCAAGTTCTTTCGGTGACGTTGCCTATCTCCTCAAGTACACCTACAAACTTCCTTAACGAAAATTTATATGAAAGGCCGTTTCCCCATATTTCTGTTTACAGTGACTGAAAAGAGAGCAGTACCATTTCATGCTACGGATATTTATCCTGTAATAATTCACTTTTCTCTTCCCTCCGATCCGTTCTGTCAGCATGGAGGATTGAGGTACTTCAGTGTGTTTCCTTGACCGCTAAGAACATATTTTAACGTTATTACACTGGGCTCACACCAGATGTGTCTGGCGCTGCCACAACAGTGAAGCTGTCATGTCATTTGAACAGCAGCAGACCATTTTGTTTTTGTGGCGCAGAATGAACAGTACGCCTTCCGTCTGTCTCAGTGTCCTCCTTTTCTGGAAGAGGGCACTTATGGGGGATAAAGTTCCTCTCACAGTCACAAAGCCCTTATAAACTTGTTCTCTAAGAAAAGTTAACAAATGAAAACTATTAAACTAATTATGATAATTGAAGTAAAATTTATTACTGCTCTCTCATTAGCTCTTAGCGCTAATTTTATGTAGCACTTAAATTGTAGTATGTACACCCTTGATACAAATTACGTTGCATAAAATTAAATAAATCACTTGCCACTATTGATTTATTGAGGAACTATTTACAGTTTTTGAACCCGAATGATAAACTAATTTAATGGTTGTACTTCCTCTAAATCCATGGTGTCATGTGATTATGAGTGTACAAAAAATGTTGAAATTCAGTTGCCAATCCTTTCCCGCAGTGGACTGCTTCTCACAACTAGTAACACAGGGGTGAATCAACAGCCATTGAATAATCCTTAAAGAAGCACAACAACATTATCAAAGTCGAATGTTGTCTAAAAATGATTAAAACTGCTGTCCTGCCACTTGCAACAGTGTAGCATTAATATACCGTTGACCACTAATGGCTTAATAACACGAGAACTACACAAGGATATGCTGTTTTCATTAGTGTTTCATGGTGCCAAACGCGCTCTACATCTTTAACGACAATATCCTATCCGTCATACAGTTTTTGTCCATATTTTCTTACTTTTACTCGCCTTCTTCTTTGCACCATAATTCTGACATTAGTTTAATGGTGCTTTAGAATTCAGTCTTTACTATGTTCCAGTGTGCAAATAACACTTTACGTCGAACATAATGAGTCCAGTAAGTCTATTTTGTGAATCTGATTGATCACTTTCGAAAATAGAAAATTGGCTCAGAGGTAGCCATGTATTTTAACAGAAGATAAAAATCTCAGAGGCATATTTTTAAATTTAGTTGTTGTAGGGAGGAAACTCTGAAGCTCTACATGGTTTTCCAGGCGAAACAATCACTACCAGACAGCTTGAGTTTAGTACTGGAAACATTCACTTCTCCTTTCATCCTGTTTCTGCCTGAAGAGTCCTTCTCCACTAGATAGAGCTCCATAGACGACTGAATATTACTGATGAAAACATTATTCTGAATACTTCTAAACTGTACGTGTGACATTTTCATTTCCCAAGTTTTCAAGAGTAAAAACCTTTGCACGGTGGCCATATTTGAAGAACCATGCTGGGACATTTCAGGATAATACACAGAACGTCTTATCAGAAAATCGCTTAACTGTTGTAAATTATTTAACTTTTTCCGAAACTATGCGATTACGTAATAAAGCCTTCCACCTCGACCGAGTAACTCTGACTAGTCTTTAGCTCTAAGAATGTTCAGAAAATGGACAATTGAAGCTAATTCCATTGCCATGCAGTGTGATGTATTATGTAAATGATGTTATCCATTACAAAAATCCAGCTTTCATCCGATATGAAATGCATCAATAAGCTAAATTTCATGAAAGCCTCTGTAGCTGTCTGGTAGCTGTAAATTTATTTCAACATATTCAGTTCACTGAGTGCAATTTCTCTGTATGAATGATACTGCTGTTAATGCACAAGTGGCAGTATCCAAGCACATATGTACCCCGTTGTCGAATTTCAAGGATGAATTTCGAAGCTCAACAGAGTTGCGCAGTATTTCATAGCAATACTGTGTGAAAAACTACTACATTTATTTTTATCTTAAATATTTAGCTTTTGAACTCTTCTCTACCGTTCTTTATAGATACTTTCGTAGGTAACCCACAGAAAGCAATGTCTGAAGTTTTGTTACTCTTGTAGCAGAGATTTCTCATTTGCCCTTTACATCAAACGCTGCTTCCACTGCTTTAAGGCTGAAGCTTACTGTTTCTGTGTGTACCAAGAGACTCTTTCATAGGTGTAAAATTCAGGTGCAAAACCTAATTTGTTATTCTTCAGATCTTTACTGTATGAATTACTTTCTTAAAAAAGTTCTTCAGGGCTCCAATTTCTTAAATTGGTGTCTTTGATAGAAACTATAAAGTGCCAATATTGATAAAGGACACGCTGAATTACTGTGATACTCTTCTTCATCAACCCTATGTAGTGAACAGTCTGTATTATCTACACACCCCACTTCCTTCACGATACTGACCTTTCTTACCAACTCAGAAACCTTGACCATAATAGATGAGAAGTATATCTGTCTGTGTAAACTGCGCAGCGTAAATGGAGCAGAAGTATTTGCCAACGAGAAAGTGGTACAAGGCTTCACCAAGGCATCTTGCTCCGTTAACTTCCCATTTTCACTTCTCTGAGTGAGGGTGGTACATACGTCCA
Source organism: Schistocerca serialis cubense (assembly GCF_023864345.2). NCBI lineage: Eukaryota > Metazoa > Arthropoda > Insecta > Orthoptera > Acrididae > Schistocerca > Schistocerca serialis. The sequence goes on from NC_064644.1 coordinate 253,875,748, forward strand.
AGTATATATTTCTTGTCCAGTTAGCCATCAAGCTTTGTTACAACATTAGTTGAGTAATACTGAGTTTATCATCGTTCTGGATACTAAAAATAATCTATATGTGGAGAAATTACACTTATTTCTGACAAATATAAATAAAAATTTTCGATATACAGAGAGCATCCAACTACATAAAACAGAGTCGGGAACAAATAATATATAGCGATCGCTAAAGCCGGAAGGTTATTTTGTTAAAAGGAAAAAGACATCTTTACATTTTTATTTATGAAAAATTGTAATACTTGGAGTTGACTGTATTCTGTTTTTGTTTCTAATAAATAAAAAACTTGTTATGGAAAACTATGAATTTATTTCATTTATATAAAGGTAATAATAATGTAATTAATCTCTACATTAAGGAAAACGTTTCGATTCATGCTTTCTACAAACTGATTTATTTTTACTATCAATTAAGTCTTGATCACACTGATAACTTCACTTTTTAGATTATTTGAAATTAATTATCTCCTTTCAGTATTTAAGTGACTGAAGCTCTGATGATATCAAAGCTGTAGTTGTATCGCTAAGGTAAGAGTAGCTCAGTGTTCCGATCCAACACTTGAATACGGCATAGAACTGAAGAGTCTGGACAACGGGTTATTCGAAGGACAATTTCAGCGACACTGAAAACATAAGACGTGTGTTCCTTGGAGCCTCATACTAAAAAGAACACATATGAGACAACCTGAAGAAACTAGTGGTAGCAGAAAAACGCACAAATTTCAGTATGAATATGCTGAACATTCTTCGAATATCTAATGGTACACCACTTTGCATGCTGGTGTATGTCATGTAGTCATGACCAGTTGTTAAATAAAAGCCACAAAAAGTAAATTCGCGGAAGATGTCCAAAATACGCAAATGAAGCTAACTCGCACCTGCATTAATGACAGAATTGTAGCTCTTACAGCATATGTTTTATTTATTATTCATAACATTTCCTGAAAAGGAGTTAGAACGTCGGTTCTCTATTTTCATCGCTTACAGGTACAAATTGAGCCTAATTGAAAACACAATGGCAATTTCAATGCAAACAGTTACTTGACAGTTCGCTCTGTTCCTCATATTTTCACAACAACACTAATCTCTGTAGGTAATTGACTGGAAACCACACAGACATTGCTTCTCAATTCCTCATAGCTCCTGATATGTTGTTAAAAAAACTTCATTCAGTCTTTTGAAAGATTAAAACATGTTTTAAATAAAAATACTAAATTGTGGGAGTCCCATAGTATTAATTTAGCTTAATAAAACGTCATCAGATATTAACTGTTATCGTCATGGAGGATAGTCAATTAAAATTTGATTGTAGTCTTGTAAATGAATAACTGGCGAATTAAGTAAACTGACACTGCAGAACATTCACAATTTAGTGAATTTATTTTATAACTATGAAACTGTTCCAACAAGGAAGGACGACCGAATCAGTGGACAATTTTACGAAAGATGTTGCCAACTTGATGTATTACACACAAATGCCATTCTTACTGCAACATAACTAAATGACAGTACGAATTTATTGCTATAAAATTGTCTGAACTAAAAACAATTGCTATATATCACTGACTCATATTCGCATTTTGACAAATAGAGATCGAATTTTATGAATTAAGAACGAAAAGATCGTGTATATACGTCTGAGTTAGTTGTCCAGATGTTGTTGTTGTTGTTGTTGTTGTTGTGGTCCTCAGTCCTGAGACTGGTTTGATGCAGCTCTCCATGCTACTCTATCCTGTGCAAGCTTCTTCATCTCCCAGTACCTACTGCAACCTACATCCTTCTGAATCTGCTTAGTGTATTCATCTCTTGGTCTCCCCCTATGATTTTTACCCTCCACGCTGCCCTCAAATACTAAATTGGTGATCCCTTGATGCCTCAGAACATGTCCTACCAACCGATCCCTTCTTCTGGTCAAGTTGTGCCACAAACTTCTCTTCTCCCCAATCCTGTTCAATACTTCCTCATTAGTTATGTGATCTACCCATCTAATCTTCAGCATTCTTCTGTAGCACCACATTTCAAGAGCTTCTTTTCTCTTCTTGTCCAAACTATTTACCGTCCATGTTTCACTTCCATACATGGCTACACTCCATACGAATACTTTCAGAAATAACTTCCTGACACTTAAATCTATACTCGATGTTAACAAATTTCTCTTCTTCAGAAACGCTTTCCTTGCCATTGCCAGTCTACATTTTATATCCTCTCTACTTCGTCCATCATCAGTTATTTTGCTCCCCAAATAGCAAAACTCCTTTACTACTTTAAGTGTCTCATTTCCTAATCTAATACCCTCAGCATCACCCGACTTAACTCGACTACATTCCATTATCCTCGTTTTGCTTTTGTTGATGTTCATCTTATATCCTCCCTTCAAGACACCATCCATTCCGTTCAACTGCTCTTCCAAGTCCTTTGCTGTCTCTGACAGAATTACAATGTCATCGGCGAACCTCAAAGTTTTTATTTCTTCTCCATGGATTTTAATACCTACTCCAAATTTTTCTTTTGTTTCCTTTACTGCTTGCTCAATATACAGATTGAATAACATCGGTGAGAGGCTACAACCCTGTCTTACTCCCTTCCCAACCACTGCTTCCCTTTCATGTCCCTCAACTCTTATAACTGCCATCTGGTTTCTGTACAAGTTGTAAATAGCCTTTCGCTCCCTGTATTTTACCCCTGCCACCTTTAGAATTTGAAAGAGAGTATTCCAGTCAACATTGTCAAAAGCTTTCTCTAAGTCTACAAATGCTAGAAACGTAGGTTTGCCTTTCCTTAATCTTTCTTCTAAGATAAGTCGTAAGGTCAGTATTGCCTCACGTGTTCCAGTATTTCTACGGAATCGAAACTGATCTTCCCCGAGGTCGGCTTCTACTAGTTTTTCCATTCGTCTGTAAAGAATTCGTGTTAGTACTTTGCAGCTGTGGCTTATTAAACTGATTGTTCGGTAATTTTCACATCTGTCAACACCTGCTTTCTTTGGGATTGGAATTATTATATTCTTCTTGAAGTCTGAGGGTATTTCGCCTGTTTCATACATCTTGCTCACCAGATGGTAGAGTTTTGTCAGGACTGGCTCTCCCAAGGCCGTCAGTAGTTCCAATGGAATGTTGTCTACTCCGGGGGCCTTGTTTCGACTGAGGTCCTTCAGTGCTCTGTCAAATTCTTCACGCCGTATCGTATCTCCCATTTCATCTTCATCTACATCCTCTTCCATTTCCGTAATATTGTCCTTAAGTGCATCGCCCTTGTATAGACCCTCTATATACTCCTTCCACGTTTCTGCTTTCCCTTCTTTGCTTAGAACTGGGTTTCCATCTGAGCTCTTGATGTTCATAAATGTGGTTCTCTTATCTCCAAAGGTCTCTTTAATTTTCCTGTAGGCAGTATCTATCTTACCCCTAGTGAGATAAGCCTCTACATCCTTACATTTGTCCTCTAGCCATCCCTGCTTAGCCATTTTGCACTTCCTGTCGATCTCATTTTTGAGATGTTTGTATTTCTTTTTGCCTGCTTCATTTACTGCATTTTTATATTTTCTCCTTTCATCAATTAAATTCAATATTTCTTCTGTTACCCAAGGATTTCTACTAACCCTCTTCTTTTTACCTACTTGATCGTCTGCTGCCTTCACTACTTTATCCCTCAGAGCTACCCATTCTTCTTCTACTGTATTTCTTTCCCCCATTCCTTTCAAATGTTGCCTTATGCTCTCCCTGAAACTCTGTACAACCCCTGGTTCTTTCAGTTTATCCAGGTCCCATCTCCTTAAATTCCCACCTTTTTGGTGTTTCTTCAGTTTTAATCTACAGGTCATAACCAATAGATTGTGGTCAGAGTCCACATCAATTAAATTAATTAGCAATGCGATAGTGTGGGCCATCAAGTGCTGATAATGGATGAGGAGAAATAGCTTTTCTGTGAATGAAGTTATTATATCCGTATTATACAGAGACGTCAGACTTTGTACAGATGTAATGAGGATAGCATTACATCACGAAATGTCGCTCATTAGCAGAAGCATCTCTACGTATCACGCAAATAATTAATGTAGTTCGACGTATATTTCATTCTTTGAAGGACAGTCTTGGCTGTAATACACGAGATATGATATCTATTACTCGTTTATACATCACGTAAATCTCTGTGATACTACACACGATATGTGACACACTGCATAACTGTACTTGGCATGTTCAGGACATGGATGAGGAAACAAAGTACATGAAGTATAATTAAACCTTGTGGATGCAGCATTCCGAAATTATAGTGTTTATGTGCATATTATAATTGATTTACGATAAGTTGCAGCTGTTATTATTATATATTTTAATATTAAACAAAGTACATGAAGTATAATTAAACCTTCTGGATGCAGCATTCCGAAATTACAGTGTTTATGTGCATATTATAATTGATTTACGATAAGTTGCAGACGTTATTATTATATTTTTTAATATTATATTCTTCGAGTTTTCTAATTAAATTTTTTTATGATGTTGGAGTTATGAAAAAGTCAAATCAACAATTTACAAGAGTACGTGGTGCCGCTTCTCATAAAATGGTGTCCTCATTCGACCTTCTGAAAGAACGCAAAGTGTTGTAAGATGCGACATAAAGAATTCAACCGTAATATAACAGTAATGATACCATAGTCGTAATCAGCGGTTGACAGAATACTGGTGCCAAATTTTTCAAAATTAGCCAGTGTCTGGAGGATTCCTGTATGCGTCTCCGTAAGTTATTGTTGTATTTGTTTAACTGAATTTTCGCATTACTGCTGAGGGTTTAGTCTTAATTTGTGGTCGTCATATAAGGAAGTGATGAAAAGGGAAGTCAAATTTAAACGATCCAGACGGGAAAAAGGAAGGAAACAATTTATTATTACAAAAGCTATTGCCAAAACTTTGAAAGCAGTTAACCCACTGGGCGACAAGACGGTCTAATTTTACAGTTTAATAATATTTTTATAATTGTCGTCATTGTTAGAGTTCACATCAAGTCATTTCGGTTACTGTCCATAATAATTTTGTTCTTTTGTCTTCATTGTTACAGTCCCACAGCAAGTAATGATGTTATAATAATTACTTACCGTCGAAGCCGATAGCTGGTAAACTGGTGCGCTGTGTACATGCCGTGCCAATTTGTAATTCATTATCTGCACAACTTTCCGAAGGTTGTAAGAAAGATCCGTCACCGAATGCTGGTTACGTACCCTTTCAGAAAGTGCTAATATACCATCCGAAGATTCGACAGCAAGAGTACAAGTTATTCCCAATTACAGATTGGAAGTATCAAGTTAATTATATTTGAAGCCTCCCCGTGTATGTCAAGTGAGACATTTATGTCTCTTCTCTGAAGCATCTGTAAACTGACAAGATGGCATTCCCAAGCCAGAATAATTTTTTTGCATCTCAACGCTATATCCATTTTTACGAACTCACAAGCAGACCATCTATTTAACCACGATAATCAATATCGACTAATGATGACAGCCACATGAAATATTCCATGGACCGGATAAGATCGCTACCGTGCCATCACGAACAACTCTGGTTGACGGAAACTTACCGAACTGAAAAATGACATGCGCTACTGGCCATTAAAATTGCTACACTAAGAAGAAATGCAGATGACAAACGGGCATTCATTGGACCAATGTATTATACTAGAATTGACACTGAATAATTTTCACGCTGTTGGGTGTATAGATCCTGAGAAATCAGTACCCAGAACAACCACCTCTAGCCGTAATAACGTCTTGATACGCCTGGGCGTTGAGCCAAAGGAAGCTGGGATGGCGTGTACAGGTACAGCTGCCCATGCAGCTTCAACACCATGCCACAGTTCATCAAGAGTAGTGACTGGCGTACCGTGACGAGTCAGTTGCTCGGCCACCATTGACCACACGTTTTCGATTTGTGAGAGATCTGGAGAATGTGCTGGCCAGGGCAGCAGTCGAACATTTTCTGTATCCAGAAAGGACCGTACAGGACCTGCAACATGCGGTCGTGCATTATCCTGCTGAAATGTAGGGTTTCTCAGGGATCAAATGAAGGGTAGAGGCACGGGTCGTAACACATGCGAAATGTAAAATCCATTGTTTAAAGTGCCGTCAATGCGAACAAGAGGTGACGGAGATGTGTAACCAATGGTGATACGCCAGTATGGCGATGATGAATACACGCATCCAATGTGCGTTCACCACGATATCGCAAAACACAGATGCTACCATCATGATGCTGTAACACAACCTGGATGCACCCGAAAGAGATGACGTTTTGCCATTCGTGCACCCAGGTTTGTCGTTGAGTACACCATCGCAGGCGCTCCTGTCTGTAATGCAGCGTCGAGGGTAACCGCAGCCATGGTCTCCGAGCTGATAGTCGATGCTGCTGCAAACGTCGTCGAACTGTTCATGCAGATGGTTGTTGTCTTGCAAACGTCCCCATCCGTTGACTCAGGGATCGAGAGGTGGCTGCACTATCCGTTACAGCCATGCGGATAAGATGCCTATCATCACGACTGCTAGTGATACGAGGCCATTGAGATCCAGCACGGCGTTACGTATTACCCTCCTGAACCCACCGATTCCATATTCTGCTAACAGTTATTTGATCTCGACCAACGCGAGCAGCATTCGCGATAGGCAACAATCCGACTTTTATAAAAGTCTGAAACGTGATCGTACCCATTTCTCCACCTTACACGAGGCATCACAACATTGTTTCACCAGGCAACGCCGGTCAACTGTGTTTGTGTATGTCAGCACGTTGTAGGTGTCGCCACCGGCACCAACCCTGTGTGAATGCTCTTAAAAGCTAATCATTTGCATATAACAGCATCTTCTTCCTGTCGGCTAAATTTCGGGACTGTAGCATGTCATCTTCATGGTGTAGCAATTTTAATGGCCGGTAGTGTACTATAAAGAATGATCGAGAAGTTTCCGTTTGAGGGCAGTGCGATGCGGGTTTATAAGTACCATCATGTAGATAAGGGATTAGAGTGCCATTCGTGTCTTTCCCACATGGGTGCGATAAATGAGGAAACGTGGTGTTATGACCGAATGAGTGCATTTAAGACTATTGTGATGTTATCATTTTCTTGGCTGCCGATAACCGTCGGAAACGAGAACGTGGATGGTGCAGCATGTCTGTCGAAAGCACCATTGTGGTACGGTGTGCCAAGTTCTGTGCTTGTCGCATTTCTACAAACTATGACGGCCGATCTCGGAGGTCACCCTGAACCAATACTGACAACAACAAGCGGACGGTAGATGAAGGGATTAGGGTGGACCGGCACATTACCATTCGTCGGCTAGCAATGGATCTCGGCATCAAGTTCGGTAGCATGCAACACATTTCCTGGCAGGAGTTAAGCTGGTGTGAGGTCTGCACCCTGTGGATACTATCGGCGTAGACAGCCGAAGAAAAAACAAACTAGATGACTAACTTCCTGAAAAATATGATGTGTATCAATGTTAAAGGCTACATGTTCTTTGAGCGCATTTCTGTAGGCCATTATTGCTGGTGTGCCCACTGGTAATCGGAGCCGAAAGCGTCTACGATGCAGTGGGGCCGTCTACATCTACATTATACTCCGCAAGCCGAGTAATGGAGTATTTTCGGTACCACTATCTGATCCCTCCATCCCTGATCCACTCGCGAATAGTGTTTGGGAAGTATGGGCTGTCGGTAAGCCTCGGTATTGGCTCTACTTTCTCGAGTTTTCTCCTCGTGGTCAATAATCGAGACGTAAGGGGGGGGGGGGCAAATAAAATGTCGCCCGATTCCTGAAAAGTGCTGTCCAAAAATTACGATAGTAAATCCCTCCGTGATACACAACACCCCTCTTGTAACGTCTGCCAGAGGAGTTTGTTTAGCATCTCCGTAACTCTCTCTCTCGCCAGCTAAACGACCCTCTGACGAAACGCGCCGCTCTTCGTAGGATCTTCTCTATCAGTCCTACCTGATGGGGTCCCAGATAGATGAACAATACTCAAGGATCTGGCGAACAAGCTCCTTCTTTCGTGAATGAGATACATTTCCTTAAGATTCTTCCAATGGATCTGTCTGGTATCTGCTTTTCCCACTATCTGTTTTATGACCCTCTCCCAAGGCGTTCAAGAGCCAGTCATCTGCTGGACAGGTTATGCTCATCCTGACCTTGGATTACCAGGGCCAATTGCTTATTGATTTCAAGGAACCTAGTGGCTCCACCACTGTGCAACACTAGAGAAATTACGGTGCACTATTAAGGTGAAACGTCCTGGGAAACTGTGACAGCTGCTGCTGCTGGTTCATGACACCGCACGTCCCCATATCGCAAATGTCGTAACGCAGAAGTTTCGCCAAATGAAGTGGGAGGCACTCAAGCACCCGCCACACTCTGCTAATATCTCCCCATGTTATTATGACGCCTTCCCTTAAAAAGGCCTTATGGAATCGACGACTCATGTCGGACAAGGATGTGTACTAGGTAGTTACGAACTACTTCTCGCAGCAGAACACGGAGTTTTACCAAACAGGTGTCTTCAATCTGGCGCTTCGTTTGAATGATTGCCTCTATGCTCACAGGTATTTTACCTATTTGGCATATCGATTCTGGACTGTACGACCTCGAGAGGACTAGAAAAATGTTTCACCTACCGTGCCTTGCTCGTAATTTAATTGCTAAAGCCCAGAACAGTTTATCATTGCATGTTAAATAGTTTGATGTTGAATTTATGCAACATACTAGAATACGATACTAAGTAATTGTTATGAGTGGTCTGGAAGCACATTAAGTCCAGTATATCAATAATTGGGGATTTTCTTACTCGACGATCACTGTAGACGACTCGCGAGGTTAGCGTGGTGTCAGCTGCTAAGTTGTCATCGTGGTGATTCAGGCAAGGGAGTGCAGAACACAGCAGTGAGCCGACAGCGGTCAGCCTTGGAGTGAGATGTGACGTCAGCAACACCCTCGGGTAGGAAGTTGACTCCGTAGGTCGCTCTACAGCGCCATTGGCGGAGTACGCTGAACACTTATAAATTAGAACAAGAAGACAGTGACCAGTGGGTGAAACCCTGTAAGAAACATACTAAGACAGTTGTATGCCCACTTGACTGGATTTTCCAGTCAATTGATTTTCGGAGTAGCAGTTCGTCTACATTTGAATACTTGCAATCAGATTATTTTCAGCTTACACCGCATGGATACTATCACTGAAGACACGGATTTGTGCTGCCTCTATGGCTCTCTCCCAGGGCGTCCGATTAATTATAGCACAACACCATGTTCTGCATTTTTAGTTTAATTTTATGATTGAGAACGCCTGCAAGAAGCAGCGGTTGCAACAATTCTAAATCACATTATTCGATTTACGCCGGGAAATGTAACCACACGTAATGACAACTTAAATGCAAATAGTGTGCGGGTAAGTTGTGTGTTCACATTACACAAGTATACAGATTTCTGGCATAGCATATTGTCACCCAGTTTGAGAATATCAATTACTTTTATTTAAAAGTTATCTTGAGTAAATGGATCACCCACTTCCACTAGATCACTGTTTAAGAATAACAGTTTATCAGTCGCATGACTGCAAGTGCACTGAAATGCTTTTCCACCACGTCAGGCATTTTCTGATTTCAGTGTCTCACTGTTTGACTGCTCCAGAATTTGACAAAGTGCAGTAAGCCAACACAATACAGTTTCTAATGCCAAATCGAAAATCGAAAATGGCTTATTAATTTTAAATTCTACATGCACCTTGCTCGAGGGTCACAAGCAGAATACTTTCAGGGACTTACTTAGGGTATAATGCAGTATTACTCTGTACGCATCCCCAAGACTCGCCCAACTAGTATCAAAGTCATGAGCGTTAAAAAAAAGTACATGCCAAGAACCAGTTCCTCCTCCAAAATCTAAAATGAACATAAAAAAGTATGGGCCCTCAATGGAGATCACGTTAGTAACCATACAAAAGGCAAAGCGTTATTTTTTGTTAACCGGATCAGTGTGTAGATTTACATGTTGAATACAATTACTGTTGATAGATCTTATTTTAACTAGTATCTAGCTTATATATATTTAAGTCTGTAATAATATAACTTTGACCCTCCTAACAAGGATTGATTGTTCACGGGCAAACAATTATGAAAACTGAAATCAGTTAATTTATAATCCTCAGAGTAAAGTCTGTTACCCACTGCTCATCTGTTTTTAGATCCGCTCCAGATAGCACATAGAAGTAAGTAAAAAAAAATCTGAAAGGAATTTCATTAATACATACATATATTCGAGATCACTGACACGTATCTACTTATCTAAATTTCTTTTTATAGCTATATGAATCATTCCATAGTGGTCATCTTTGCTATCGTTCAGTCTGCTTACGTCTCTTAAGTCTCTGTGGAAATGCAGTTCGTGATTCAGTAGCTGTCCGTATAAGCCAGCAAATAAGCGTCAGGATTAGGAACATCTTGTTCTTTTTGTGCAGTAAGGACGTTAGAGAGTAGGATTTTAGTAACACCTTCATCCTAACATGAAACTTTTGTGTCTTCTTAATGTTATGGTCCTAATGTTTCGTCCTCTAGCTCACCTTCGCTATCAAGTGATCATCACTTCTCGGATTCTAGGTTCTCGCCAGTTTATCCATCCACAAGTTTTCATTCTGTTTCCTTCAACATCAACGTAGTAGGTGTTCCATTACAGGAAGAGTTATTGTACATTTCCCGTTAAGCATTCGTCTACTTTCATGGTCGGCAGCAGATCATTTCGACCACGGAACAGAGCGAAGACTATGACACTTTTTATTAATTTATTTTCTTTTGAGTCATCAGTCTTCTGATTTGTTTGGTGCAGCCTGCCGTATTCCTCTCCTGTGGCAACCTCTTCATCTCAGAGTAGCGCTTGAAACCTACGTCCTCAATTGTTTGCTGGATGTATTTCGATATCTGTCTTCCTGTATGGTTTTAGCCTCTACAGCTCACTACAGTACCATAGCAGTTACTCCCTAATATCTTAAGAGATGTCCCATCACCCCCACCCCCCCCACCCCCCGCCTTTCTCCTGGTCAGTGTATTTCACATATTCCTCTCCTCCCCTATTCCGCAGAAATCCTCCTCATTTCTTACCGTGTAAATTCACCACTTCTCAACATTCTTATGTAGCGCCACATCTCAAGTGCTTTGGTTCTATTCGGTTTCTGTTTTCTTACAGTCCATGTTTCACTACCATACAGTGCTGTGCTCCAGATGTACGGTCTCAGAAATGTCTTCCTCAAATTAAGGCCTATGTTTAAAAAGTAATAGGAATCTCTTCGCCAGGAATGATTTTTTTTCCAGTGCTATTTAGCTTTTTATGTCCTCCTTCCTCCGTCCGTCACTGCCTAAGTATCAGAATTGCTTAACTTCATGGCGTCATTCCTGATGTCAAGTTTCTCGCTGTTCTCATTTCTGCTACTTCTCATGGTGCTGTTACCTTTGGTTTATCTTAAAAAACTTGAGCATAGTTTTGAGTGCAGTCAACAGCTCAACTAGCTGTGCATATTACAGTGGATTGGATTGCGATAATGTAACGACCAGGATCGTAGTTGTGGTGTGCAGCATTGCGCGTTTGCGACTGAAAGTTGTTGGGCTGATACACTTTTAATTTATCATTCTTTCTTTAATTTTCCAAACTCAAATTTCATTAACACAAAATCTTGAGATCGGGCATCTTACGATAACTTTGTATTCAGCAAAAAGAACTTCTTAATAAGTGACGTCGCTCAGTGACCTATTCTAATACACTGAAGCGCCAAAGACACGAGTATAGGCAAGCGTATTCAAATACAGAGATATGTAAAGAGGAAGAATACGATGCTGCGGTCGGCAACGCCTGCATAAGACAAGAAGTGTCTGGCGCAGATGTTAAATCGGTTACTGCTGCTGCAATGGCAGCTTATCAAGATTTAAGTGACTTTGAATGTGGTGCTATAATCAGCTCACGAGTGCTGGGACACAGCATCTCCGAGGTAGCCCGATGAAGTGGAGATTTATGTATAGGACCATTTCACGAGTGTACCTTGAATATCGGGGAAACGGAAAAACGTCAAATCTCTGACACCGATGCTGCCGGTAAAAGATTCTGCCATTCTTGATAAACGAGGACTGAGAATAATATTCAACATAACAGAAGAGCAAGCCTTTCGCAAACTGCTGAAAATTTAAATGCTGGGCCATCAACCGGTGTCAGCGTGTGAACCATTCAACGAAATATCATCGATATGGCCTTCCGGAGTTGAAGGTCCACTCGTGTACCCTTGATGACTGCAGCACACAAAGCTTTACGCCTCGTCTGGGCCCGTCAACACAGACATTGGACTGTTGATGACTCGAAACATGTTGCCTGGTTTTACGAGTCTCGTTCGAAATTGTATCGAGGGGATGGACATTTACGGGTATGGAGCCAACCTCATGAATTAATGGACCCTGCATGTTACTAGGAAACTGTTCAAACTGGTGGAGGCTCTGTAATGCTGTGAGGCGTGTGCAGGTGGAGTGTTGTGGGACCCTTGATACGTCTAGATACGACTCTAACAGCTGACACGTACGTAAGCATGCTGTTTCATCACCTGCAGCGATTCATGTCCGTTATTCATTCCGACGGACTTGAGCAATTCCAGCAGGACAATGCCACATCCCAGACGTCCATAATTACTACAGAGTGGCTTCAGGAACACTCGTCTGAGTTTGAACACTTCGACTGACCGCCAGAGTCCCCACACATAAACATTATTGAGCATATCTGCTATGCCTTGCAACGTGCCGTTCTGAAGAGATCTCCACCTCTCGTACTCTTAGGAATTTTTGGGCAGCCCTGCACTGCTTCAAACGTTAGTCACGTCCTTGCCAGGTCGTGTTGCGGTGCTTCTGCGTGATCGCGGAGGCTCTACACGGTATTAGGCTAGGTGTAGCAGTTTCTTTGGCTCTTCAGTGTACAAAGGAAATAACAACAAAAAACAATGTCATTGCAGTAGCTTACGCCTCCTCTTGGGTTTTCAGATAATCCTGGCAACCAACTGAAAGAGTATATGTAGCTAAGAACTCTCCATTCGAGGTGCATCAAGTTGGAACATAGAACACCCTTGGAAAGGGGTGGGCGACTAATACGAGAACCTGCCCAGCAGTAGCTACGACGGCGCACTCCTCTCTGCTAGTGAGCGTAGGGGAACAAAGGCTGGCTGGCACACTGTTTTCTTTCTTGACATTTTACATCTTGTATTTTAAATTATCCCACTTATCTTTTGTATGAAAACAATGGTACATTGTTCTAGCAAGTTTACAATTAAGTAATTATGCTGTCTCTCTAAATGCCTATTCATAATAAATTATTTAGTACGTTAATGCCACCAGGCCAACTCATCCCACCCAAATAGTAAGTTAGCCCAGCAGTGGGGCAAGTCACCTCATATGATTTTATCATTTAACTAAGTACGATATTGGTTATTTAATTGAATATATATCGACTTTAACACTCACAGTTTATTTTAATATGAATTCCTACAGCTTTATGACAAAAATTATGATCATAAATTGTGTTATCATTGTTATACTAACATCTTGACAGAAAATTATGTCCACAAATTTTTTCAGTCTTTGCCTGATTACCTCACAGGATCTTCACAGTTCAAACATTCTTTAAAAAACGTATGTTCGTTTCATTTTCAACACACGACAGATGTGCCCACTGCTTACAGCTTGTCCATTGAACTCCATCTCCTGGATTGATGTGAGAAAATGGTTTAAAGCACCTAAGACATAGGGCATCCTCATCCTCATCTTCTTCATCTTGAATACTTTCTTTGGAACGCCTACAATCTTACTGCGTTTTCTTTGAGAATTTATATCATGTAACATAGCTTGACCAGCGGCATTCTCTTAGAAAATTGGTTTTTACGCAGTACATTTTAATGAATTGCTACGTCGTAAAGAAAATTACTTAACTTGACATTTGAGTTTGACACAGATAAGACACGTACAGCGTTAAAACTCTCTTGATTATTTGCCTAGATGCATACATTTTAAAATTTTTGATGTATCTCTGAAAAAATTTGCCTGAAGATGAATATGTTTTCTTCGAGGCTGCTGTAAGGAGAGAACGGGTAAGGTACAGGATGAGTTGGCGGTCGGTGGTTTCCGTTTCCCGGTTCTCAGAGAACGCCAGGCAACGCCGGAGAAAACAGCTACAACTCGCGATGAGAACTCCGTCTCTCGTAGCAGCTTAACTACTCACAGTCGCCGCAAGATTTACTGGAAACAAAAACACTTTTAGAATGAGAAGGCTGAACAATAGTAGCAGTGTGGTATCTTCTGACTAACAAACTGGTCGCTTAGGGAACGTCATTAACACACAAGCTGACGGTGAAATATTGCGCACCTTTCGGTGCAGATTCGTCCAGAATTGTTAATTTCCGAAGAAATCATTATGCACTGGATTGCTAAACACAATAATAATCATTTTATGAAGGTCCGCGGATAAAAGTTCATAACCATATTTATCTTCTTTTTCACAAGACAGGCTTTTATTCTTGATAATTGCGAAAACAAGTTGTATCTCCTCTGTGTTTCACATTACGTCTATATGCATACTACGTGTCTCATCGCCAAGAAACCAATGTCCAATAGTCATTCCTTCTCTAAAACATTAAAAAAAGGCATAGATGATCTTCGTCACAGCAAAGAGCCTTGTCGTCTCTGTTACGGCAGCGCACAATCGATGGTTCTCGCAGCTGGCACATTACAATGACATTAGTTAACCGTTCCGTGCGTTAGTATGGCGATGGTTTCTCTAGTTATTTAAACTTTCACGTAAGATAAGCACATTTTATATACCGTACAACAGTCAGTTCGAATATTGTAGGGACTTTCGACATTAATATTTTCCTTTACCGTAATTTGCTTTTGGTGTCTATGAAGGATAACAGGCGGCGTTCGTAGGAGTGTCCGTCAGGATTCGTTCAAATGGCTCTAAGCAGTATGGGAAGCACATCACACACATCTTTCCCGAGGCAGGCTTCGAACCTGCGACCGTAGCAGCAGCGCGGCTCCGGATTTACGCGCCTAGAACCGCTAGGTCACAGGGCCCGGTATCCGTCAGTATTAAAGTTTATTGTCTTTATTCTACTTTCCTGTTTTGTTCGTTGACATTTCTCAAATGGGCGCCGGCCGGGGTGGCGGAGCGGTTCTAGGCGCTCCAGTCTGGAACCACTCTACCGCTACGGTCGCAGGTTCGAATCCTGCCTCGGGCATGGATGTGTGAGATGTCCTTAGGTTAGTTAGGTTTAAGTAGTTCTAAGTTCTAGGGGACTGATGACCTCAGAAGTTAAGTCCCATAGTGCTCAGAGCCATTTGAACCATTATTCTCAAATGGGCGGACAATTCAGACGTTGGGTGGCACTGTTCGTCAGCTGAAGTGACAGTCAATATAATAGGCGTTAGTTTGACTGTGTTGTTCAGCAATGAAACTAGAACCAATGGCATTAGCATGAGGTATGCCTGTTATTATGAAGTTATCGGTGGAAATCAAAAAAGTAAATAGAAATCAAAATCTTATACTCGTTACCGTTTTAAAATCAGTGCAAGATATAATTTCCTTACGTAAAAATTCCTCTCGATATAATTCAGACTTTGATTACGAATGTACCTGTTAAAATAATAAGAGTACTTATCTACATAAAGAGAGCGGGCATGCTGGCCATGTGCACCTACGTGACCCTCTTTGAGTGGGCCATTGTGTCCCGTCACCACATTGGAATTATTTTAAAATGTTTACGAATATGTTTTAAAATTTTTTCACAGTAAACAATGTCAGAATACTCCTTAAACTATGCACTTTCATCGTCGTACTTATTTGTTCAGTAAGACCGTTGTCTTCGAGTGCAGAACAAAATATTTTGAGTAAGCCAAATTTACTTTCACTAACCATAAAACATAAGACGCGTGCTCACGCTCTCTCGACAATGTAACTGCACTGACATGTTTGTGGAAAGACGATGGATTGTTGCTACCAACCTTCTTGGTCGTGGTGTATCTGACAGCAACAAAACAATACCAATTGGCCATCGTGCACCTGTGTCCAATGCGCCCCGGTCTCCCGTACAGGATGAACGGAAAACGGAAACACTCCCACTCTGAAACAGAGATCTGAGCAAGGAAATTGATCTCACTTGAAACAAAAAACAGCTATGACTGACAAAGCGTAAAATCACACCAAAATATTCGGTTGAGCATTGTCAAAGAACGTAACCACGATCACATTAAATAAAACTTTTTGCTTAAGTAATCGTTTAAGTTCCCAGTGGTTCTGAAAAGCGCACTTAGTAATATAAGTTACTAGATGTTGGTAAACAAAGTAGCTGGCGCTCCCTAAAAATACACCCACAACTACGTAAGTTAGACCATTCACTTACTAACATTACTGTACTTAACGTCAATCAAAACGTAAAATGATTGACGTCATCGACACTACCTTCAACTGAGTTTCCAATTTAGTGCGGGAACTTAATACTTTTAACTAAACATGCACTAACGTAACCAAAACAATTAAACAGGCAATTGTACTGTGATGAGAGGGAAGAAGACGAAACCATATTGTGAAAAAACTTGCAGTAAGCTAGCTTTATTGTACTGTTACAGAAAATCACATTCAAGCAGAAAAAAGTCAATAACCACTGACGTCGGTCAGTGACCTGTTCTCATACGAAGGAAGCGACAGCAAATAACGATGCCACTGTAGCAGCTTACGTCACAACGCGGGTTTTAGGATCGTCCAGACACTTAAACAGTTTACGTGCCTATGTCCTCTCCGCACTTGAGGTGCAACATATGCCAGTAGACGAACAAGTAGCTCTGTTTAAGAGGGAGAACCAGACCTACGACGAGGTCCGGTAATCAGCTAACACAGTAAACTGAACGGAACCGTCATAAGGTTGCCTCCACTGACCTACATACTTGCACACCAGGTACAGGCCATCTATCTCCCTGGTCAAATACCACCATCCTCCATCTAAGATCTTCATAAAAGTATTATATCACTGTATATCACTGCTCTGTTCTAGCAAGTAAGCAGCCTATCCACCTCAAGCACAAAATCACCGGGTATCAGTTATGTTACTAGCGCAATGGGACCGTGTCGGGTGTAAGGCTTGTAACTATAATATAACTACGATCGATCTAATGCCTGTATTAACATCTGATAAGATGTGTAGCGATTCAGATATCGAAAATTTACCTGTTCCCTTTAAGTGCTCCTACAACTGACTCACTTAAAATTACTCAATTTAAATAACTTTACCCTTGGAGAAAAGGACTGCATTAGCAGTACCTGTCTAAGAAATTGCTAATCTTACATTTTCAGTAACAGAATTATGTCTCCTCACCATACTTCCGAGGTCAACAAGAAATATAAACACGAAAATTCGTTCTACAGCTTGTCGCTATAAACAGTCAGAAATGTAATCCATTGCTGGTCATGGATGCGCTCTCAATATTTATCAGCGATTATGTATTTTAATATCAAATTGTCTCTAACCAAGAGTCTCTTCAAGACTTTACTATAAGCAATGCTTTCGCTGTCTTTAGTTTTTACTCCCGTTAAGCATAGGTAAAGCCGGGACAGACGCTGCACGTTTTCCGAAATTCATTCTTATCCCTATATGAAAACTAAAATCGCAGTAAACTTAGGAAAGATAGGTGGTCTGAAGCAATATATCGTTACAGACATTATCGTATTACAAAATAAACTTTATAATAAATGAACATTCTTATGATATACAATGACCGGCAAATTTCAAGAAAATATTTAATGGTGGAGAAGATGTCGCAGAAGGGAGGGCCGGATGGCTAATTGCAAAAAACACTGAAAATGACATTCATTTTGATTTTTATTTTTCGTAGTTATTTTTAAATCGTCCACACAAACAACAAGCGTTCCCATAGAGAGTGCCTGATTCCTCAAGCTATTTAGAACATCCTACGTCTTTCATTTAATCAGATGTTGATGACATTCGTTGATAAAGGTCAGGTACCATCGATGGTGCGCTACCGTAACAGAGACTACAACTCTCTTTGTCGTGAAGAAGATCTTCTATGCCTGTTTTAATGTTTTTCGTTTCTCTTTCTTTCAATGATCTTCTTTCTTTCCGTTGCTGTAGACTCGAGATTCAAAGCTGACTGTTTTATGTTGGATTTACTTCTCTGAAGTAGTGTAGGAACAGGTGACAGCTCCTATGACAATTTTGAGGTGTTTCTCCATGACGAGTCGTTGAGTTGTTATTTGCACTTGAATTGCGATGTGCAGTTGGTCGAACAGTAGCCTAATTTGTTCATTGTTTGCAAGTGGAAGTGTCTGTTTCAGACGTTGATGTTGATTACTGATCTGGAGTCAGATCATTAGAGACATATTCAGTAGTTGGGTGTTTAGTCACAGTAATGTTAATGTCTGAAACAAAGGCATGGTAAGGAATTAATGCTCTCTGAAGCGGGATAGTTCCAGTAGCTCTAAATCCAAATAGACCAATCTGAACAGTCGCAGCACACGTCCATGCTCTGAAGTGCCACACTCCAAATTGCTACCTTGTAATTCTTCTGTCTTTGCTTGCATTAGCTACAATCCGTGGATGACAAGCCTCTTTAACGTAAGATTTTAGCGGCTTGAAAAATGATTGTGCTAGAGGCTGTGAAAAGTGACCAGGCAAACTATCGACACCTCGGTTTCAGTGGCTAGAGGGAAAAGGGTGACAGAATTCATATGAGAGGCATGACCATCTAGCAGAAGCAGAACACGACCAGGTGTCTTTCTAGGAAGGAATTTGTTTTGGAACCAATGCATGAAAATATCAGTGTTGACATCAATGGATTCTCTTCTCATTACAACAACTGATCCTGGAGACACGTTGTCTTCAGCCTCTTTTTTTTTATGAACCCCTTTGTGAATGCCGAAATGTCGTAAGAAATTTCCCGCGCCATTGCAGCAGGCAGTAACTGTTATTATCTCTACTTTTGCAGCAGAAGTAGTACCATGGACATCTCTGCTTTCTTTTGCTGCCACAACCAACCCATGCTCATTGTTTAACTGCAAAACTTTGTCTACGTTGTAGATACTACCTGGTTTATTCAAAAGCCCGTTTCCTGTCAACTTTTTTGTCGATAGATCGAAGTAAGACTTGGCTTCGTCTTTATTCATTCCATTCGCTGTGGCAAAAGAAATCCTTTGAGCTTTTCTGATGTTCACGTCCGCATTGAACTCTAAAAATGAGACAAGCCAGTCTTTACGTTCGCATTTCTCTTCTCGATTGGATTTATTTTTCAATCCCATTCGATCAGCTATATTGGAAGCTATTTGTCTGAGGTCTTACGGTTTGGGAGCAAAGCCACATACTTGCAATTTCTTTACATGTGCAACTAATTTCGATTCTGCATCTTCACCCAAATAAGATGATGGCCCACAATTTGCTTTTTTTAATTTAGTTAATTTTTTATTTTAATTAGTTATTTATTTATTTATTTTCCACGTAGTAACTCTTCTCCTTAATGTTAGTTGTGGTATATTTTTCATTAGAGCTGGTTTCGTTTTAGCATTACCTTCCTCTTCTACTAATCTCACAGCCTCTTTTAGAGCTTCTGCAGTGCATTTCTCCTTGTCTGTTGTCCTAACGTGTTTTCTCTGCATTTTTACGTAAAGCAAAATCGTACGGACTCCTCTTCTGTTCCAAGCTTCGCGGCATCTATCCCATAGTAATGATGCGTCATTTGTCCGTTTTCAAGGGACAGATGCCAAAAATGTTGGAGAAAGAAACCATTACTAGATCCACATAAGCTACAATGTTTCAACGTAAATTCGAGCTGTAAGCTACCAGGCCCACATCCACTAGTACGTACTATTAAAAAGTAATAGTGAAAAATGTCCTTGGATTACTTTGGTCTCGGAACTCTAATTGCTCAAATTTCTCTTTTGTTTTCCACTCCTGAGGTACAAAAAGTTGCGAGTAACCTCATCTCACCAGCAGTTACGAGAACAATGAACGACGCGCGCACAACAACGTCTACCAACAACGATTGTCGAGCGCACAACAACATCGACTAAGAATTTCTTGGAATTGCGGCGTTAGCCCTCCCACCCCCGTATCATCTGTGTTGCTTTTATCTTCCATAACTCTTGTTTACGAACCTCAGTAATATATTCTGATTTTAATAGTCATTAAAATTGTTAATAATTTTATTGTTTTGTTAATTACTTTCCGTTTTTAATTTTTTGTCATGGGTTGAGGGCTGACCTCCGTCACAGGGTACAATACAATTCAGTCATCAGTAAAAGTCGGGGCTCAAATTTCCGTTTAAGCGCACCGGTTGTATTATAACCCTTTTTCTCCGACAACTTCACAGTTTTACATGCTAGATCGAGTGTCTGCAAAATCAGACCCACGCGAATCGGTAATGCATGCAGTAAAAAAGTCAAACAAAAGTTGCAAGTGTCGCCACCATTTCGAGCCCTAATTTAAATGAATCAGAAATTGTGCCTGTTCAGGTTTTGACGTGCTGCGACCCGCTACATTCCCTACCTGGAAAAAAATAGATCACTCGTCTCTTCAGCACAAGGGAATACGAGCGTGGTACCTTCTTCCGTTAATTTTGTAAAACTGATTCCTGTAGTGTTTGTCTTTACCACTGTATCCAATCTTCACGTCTTCACGCTTCCACGCTTTAAGACTCCAGTCCCTTTCTGTTTAATAACTGTGGATATCCGTTTGTATCAATGCAATGAGCTTGTTACTCACTCACGGTTATAAATTAACATACATCCTGCAGCGGCATTGTTTCCTCTGTTCGTGCAGCATTAATGCGCAAAACCGCAATCACTCGCCGAGTAAGGGGCTAACCAGTTTCAACAGAACGGAAACTGATCACCATTTACAGTATATAGTAACAATCAATCGAAAACCGATAGTTGTCCAACAATCTTTTTCCTATAGGTTCCGGTGTTAAATCGGCGATTTCTGCACACTGTAGAAAAATCTGAGACATTTCACAGCACACAAAATTTTTCTCTTTCCAGTTCTTTTCCAGACACTGGCTACTTGTTTAACGCAGTACGAAACTAGTAGACTGGGGAAGTGTATTTCAAATATCGAGTTCCGAACCTTACTCAACAACCTTGAACTTCAAATTAATATAGAAGATATGAGATCTCGATCCTTTTCAGGATCATCTGCGTGGATCCCCGATTGAAATTCACTACTACCTACAGTTCAGGATCCGATACATTGTAGATCCAATCTGTTCAGGGCCTGATACACAGCTTGACATAGAAAGGCCCAATAATCAACTTTCTGTATGCCTCATATAAGACCGTCAAAAATCGTACCACGTTACTTCTCCCATTAACTAAAGGTTTTTTGTCGTAGAAGCCCTCAGTGTTATCGATAGTGCCCAACTGTCGCACTTAGCGTGACTTCTGCCCCTCGCGGCTACGGCAACCGGTGAGCGAGATTTGTATGCTGTCTAACCGCTGCCACCTTCGACTGGTACTGGCTGCACTCATCCCAGCACCGATAATACAACATATAAAACAAATATATATAAGTTATCATACACATAAATTTGCATATGTAACCCCTGTTTCGGTATGCGTTGACAACCACATACCGCGTAACAGTGAAGACGAGGTAGAAATTGTATTTGTAACACAGCATCAACGTCTTCATTCTTGTAGAGCAACCGGCAACCCATATTTTCATTGATAACTTAAAAGGCGCGTATTACATTAGTATCACATTGATGTTTTGGTTCTAAAATTAATGGAAAGTCAGAACTGGGGTGCGAGAAAGTGAAGCTGGGTTTATTTTCTTTCGTAGTTGATCATTATTTTCGGTTTCCGAATACCATCCCTTACTTATCTTTTTTTTTTGTCTAAATATGCTTCTGCGTACCGACATTGAGTTCAACCTGTTAGAATCTTAGCGAGCTTAACTGCATCTACCGGCTCCAGCCGCTGCGAGAGTAACCGTTTTGACATGTGAGCTGATCTCTCTAGATGGGTATTAATCTCTTGCCATTTGCACACATAAAAAGGTAATAATAACAGACGCTATGAATCAGTACTTCACTATAACTCATAACCTAGTAGTAGGGATTAGCAGTGAGTCCATGGTCTAGTTAAGCCTCCACTACATGAAATTACTCTCTCACAGTAAAAAGCAGTTTTGCAACAATTATCTCCTCTATTAAGTGCCGATTAAATCTCAAGCAGCTTCTGATGAGCACTGGCATGCAAAAGTTCATAATCTACATCTACATCACCACCCATACTCCACAAGCCATCTGATGGTGTGTGGCGGAGGGTACTTTGAGTACTTCTATCGGTTCTCCTTCTATTCCAGTCTCGTATTGTTCGCGGAAAAAAAGATTGTCGGTATGCCTCTGTGTGGGCTCTAAACTCCCTCATGGTCTCTTCGCGAGATATACGTAGGAAGGAGCAATATACTGCTTGACTCCTCGGTGAAGGTACGTTCTCGAAACTTCAACAAAAGCCCGTACTGAGCTACTGAGCGTCTCCCCTGCAGAGTCTTTCACTGGTGTTTATCTATCATCTCCGTAACTCTTTCGCGATTACTAAATGATCCTGTAACGAAGCGTGCTGCTCTCCGCTGGATCTTCTCTATCTCTTCCATCAACCCTATCTGGTACGGATCCCACACTGGTGAGCAATATTCAAGCTGTGGGCGAACAAGTGTACTGTAACCTACTTCCTATGTTTTCGGATTGCATTTCCTTAGGATTCTTCCACTGAATCTGTCTGGCATCTGCTTTACCGACGATCAACTTGATATGATCATTCCATTTTAAATCACTCCTAATGCGTACATCCGGATAATTTATGGAATTAACTGCGTACAGTTGCTGACCTGCTATATTGTAGCTAAATGATAAAGGAGCTTTCTTTCTATGTATTTGCAGCACATTACACTTGTCTACATTGAGATTCAGTTGCCATTCCCTGCACCATGCGTCAATTCGTTGCAGATTCTCCTGCATTGCAGTACAATTTTCCATTGTTACAACCTCTCGATGCACTATAGCATCATCCACAAAAAGCCTCAGTGAACTTCCGATGTTATCCACAAAGTCATTTATGTATATTGTGAATAGCAACGGTCCTACGACACTCCCCTGCGACACACCTGAAATCACTCTTATTTTGGTAGACTTCTCTCCATTGAGAATGACATGCTGCGTTCTGTTATCTAGGAACTCCTCAATCCAATCACACAAGTGGTCTGATAGTCCATATGCTCTTACTTTGTTCATTAAACGACTGTGGGGAACTATATCGAACGCCTTGCAGAAGCCAAGAAACATGGCATCTACCTGTGAACCCGTGTCTATGGCCCTCCGAGTCTCGTGGACGAATAGTGCGAGCTGGGCTTCATACGATCATCTTTTTCGAAACCCATGCTGATTCCTACAGAGTAGATTTCTAGCCTCCAGAAAAGTCATTATACTCGAACATAATACGTGTTCCAAAATACTACAACTGATCGACGTTAGAGATATAGGTCTATAGTTCTGCACATCTGTTCGACGTCCCTTCTTGGAAACGGGGATGACCTGTGCCCTTTTCCAATCCTTTGGAACGCTACGCTCTTCTAGCGATCTACGGTACACCGCTGCTAGAATGGGGGCAAGTTATAGGCTAACCTACTGGAATACCAACTAACTAAGATAGGCACGATTTATACTATAAGCTCACGTATCATCAGTAAGCACAGATTAATCTTAACAACCGAAAACGGGTTAATGCCTTTGGTAGGCCCTGGGCATTCATGTCTCAAGTTCAGATTCACTTGCATTTGATCCTTCGGTCTGGATAACAGAAATTTACTTCTAAACTTCTTGTACTTCTGCCTCCTCCTTGCTCCAATCTCCCTGGTCTTTTACCTCCTAGTGCAGAACAAGAACGCCTCTCACCTTCGTGGTTTGCAGGTACACCAATTAAAGCCTTTTCTTGCTCTGTCTGTTCAATTCTTCTCTTATGAGAGACAATAATCTACTATCGATACCATCTGCTTCTTTAGACTTTACACGTTTCTGGGCTCCTTCTGCCCTACGTCCTCGCCCTAAATCTCGAAAATCGTGTTCAGTTTTAGATCGTCTCACTACCATAATTCTTGAAATTTTTTCTACTCTGGTGACAAGTTGTAGGCTAAGGGACTACTTATCTCATAACATCACTCAAATACGATTTACTAATCTCTTCATCAGATTCTCTTTCTGTAACTCTGTTGTGGGGTGTGTTGTCGCTTTAACATCATATGGACCATCATAAGACATTGGTGCATTTGTTCTCTTTTTACTTTTCCATTGACTTCGAATTAACTCTTGTTCATCTACTTGGAAATCAGAGTTCGTAATTTATATGTTTAACCGATTATATATCTTTTTTGCATTCTTCTTCAAACTATTGGTCACAAACCTCTCTAGCTTTTTATCACACTTAACGTCCTTGGGAGTCTGTCTTACCTAGCAACCGACCACGCCGATTCTAACCTTCCTCTGCTTCTCGAGGACCTACCCCGTACTCTCATGTGGGAATAATATCCATTCGAATAATATCCGTTCAAATTCTTTTAGTGATAATGACCACTTAGTGTGTTTCACGTCACAATAAGATCTTCCAATCATCCTAATTCTGTCATTATCTTTCCGAAGGATTGGTTGGTGGGTGGTACCTGGCAGTTAACAAATGCTATACTCCTTTTAACTTTAAAACGTGTCTGTATTCGTGCGCTACAAACTTAGTACCGTTACCTGATAAAAGCCCTTTCAGTTTCCCAACCGTAGATAAATGTTGTTTTCTCAATATTATTATTTTTTTCTTGCTAGTAGCGGTTTTCAAAAATGGTTCAAATGGCTCTGAGCACTATGGGACTTAACTTCCAAGGTCATCAATCCCCTAGAACTTAGAACTACTTAAACCTAACTAACGTAAGGACAGCACACACATCCATGCCCGAGGCAGGATTCGAACCTGCGACCGTAGCGGTCGCGCGGTTCCAGACGGTAGCGCCTAGAACGGCTCGGCCACTCCGGCCGGCGTAGCGGTTTTAATAGGTCGTTAGTTAACCAATTTAGACTATGAACCAGTGTGACAACACATAGTCTTCGCATCCTGTTCCACAAGGTAAGGGCAAAAAATATCTAGGGTGCATAGGCCCCACAGAAGTTAAGGTTCTATGGGATAACACTACACCTCAACCTTCTCGGTGTTGCTTTCAATCTTTTGGTAAAATGCAGAGAACAACCAGTACATTGGACAGTATGGACAACAGGCCGTACGAAAGTGACGTAACATGTAGTAAAAAAATGCCGACACTTCATACACAAAATTATTGTGTGTGGTGAAATGGTTAACAAAATGAGATACATGATGTCCGAAGGAAGATAAAAGGTAAACAGCCAGTTGAAAATAAAATTAAAACAGCTGTCCCAATAACAAGTAGAGGAGATTAAAGAATGTAAGCGACAAGCAGTAAGCTACACTGTAACAAAGAGTTTAAATGGACGCTATTCGGTGGGCATCGAGTTTCTCTGCCGATAGAAGCATTTAACGTTACTATAATTCGTAGGCTATTCAATAGAGAACTAGTAACTCCTTCGTGGGAAATATTGAGGTAAAGGACAAGGTATTAGGCGATGAGTATTATGCCAAAAATTAAGAACTTCTTTGAACATTGTTTGTGGGAAAAAAACAACTATCGATAAATGATAAGTTATTTCAATAAAAGCACTCTTGAATGCATGTAAGTTACTTCTATCATTCGATGAGTGGTTTCGATTTGTGATAGAATCGTCACTTTACTTCTTGGTGACAGCAGGAGACGGTGGCGTGGAGCCGTCGGCTCCGAAGAAGCTTGAAGAACATTGAAGTCACTGGGCAGGCACAGTATCAATGAGGGAAGATAGCATCAACGCGATATCCCCTAATCATCTCGTCTAGAGGCACGTTCTCGACGACTCTCATCGAAACGAGTAAACTGTTATACGTGAAAACACTTCGTATAGACAACATGTAACAGTAGTTGTTTTGTGTTTGGTATAGGAAACTGTTAGTGAACTGAAGAGGACGACGCGTTCACAAATGAAAAATGTTGATAGTAGCCGGCTAGGGTGGCCGAGCGTTTCTAGGCGCTACAGTCTGGAACCGCTTGACCGCTACGGTCGCAGGTTCGAATCCTGCCTCGGGCATGGATGTGTGTGATGTCCTTAGGTTAGTTAGGTTCTAAGTTCTAGGGGTCTCATGACCTCAGCAGTTAAGTCCCATAGTGCTCAGAGCCATTTGAACCATTTGTTGATAGAAAAAACAATATCTGAAAATTAATAGGATGATATTTCTGAAGGTAAACGTGACATTTTAGAATAAGTAGCAAGACTGTTTATGTAGTGACAGTGTTGAAGTTATTATGTAAATTGGAGGTGGAGAAGGGATAAAGGAAAGGAAATGGAAGGAAGTATTGATTTCAGCTGCATCGGGTCTTTATGCGGAATCAGCGGCGACGACAGATAACTTGTGCCGTACCATATTCACACCCGGAATCTCGTGCGTACTAGGCAGTTGCTTTACCCAGTGCGCCACCCAGACATAGAGATTATCGACACTGCACGGACTAACTCGGCATACCCCTCGGAGCTGAATCCGCACAGTCCCGAAGCAGCTGACATCAATAGTCCCTTTCCTTTCCATTCCTTTCACTCCCCTCCACCTTCAATTTACGTAATGTGTACTACAGCTGCGGATTCCGTATGGCGTCTGTTCTTTCGGTCATGTCAGAAAGAACAGACACCACCCATTCATATAGTATTCCAAGTCAACCGTAATTATGTATTGTACTTACTAAATTAGGACACTAATTATGATTTTGAACGAAGGGTTGGGCAGACGATTTTCCACCTCATTAATTTTCAAAAGTTTTTCTCTCCACAAGAAGTTCTCAATTTGCAAAGCAATTTCAGGAGTCTAATACATCACTTATGGGTAATTAGGGGCAAACTAACTGTAATACTGAGCAGTGTATACCAAGCTCAACCATTGAAGTAGCCTTACACAGTATATGGACGTCGTTGTGCCTGCTTACTGCGTCACAGCGCACCTGGAGACAGCGTGCTAGCTTCATGTTGGCTGAGATAAGCAGAGCCTCCTGGAACGTTTGAGGCAGGCACTCTGGTGGTTGTTGGGTGGCGACGATCGTTCGCAGTAGACGGACGAGTTGGTCATTGTTCCTATCAATTCGAGAGAAAAATTGTTTTATTAAAGAGTAGGGTGGAGATGGCCATGGCTGAACGGTCACGTGTGCGATGGCCACCACTAGCTGCTCCTTATGTCATTCTAAGAGCTTCATTGCATAAATCGGCTGTTAGTTGTGTGTCGGAACTGAGTGCGGACGTTTATATGATCAGTATGGTGATTACTATCATTATTCACGAGTGTCGCGTAATGCATCTCGTGTGGTACATCAAACGTAAAATTAAGAGTGTTGCTAAGTTATATAGTAAGAAATAACTAATATTCCATTTGACACAAAGTTTGAGTGCTCTGTACTAAAGGTAGTACCAGTTTTCATACGATTCTCATAGTTTCGAAGACACACAGGACTGTCATCTTCAGCGCTGATAGGGATATATCCTTAGACGCGGTATAGAAAACTTGCGAAACTGGCCTGATGTGGGTCATCTCCAACAGCCCTTGCATGAACGGCGCTCCGTTTCACCCACACACCGGTGGCCGTCAGTCCAACCAGCTGAAGGTGTTGTATACTCTTCATCATTACTGAAATATAAACTGAGTCTGTATTTGATTTTGGATGCGTCATACAATCTAATATCTGATTTCAGATATTCGGTCCGAACACGATGAAACAAACCTAGAATCTTTGCCTGTCTTATGATCTTTTCCTAGTGTACTTCCATCTTCTGTGACTCTTGAAGATAGTGTGCGCTAAGACTAGGTGAAATTTATTGCAGAACTCAGTTAGTGTTTCTCCTTCGCCATTTGTAACACCAAGGCTATATTCTGCCTTTTATTCCTTCCCCCAAAACCGCTTTTCACTAGGCCATGATTAGTAGATTTTATCACCTTTTACATATATAGTTAATTTCTACACCGCTTCATTTTTCTGCTTGCGACGTGGGTATACATTCTCATACTACTGTTAGTGGCAATGCTTTTCTGTCGAATCTGATGTGAATAATCCCATCGCTGAACAGTTCACAGCAACTCATTCTCCGTCCTACCACCCTATTCATGAAGAGTCGCTTTCCCCATATATCATCTTCAGTTGTTAATATCTAGATTCGTCTGATCAGAATTACTTACGGTTCCATATTATTTTACTGGCCCCCACTATACCTAGGTTGAGCCTTTGCATTTCCCTCTACAGATTTTGTGAGCTGCCTTATCACTCCAAACCTCTGACATCCGAAGCTCCGACTTAGTGAGTGTTATCCTTTCCTTGGTTATTCATATGGTCACTTTTCCACGGCGTTGCTAACGTCATCAGTGAGTGTAACCCAACTGTTACTCAAGTGTGTGTGTAAGGGGGAATATGCGAGAGTGTTCTGAAAAGCAATGCTTTGTCTGAATACTAAGGAATCTTTTCAAATAAAACAAACGTTATTAACATTCTGCATCTTCATTCTTCGTGTATACATGTTATCAGCATGACCAGTTAACTGACTTATAAGCCATTACCTCCTTAACTATTAGTAATTCAGCCTTGTAGCAATGGTCTGCTTGCATTTAGAGCTCCAGATGTCACCTGGTTTGCGGCCAGCCCACGAGATTCACATTTGTGGCCCATTACGTGCGCATAACAATGTAACGCTACTGCGTTTCTGGCCGTCCGCTGGGAACATGCTATTCACGGACGCTCAACAATATCTATCAATCTCGATGCGTCAGGAGAACTGGCAGGTGGGATTAGCTTTACCCAGAGTGATCAATACGTTCATAAAACTGATAACTCCCCGAGCGCACCATGAATACTTTTCACGAGATTGGTGGATGTGGCTGGCGTTTGATGCCCATCAGCCAACGCCTGAAAGTGATTTGCAAGACACTATCTAATGTGTCCCTAACGTCAGCGGTGTTGCGATGTCTCTGTACAGTAAATTTCACGTTTATTTAATATAAAACTCTCCCTTGGTGTTGTCAATATTTTCTCCATCACAGGTCCCAGAAGTTAACCTGTTCGAACCATTTACTGCTATATTGAACCAGTCGGTTCGGGCTGTACAGTGTTGATATTAACTTGTTATTTGGTATCTATACTATCAAACAACTAAACACAAAAACAAATTTCGTCAGGAAATGCATATGAATAATACTTTTTCCCTAATATATATTTCACTACTATATTTGTATTCGTGCATAAATATCAAACGAAAAGAGTTCCGTATATTATGTTTTGTTCGTAGCTTTGAGGAATCAGATGACGCTGAAACAACACAACATTACTGGCTGCACGGCTCACATTAACCATTGGATGAAGAAAAGGGTTCTTTCGGACCCCGCTACCTTCCATTTTATGATTAAACTGCCTTACAAATTGTTTCTTGCTGTCGACGTTCTGCGTAAACGTTGGAAACACTGTTGATTATTCTTGGAAAAATCATCATTTGGCAAAGTTCGAATTAATTATTTCTCTTTATTAATTTTGCTGTATTACATTGGTAACACATGGAAAGGCTCTTTTAGACACGTTAGCGAATCATGTTATGCAGAAAACAATTTATTTATCTTCAGTCGAAATGGCACATTGCGTTGGCAAGCTACTGAACACAATTAAGAGTTCGGCACACGTTTACTTAATGTTGACAATTTGTAAGTGCTGAGAAAGCTACAACTGAGTATTGTTTTGGAACGTAAGTGTTCGTTTTTACGTCAAAATAGCCTCAGGAGAGCATTTCTTTATTTGCATGAATGGATTACTTGTGAAACTGTATGAATAAGTAGAATGCTACTCACAACAGACAAGAGACTTTGAGTCGCAGCCCAGCACAACAAGGTGACGGTTATACTTTTGAGGTTTTAGTCAGAAGGCACTCTTCTGAAGTAGAAAACACACAGACATTTTAGCTTTCGGCCAGGAGACCTTCTTCTGAAGTAGAAAATACGGACTGTCACACAAGCACAAATAAGACACATGTGACCACCGCCTCTGCCGGCCTTGGCAGGGGTCACATGTGTGAGTTGTGCTTGTGTCAATGTGTATTTGTATTTTATACTTCAGAAGAAGACATTTTGGCTGAAACCAAAAATGTGTAGCAGCCTTTCGTTATGCCCGTGTGCGACTCAAATTCTTCTACATATGATGAGCCATAATGTATTCCTTTTATATTGCTGTCATTCCAACTGCGACCTTCCATTCTTTGGAAAATTATGTAAGATTGTACAGTATTGTATTGTAAGGAACTGGGGATCTAGGAAAGACGGAGAGGCTCCGTCACCGCAGTACCCTCAGTGGTTCACAACCCCACAACAGGCTACAGCAGTCCACTCACCCCATCGTCGTCTTACACCGAACTCAGGGTTCTTGTGCAGTTCGGCAGCCAAGCGGACCCCGCCGGGAACGTCTCACACCAGACGAGTCTAACCCCAATATTTGCGTGGTGGTGTAATTATGGTGTACGCGTACGTGGAGATAGTGTTTGGCAGCAGTCGTCGACATAGTGTAACTGAGGCGGAATAAGGGGAACCAGCCCACATTTGCCGAGGCAGTTGGAGAACAGCCTTAAAAACCGTCCACAGACTGGCCGGCACACCGGACCTTGACACTAATCTGCCGGGCGGATTCGTGCTGGGGACCGGCACGCCTTCCTGCACGGAAACGACTTCGTTAGACCGTACGGCTAACCGGGCGAGCATTATGTAAGATACTTTTATCCTTTACTTACGGTATGAATTCCACATTGTCTGGTAGAAGCAGATGCACATCATCTGAAGTCACCATAATGACTTCATTATGAAGCTCTTTCCTTATCAGGAAGATGACAGTGATTTAGACACAGATGATCCCTAAGATAATGAATTCTCATCTTCTGCGATTCCAAATAAAGACAGACTGTAGAAGTGTCGAGAACTTTATTGGACGTAATGGAATTCAGTTGAGTTAAACAACGACACTACGCAGCAGAATTCGAGTACGTAATATTGTGAAAATACTACCTGAGCCTGTACTGGGAGGAACCTTAACAAATATTACAACGGACCATTTTTTACGTGTGTTCCGCTATGTGAAGAACTATTGCAGGGAAAGGTTACCACTATGGAGGTATAAAATATGGAAATTCCAACTGAAATGAAGCTTTGCAGAGAAGTTTTATCCCGACCATATGGTTTTGAAGATAGGTTGAAAATTGTAGGTCATGTGTCTCTGTTATCTACACAACACTGGCACAGTAAATGAGGGACGTAAAAAGAAACGACTGGTAGTTTTTATAAAGAATCCAATTCATGATCTGACGCTCGTGGCCTGAAGGCACCTACATCGAAATGCAAGAGACAGTCCAGAAAACAGCCTTCTGTCTTGTGGATAATTGTAATGGATGTTGCACCCGCGAAAACTTTCTGTTTATTTTCACAGTAGTGGCTCAACGGATGTAAAACAGGACTATCGCTCACAATCATTAAAACAGAGGCGGTTTTTTGCTGCAGGATATTTTTATGACATTTCGATCATTAGCTTTCTCCTCAAGAATGTGATAATCTCGTGTGGGGCCCGACCGCATAGGGAGAATGATCATCATAAGAAAATAAGAAAATCAAAACTCGCACTGGCCCCGCGGGATTAACCGAGCAGTCTAAGGCGCTGCAGTCATGGACTGTGCGGCTTGTCCCGGCGGAGGTTCGAATCCTCCCTTGGGCATGGGTGTGTGTGTGTTTGTCCTTAGGATAATTTAGGTTAAGTAGTGTGTAAGCTTGGGGACTGATGACCATAGCAGTTAAGTCCCATAATATTTCACACATATTTTGAACAAAACTCGCAATGAAAGATTTAAGTCTCCGTTTTTTCCTGCGCTCTGTTTGAGAGTGGAATGATTGAGAAATAACTAGAAGGTGGTCCGATGATCTCTCTCCCAGGCTCTTAATTGTAAAAGCAGAGTAATCATATAGAAGTAGATGCAGACTGGGAAGGAAAATCGTATAAAAGAAGAAATTTTCTCATGGGGTTAGGAAAAGATCTCATATTTAGAAACATTAGTGGAACACGGAGATTGGAAGCATCCGTCACATAATTGAGGACTTGGGTTGCGGCTCTGAGATAAAACGGTTGGCGCAGAAGAAGAATTCGTGGCGAATCGCATCAGTCTAGTCAAAGGACTGACAAAAAAACTGCCTTGGTCGAAATTACATCTCGCAAGGGGAAGACCACAGACGCGGCCAGCCGATTCAGCTCACACTTGGCAAGTCGCTTGTGTGCAATCTAAACCGAAAGACTAAGATATTTTGGCTCAGCTCGCTCCACCCTTCCCTTTTTCAGAAAAACACTCCTAGGTTCATGACGCGCAATTGACTCAAAACTGGCAGGATCGATAGATAATTGAAAACTGAGCATTTTCTGTAGTCATATATGGCGTCTGCAAATGCAAATTTTTTATAGAAATCATGGGAAAGAAACTTCATCGACTGTTGCTTATGCGTTCATCAGGTAAACTGTGTTCAACGATAGTTCCACTGGTGTAGTGTAAAAGGCATCTGGATTCGGAGCAGACAACCTTTGTTTGATTCACAAATGCAATCCGTGGGTTTTTCTCCTTTTCCTTTTATTCTTTTGAAACCAGTTGGAATAGGAGGATTAATGAGATAATCAGAAAGAAATAATAACAAGGTAAAATGATAGATTTATCAAATTACTTGGATTAGTAAAGAGTTAAAATTTTACGCTTCGTTCTATGAATGCAATTTTGAGTAACACTGCTGCCAAAACGAATATTCGAGGAACTAAAACAAAGGCATCTGCACATTCCATGAAAGCGTCCAGAAAATTTTGCAAAATCTTTTGCTCTGATTTTAAGAAAGTATTCGTTAATTTAGTCCTCTGAATAGAGAAGACATCAATCACTTAACCCATGCGTTTGGAAGTGTGTATGACATTTCTTCCAAAAGAGGGCGATTGACAAATTAATTTTACAAAACATATCTTTTTAAACCTTACGTTGCTGATATGGGTGCCTGTGGTGTACTAATTAAAAACGTCATTTAAAGGAGTATGCTTATAAATGACGAAGACCAACTGATTTGAGGGACATACGTAATTTCAATAAATTCATCTTTGTGTGCCAGTAATGTATATTTGCTTTTATCGCCCAGCGTAGCGTTCCAAAGGATTGGAAAAGGGCACAGGTCATCACCGTTTTCAAGAAGGGACGTCGAACAGATGAGCAGAACTATAGACCTATATCTCTAACGTCGATCAGTTGTAGAATTTTGGGACACGTATTATGTTCGAGTACAATGACTTTTCTGGAGACTAGAAATCTACCCTGTAGGAATCAGCATGGGTTTCGAAAAGGGCGGTCGTGTGAAACACAGTTCGCACAATTCGTCCACGAGACTCAGAGGGCCATAGACATGGGTTCCCAGGTAGATGCCGTGTTTCTTGACTTCCGCAAGGCGATCCATACAGCTCCCCACATTCGTTTAGCGACCAAAATTGTGTGATTGGATCGAAGAGTTCCTAGATAACAGAACGCAGCATGTCATTTTCAATGGAGAGAAGTCTTCCGAAGTAAGAGTGAATTCAGGTGTGCCGCAGGGGTGTGTCGTAGGACACAATATACATAAAGACCTTGTGGATGACATTGGAGGTTCACTGAGGCTTTTAGCGAATGATGCAGTGGTATATCGATAGGTTGTAACAATGGAAAATTGTACGCAAATGCAGGCGGATCTGCAACGAATTGACACATGGTGCAGGGAATGGCAATTGAATCTCAATGTAGACAAGGGTAACGTGCTGCGAATACACAGAATGAAAGATCCTTTATCATTTAGCTACAATATAGCAGGTCAGCAACTGGACGCAGTTAATTCTGTGAATTGACTGGGAGTAGGTATTAGCAGTGATTTAAAATGGAATGATCATATAAAGTTGATCGTTGGTAAAGCGGATGCGAGAGTGAGATTCATTGGAAGAATCTTAAGGAAATGCAATCCGAAAACAAAGGAAGTAGTTTACAGTACATCTGTTCGCCGACAGCTCTGTGGATACGATGTTCCTCAGCACTATCGATGATGGACGTGTGCTTATACCTGTACCCATAGCGTCTTGTAATTGCTAGTTGTCGTGATGGCGGAAGTCCAGGGTTCTCTCCCAGAATGGTGGTACGCACATTGCGACACGTATGTGCCCACCTAGCAAACATAAATTTTCCGCTTGTAGTCAGACAGCTTGACCCTTCACTACAAGAATGCCCAGCAGGTGCGCTTCTTCTGTCAGTCACGGCTGGAACCCCTTTAGTAACGGTAGTGTGTGGAGCGATGAAGTTCAACGACAGCCGACAGGGTTAACCTGTCACAAGCTACCTGAGCTGCCGGGGTTCTGTGTCTATACTCTGTTCGTCATAAGAATAAACTTGGTTAAACATTACGCCAGGTATCCTTCCGAATTTGCTTGAACCTCATTGGATTTCGTTTCACGTGGAGCGGAAGCGAAGTTGTGACCAGTACAATCAAGTAAGGTCATAAGGAAACGTTTCATGCTGTGTCACACGAAAATAGACTGAGTGATAATGTGCGGGACAACACGTTTACCGCCGCATTAAACTTGGACAGCACTGGCCAACCAGCGGTCCAACTATCCAATGATGTGAGCGGTTGCAGTTCAGTTCTAAAAAAGAGACGGCCAAAGGAACAATATAACCTCGCCATGTCCCTTACATTTACATCTACATCTACATGGATACTCTGCAAATAACATTCATATGCCTGGCAGAGGGTTCATCGAACCACCTTCACAATTCTCTATTATTCCAATCTCGTATAGTGGGTGGAAAGAATGAACTCCTATATCTTTCCGTACGAGCTCTGATTTTCCTTATTTTATCGTGGTGATCGTTCCTCCCTATGTAGGTCGGTGTCAACAAAATATTTTTGCATTCGGTGGAGAAACTTGGTGATAATAATTTCGTGACAAGATTCTGTTGCAACGAAAAACGCCTTTCCTTTAATGATTTCCAGCCCAAATGCTGTAGCATTTCTGGGCGTGCTGCCTTTCTTTGAAATTTTTCGATGTACCTATCTGGTATGGATCCCACACCACGCATCAGTATTCTAAAAGAGGACGGAGAAGCGTAGTGTAGGCAGTCACCTAAGTAAGTGTCTTACATTTTCTAAGTGTCCTGCCAATAAAATGCAATCTTTGGTTAGCCTTTCCCACAAAATTTTCTATGTGTTCCTTCCAATTTAAATTGTTCGTAACTGTAATACCTAGGTATTTAGATGAATTTACGGCTTTTAGATTAGACAAATTTATCGTGTAACCGAAGTTTAACGAATTCCTTTTAGCTCTCACGTGGATGACCTCACACATTTCGTTACTTAGAGTCAATTGACTCTTTTCGAACCATTCAGATATCTCTTCTAAATCGTTTTGCAGTTTGTTTTGATCTTCTGATGACTTTATTAGTCGATAAACGACAGCGTCATCTGCACACAACCGAAGACGGTTGCTCAGATTGTCTCCCACATCTTTTATGCAGGTAAGGAACAGCAAACGACCTATAACACTACATTGAGGAACGCCAGAAATCACTTCTGTTCTACTCGATGACTTGCCGTCAGTTACTACGAACTGTGACCTCTCCGACAGGAAATCACAAACCCAGTCACATAACTGAGCCGGTATTCCATAAGCAAGCAATTTCACTACGAGCCGTTTGTGTAGTACAGTGTCAAAAGCCGTCTGTAAATCCAGAAATACGGAATCGATCTGAAATCACTTGTCAATAGCACTCATCACTTCACGTGAATAAAGAGCTAGTTGCGTTTCACAGGAACGATGTTTTCTAAACCCATGTTGACTGTGTGTCTACAGACCGTTTTCTTCGAGGTAATACATAATGCTCGAATTCAATATATGTTCTAAAATACTGCTGCATTTCGACGTTAACGATATGACCCTGTAATTTAGTGGATTACTCCTACTACCTCTGTTGAATGTTGGTGTGACCTGTGCAACTTTCCAGTCTTTGGGTATGTATCTTTCATCGAGCGAATGGTTGTATATGATTGTTAAGTATGGAGCTACTGCATCAGCATACTGTGAAAGGAACCTAATTGGTATACAGTCTGGACCAGAAGACTTGCTTTTATTAATTATTTAAGTTGCTGCACTACTCCGAGGTTATTTACTTCTACGTTACTCATGTTGGCAGCTGTTTTTCATTCGAGTTCTGGAATATTTACTTTGTCTTCTTTTGTGAACTCATTTCGGAAGGCTGTGTTTAGTAACTCTGCTGTGGCAGCACTGTCTTCGATAGTACTTCCTTTGCTATCGCGCAGAGAAAGCGTTGATTGTTTCTTGCCGCTAGCATACTTCACATACGATCAGAGTCTCTTTGGATTATCTGCCAGGTTTCGAGACAAAGTTTCGGTGAGGAAACTGTTAAAGGCATCCCGCATTGAAGTCCGTGCTAAATTTCGAGGTTCTACAAAAGATACCCAATCTTGGGCATTTTACGCCTGTTTAAATTTATCATGTTGGTTTCGTTGTTTCTGCAACAGTGTTCTGACCCGTTTTGTGTACCAAAGAGGATAATCTCCGTCGTATGTTAATTTATTTGGTATAATCTCTCAATTGCTACCGATACTATTTCTTTGAATTCAAGCCACATCTGGTCTACACCTATATTATTAATTTGATATGAGTGGAGATTGTCTCTTAATTTTTAAAGAGAATGTAATAGTATTCGGCAAAACACCAGCACTACTGTGCGCTTCTTAGGTGACCAGACGGAAAGCATAAAATGCTCTCGTTCTCACCTGACATAGTACTCTAATTACGAACAAGAGAGATGAAAATTCCTAATTTTAACACGGGTAATTTTTTCTGAGCGAGCTATTTCTAATGCAAAATTATACTGCAGGGATTTCAACGTTCTGTTGAATACTGAAGCCATTGAAGTTATTAATTACAGGCAGTCGTCTGGTAATCTCTTAGCTTCTTCCTTATCCGAATCCGAGAAATACATTTCAGTACTGGAACTGTCATCTGCTATGTTCATTACGAGTCGATCAACAACAGATCCACGAAGCCAAGCAGGCGCCGCATTTTCTCCTCTTCTTTTATGACGTGCCGTTCTACGTCACCCCAACTTCGACAGTGACATTTGAAAAAGGTGTGTGCGTTAGTTCTAGTACGTCTGCCAGCTTAAAAGTCTTGCTATTTCTCGGGATAAATCCCTTAACTTGGTTCTTCTTAAGCTAACCAATCTTTACCATCAGCCTTTCACAAAATATTGATAATTGAAAATTTACATTCGAAATGAAAACGGGATTATCGAGTGCAATATGTAATTAAAAACAAGTAGTTGTGCATAAAAAAGAAGATGAATTTTACAACTACGGGATGTAAGTAATTCAAACTGAACGAGAAAAAAAATTTTACTCGGGTGAGACTTGAAACAGTGACGTATTTACGGCAATGCATTATCAAGCAACTACACTAACGATTCCGCTATATACTAACGCGCACTCGAGTATCAACTGTATCTAATAAATATCTGGAAAACTTCAGAGCCTATTATCTCTCTAAATTTATGGAAAACATTAAGAACAACTTATTTCTCGGCACTTTTAACCTTGTTCCACACGCATGTTACACTACGGAACAGGAAGCAACCCCAGCTATTTTCATCCTGTGTACTAACAGCGCGACAATCAGAACACAACAATGTAGAGGCAGTGATTGTACATGATTTTTGAAATAAAAACTACATAACTAAAGCGTGATCGAAAAAAAACCTAACTTAGTAATAATATATTTAATACATAAGAAGTACCTACTTCCAAGAGCGCAACAACACCAATTTACATGTGCTATGTCTTCTCACCAATCTTCGCATTTGGGTTTGTTTACATCAGGTTTATTCTTATGATGAATACATCAGCCCTCACAGATGCTTGAACGAGCAGCATGGTCCATTTCTTGCGTGCAGGAGGACATAATATTCTTTGTGGAAATCATGTCAATAAAACAGTATTACACATACCGCTGTTTCACTGATGCCTTTGGGCATGAGACTGGAACAATCACCAGCCCTCAGAGCTCAGTCTCCGATAGTCATAACGACACCACCTCACCTCTGCCACCTCAACACCCATTGACCTGTTGTCCCGAGGGGTGTCGTTACGCTATGAGCCAAAATCCTAAATGGGATCCAACCAAAACCAGCAGGAAATCTAACATATACATTACGGGTGAGCCCATCTGTAACCCGTACAGAGACGAGCTGGGTAGGCTCTGGAGAAGATTTAAACTTTTCACTATTGCTGTCATATTTGTCTAGAGTGAATTAATCAGTTGTGTTGATATTAACAAAATTACATATTAACAGTTTTTAGAGAGGATAAAATGATACAAACATTTATTGTGCTTATCATTCTATGCGGAAGTAAATCTCAATATTCTCTACACTTGATTGTAAGTAGTGGTGACTGCTGAAACTTCGAGCAGCTTTCTAACTTTACCAGTAACTTTTTGTACGCTGTCGTGAAACTGAAACTACAAATTATTCCGTAAAAGTAAGGCTTTTCCAAATTTGAAAAAATGTTCAAGGTGCAACATAGCCATGTAATAAGGAACAAATATTCTACTGAAATGTAAGAGTATTCCAGACGATAAAATCTTATCAGTACCGTATTTAATACTCTATGTATTACATTACTGCTCTGCTAAACACCAATACCCATAGACCGAAATCAATAAATATTATCAAAAACCAGTTACAAGTTGAAGAATTATGACATGGAAGCTATTGTAAAATGAGACAAATTTTCATTTTCAAGACGAGGATAGTTGTTAGGACATTAAAGAGATTCAGTTCATTTGCAAATATACGTGTTCCATGGTGAAAGATCTTACATTTCGAGGTACAATATGGTGCACGGCTTAGGAAGTAGTGGCAACCTCCACATTTTACATAAATACCTTTAAAAATATACATAATTTTACTCTGCAAAAACTTTCATAACTAAATAGTTAACAGTATCCTGAAAATAGCATTTACATATCAGACAGCACTTAAATATGTAGAATTCGTTAATATTTACAAAGCCGCACATACCACAACGTTAGACCGCAGGTCGTGGTTCATGCGGTAGCGTTCTCGCTTCGCGCGCCCGGGTTCCCGGGTTCGATTAACGGCGGGGTCAGGGATTTTCTCTGCCTCGTGATAACTGGGTGTTACGCGATGTCCTTAGGTTAGTTAGGTTTAAGTAGTTCTAAGTTCTAGGGGACTGATGACCATAGATGTTAAGTACCATAGTACTCAGAGCCATTTGAACCATACCACAACGTTACCTCTCATAACAACTAAAACGGTACAAAATGCTGGAAACTGCTGATGGCATTCTCTAATCATTCCCATATTGGACATTAGATTGAAACACCGTTCTGGAAAAGTTGTGTGTTGCTAGGGACAACTCTCTCCGCTACTAGGTAGTGAAAGTGTGCGGGTTAGTTAAATCTAAGGTTAGAAACAAAGTATTCGTGTTAACGTAATATTCTTTTATTAGATATTTAATGATGCCATTTCGATTAGTGTTTGAGAGCACATAACTATAAAACTCTTCCATATAGTTGGCCAATTGTTTCAAAAGATGTACAAGACTCTAATGTAATGCATGTCGAACAGCGTCGCAGAGACTCTGCAGCTGCATTGCAATAGTATCTCAGCGTCAAACTAAACGAAGAAGAGGAGGAGGAGGAGGAGATTGGTGTTTAACGTCCCGTCGATAACGAGGTCATTAGAGATGGAGCACAAGCTCGGATTAGGGAAGGACAGGTAAGGAAGTCGGCCGTGCCCTATCGAAGGAACTGTCCCGGCATCTGCCTGCCACAGAGGGCCATAGACACGGGTTACCAGGTAGATTCCGTGTTTCTTCCAGAAGGCGTTCGATACAGTTCCCCACAGCCGTTTAATGAACAAAGTAAGAGTATATGGACTATCAGACCAATTGTGTGATTGCATTGGATTAGATAACAGAACGCAGCATGTCATTCTCAATGGAGAGAAGTCTTCCGAAGTAAGAGTGATTTCAGGTGTGCCGCAGGGGAGTGTGGTAGGATCGTTGCTATTCACAATATTCATAAATGACATTGTGGATAACATCGGAAGTTCACTGAGGCTTTTTTGGAATGATGCTGTAGTATATGGAGAGGTTGTAACAATGGAAAATTGTAGTGAATTGCAGGAAGATCTGCAACGAATTGACGCATGGTGCAGGGAATGGCAATTGAATCTCAATGTCGACAAGTGTAATGTGCTGCGAATACATAGAAGGGAAGATCCTTTATCATTTAGCTACAATATAGCAGGTCAGCCACTGGAAGCAGTTAATTCCATAAATTATCTGGGAATAGGCATTAGGAGTGATTTAAAATGGAATGACCATGTAAAATTAAGCGGATGACAGACTGAGATTCATTGGAAGGATCCTAAGGAAATGTAATCCGAAAACAAAGGAAGTAGGTTACAGTAGACTGGTTCACCCACTGCTTGAATATTGCTCACTAGTGTGGGATCCGTGCCAGATAGGGTTGATGGAAGAGATAGAGAAGATCCAACGGAGAGCAGCGCGCTTCGTTACAGGATCATTTAGTATTCGCGAAAGCGTTACGGAGATGATAGATAAACTTCAGTGGAAGACTCTGCAGGAGAGACGCTCAGTAGCTCGGTACGGGCTTTTGTTGAAGTTTCGAGAACATACCTTCACCGAGGAGTCAAGCAGTATATTGCTCCCTCCTACGTATATCTCGTGAAGAGACCATGAGGATAAAATCAGAGAGATTAGAGCCCACACAGAGGCATACCGACAATCTTTCTTTCCACGAACAATACGAGACTGGAATAGAAGGGAGAACCGATAAACGTAGTCAAAGTAACCTCCGCCACACACTGTCTGGTGGCTTGAGGAGTATGGATATAGATGTAGATGTAGAAGCGATTTACGGAAATCACAGAAAACCTAAATCTTGATGGTTGGACGCTGGTTTGAATCGTCGTCCTCCCGAATGCGAGTGCAGTGTGCTAACCACTGAGCTACCTCGCTCCGTCCGAACTAAGCGAAACGGGGGATTACGCCTGAAACCAAGGCATAGGTGCTTTAATCAATTGAAACTATATAACTCCAGAGAGCTTATCAAGTTTCAAACACCTATGATGTATACACGCAAACTGAAGCGCCGAATAAAAATGTGTACAAAGAACTTAGAAGTCATTAATTTCTCGCTAAAATCTCCATCAACAGATCGAAGCTTCTCCGAAGTGATCTTGGAACATTAACGGAAATCTCTTTAACAGTCAGCTAGTGTCATTGTTACTTACGTACGCAGTCCAGAACATCTATTCAGTCATTCTTCGCATTATACTAGTGCCTTCGTTAGTGGGCAAATGTTACTATAGACATTAAATCACAAGTGGAATAGATTTAAACTGTAGCATGTGATGATTAAAGTCGAGAGCTACATAAACTTCAATTTGGTAAAGAAGCGGCACGTACTTTGGAGTACTGTGAATCACTGTGATATTGGCGCGATCAATCTAATCAAATTAATTCAAGTTCAATGGCAGCACATAATTACGGTACAACGTTTAGACCTGAAATATCTAAACCGCTTATCCAGCAACAAATCAATTTCTGAATAAATGATACGAAGGCTCTTGAAGATCTACATCAATGAGATGTATGAGACTCGCGAAAGGCTCAGTTGAAACTAAAAATGCTATAAGTCACTTATGACTATTAACAAAATCATTCAGAGAAAGGTAAAAGCGAGCACATTACTGCGTAAGACATGGCAGATCTGTGAAACAAAAGTAGGAATGTGTGGATACCGAACGATATCTCATGGCTCTGGGGTGTTCATCGATCCATCAGGGTACAACTGGAAAGGGGTCAGCGATGTCTTGTCTCGCTGTCGTCCATGCTGACATCAGACATAATGTGGTGAACCCTATCTAAGAGGAGACCCAACCGTCGTTACCAGTACCAGAGGCCACTCCAGCAGATATAGGTGAGAGTGGGAATGCTCGTTTCGTAGCTTGCGGT
This sequence comes from Schistocerca serialis cubense, assembly GCF_023864345.2. Taxonomy (NCBI): domain Eukaryota; kingdom Metazoa; phylum Arthropoda; class Insecta; order Orthoptera; family Acrididae; genus Schistocerca; species Schistocerca serialis. The sequence continues at coordinate 253,918,141 of NC_064644.1, forward strand.
GACACACTAGTGACTCCTAGGACATCTAATCAGAAGCTAACTGATCCTCAGTTCCGCGAGAAATCTACTTTTGTTCTTATCGATGGTATGCAAAAATTTCGTGGTCTTGGTATTAAATTTGAAGACTGGGTCGATATAGCTGTCCACTCTAGTCTCTCATGAACAAGTTTCTTCACCACTGTAAAACTATTGTAACGTACAGTACCCAAACATTCGATGCTCTCTAAAATTTTACTCCCACATCCATTCATAACTAAATTAATGTTTCATGTATTGTCCTGTCAAGCAATCGCTACTCTTAGTCAACTTGGGCTGTAAACTTCTTTTTTGTCGATTATATGCAGTACCTCTTTAGTTAGTTATTAGATCTACCCAACAGGTCCTCATCATCGTCCCGTAAGACCACAAAAACCATATACTCTCTTGTTGCCTATAATGCTTACCGGCTGTTTTCTACTTCCACATAACGCTACACTCCTGAGTTTCTCAAAATTATATTTACATTAAAATATTTTTCTTATTTAGAGAGCCTTTCTATTGCCAGTTAGGGCTTTACAGCAGTTATTTCGCTTCCCAAACAGCAAATCTACGTTCAGTATGTCGTTCGTAATGTAATTTCCCGACCAGCATCTGGTTAATTTAGTACAACACATTAGCCTTCTCTCCTTCTCTTGGTGTCCCTCCTGTAACCTCCTTTCAAGACGCTGTCGGTCCCTGATGTATATAAGCAGACTGAAGCAATGAAGAAAATTTGTACCAAGGTTAGGATTCGAACCTGTGTCTACTACACATTTGGTTAATATATCGGTGGCCCTTACCTCAGGATACCTCCCGGGTATGTTGGAAGCCAGGATGACTGCCCGCAGTGGCGAGCTGTGGAATGGCCCGTCGCTGGCTGGATACGGATCCCATGTCAGCCTCAGAGGGTCGAAGAAGTGACCTGCTGTGGACTGGAGCCCTGGCACCCCATCTGCTGCTGCGTGTTGCTGGTTGTGTGACGCGCCCCGCTATCCAGGAGTGCTGTCACATTCGAATGAATCTCTTTAGAAACCCGCACCTATTTACACGTGGCTTTGTGCCTATGCTTTGCCATACATGATGCTTCGTGTCATGTAATCATAACATGCTAGGTTGGCCAGTGAGCCACTTCTGCCTGCGATTCGCGACATGCAAAACCGCTATGTATACCCTTTCAGCAATTTTACAGCCCTGTGGCCTTTATTCTAGTTCGCAACTCTTGGTATGCGTAACTCACTGCAATCCGGCCCGCACCTGGCTGCCACTTGTGCTCAGAACATTGCACAAAACTAACTTTGCCTATCTTAAATGGTGGCGCCATTAGTACCCTCTTTGGAAAGACCCGGTCCCACGGTCGACCCTTAACTACCTCTTAACTTGTTTGGGTCAGAATCAATGGCCTCTTTCCCTACTGTTAGAAAACTTAAATGGGGTCTAGTGCCCCCTAAATCCATGACATGGAACAAAACGTAAAAATTCCTTAGTTGATGATCACGGTTCGATCAACCCCTAGCCGACTCGTCTCACGCACTCGGTATCCAATCCACCGAGACATGGTTTAACCTTGGTTCCCTCTTGGAATCAGCTCTCTGATGATCAGAAAGAAAACAACACACAAAAAATTTAAGGCTGCACTGACACTTGGCACAGAGGTGCTCGAGATCATCATTGTTTGCCGTTGCCTTTCCCTATACTGAGCGACATGTTGCAAAAGCTGTTCGGCTGATATGCACCCCTCTTGATCTAAAATGAACTGATTTAAGGATCTCAACCGATCTGGCTCCAGAGTCTGATTTAACAAGGTTAAATTCTGCCTTGGCAAAAACTCCTGGCAAGTACAGCTGTGGCTGCGCAACATTCAGATGCGTGACTCCTGAAATTTGACGCTGAGAGGTGGAAGATTGGTCCTATTATGATACTCTTGGATCCATTGATTAAAATTCAACTCCCCTCGAGCTCTATACGTTTCGCTTCTGCAAATACTCCTCACTCAAAACAACTCGCTACTACTACCAAATGCTCGTAGGTGGAGAAGATGCAATGCATCCCGTTCTGTGGCAAGCTCAATTTTATCTCCATGATGTCCGTTGGACAGTCCATTCCTTTACCCCTGGCTAAAAATGACTGCACCGTGCACATGTCCAGATTGGTAGTTAACGCCCTGGCTGGACATACTATTACCTTCCATCCATGGCAGCTTCGTAATTCGTCCCTTACCATCTTATTGTACTGTTGTCTAGTTGCTGAAATCATCTATACCTCTTTAGTTTTCACTTCCACAAACTTGATCAACGCTCTCCGCTTCACTGGATATGGGTGGACCATGTAACACTGAAACCTCGCATTCTTCCCCACCACCAGGAATTGGACCAAAATATACACTCATGCGCAGTTGGTTGTTACCCTTACTGTTGCAACAAGGTAGAAAAACTCTAAATTTTGCTCGCTGGGCTCCATTATTAAATGTAACCCTGATGTTAGTTCCTTCTGCCCTCTGTCCAACCCGCATAAATATTGATCCGGCGGCAACAAATCGGTATTTATCTGGCCTTGCAAAGCGTGATGCAGTGCTTCTTGCAGATTCGTTATTACTCGCTGCACATCCCTCACACCGTGAGCCACTCCGAGCAAAAGTCTGGTTAACACCACCCTGCTATTTAGTACTTCTGGACGCCCCTGTAGGGTTCCCAAGTTACGATTTATTACGCCTTCCGGCACCTTAGCGTATTCCACTACGGTCCCTGCTAATGACCGGAGCAACCGTTTGTTATTCAGGACTTCCCCTTCCAACGTCCCTATGTGAGTAGCATGCCAAACCTCCGTTGCCCTACTCTCCCCTGCAAATTGCCTCACTACTCCCAACGTGTTGTTCAGTTCTTTTATATCGCTTTCGTCTGCGGTTCCTAACACTGTCTTTAAAATTTTTCGCCCAGCGTTCAGCCATCCTCGTTTCTGTCTTACCCATGGCAGTGCTTCCTCCATTTGTCCTACCTGCTTCTGTTGCGTCTTATAAGCCTCATGCAATTTCTTATACTACCCTGCAACTTCCTTCAGGATTCCCTTGCCCTCTGCACATTGCCTAAGCTCTTCGAACACTTCCTCAAACCTCCTTACTTCATTCCGCCTTTCCCATACGTTCCATACCAACCTTAATGACCACTGGTGACTCGACACCACCACATCTACCTGCCTTGAGTACAGCACACCCCCATCCAGGTGCTGCACCCGTAACGCTTCCACGCCGATGATGAAGAGATGAATCACCGCCGACACTCCCCCTTCCAGTGACCTGAGTACAGGCATCACCATCAACCTTCTTCCCTTTTCAAAACGACTGCTGTCTGCAGCAGGCTATATTCGAAAATGCTTACAAAATATGAAAATACAATGCCTAATTACTTTATGCAAACCCAATCACATGACACGAAAACCTATAAACTAAAATACTGTACTACTTTCTGGATCGCAAAGCATACGGTACTTCATGCTGTAATATATCTGGTTTTCTCTGTGCTTAGCACCTCTCTTCACTCTCTGTTTCCTCCTCTTTCCTTCCTGTGACACGCCTGGAATCACATCCGGGCAACCCTTAAATGGCCATAACCACCCAACGTGTAATATCGTAGTTCCAGTTGGTAGCTGAAGCTTAACATTAATAGGGAATGTGGTTTCAACAACTTGGTATGGCCCTTGATACCTCGTGAGGAACTTCTTCGTTTTGCCTTTTTTGCGTATAGGGGCTGTACAGCATTACCTATTGCATCACAGTATACTGCGGAAAACTTCCTTTCCGCTTTACTACGTCTTCCTGCCTTTCCAAAGCCTTTGTATTCGCCTTTTGTACTCGTTTCCCAACATCCCAAATTGTCCTTCCGAGTTGACGTACACATTCACGGGTCCTTCCTTTCTGTAGCCTCATCAAATCGAACGGTAACGGCATACAATACCTCATATGGAGACAAACCGGTATTTGTATGGACTTTTGCATTGTGTGCGCATACAGTATGCTTCAAATACACGTCCCACTGTTGGTGATGGGAGACCTCATAAAAACTCTTCATCTTCCAGATTGTTATGTGTATCCGTTCTGTCCTCCCGTTGACCTGTGGATGCAACGCACTTATCCTCAAATTCTTTACATTCAACAGTTCACACAGTTCCTTCATTAAATCCGACATGAAGTTGGTCCCTTGGTCAGTAATTATAGACTCCGGTACACCAGACTTAAAAATCCAGTTGTTTACTAACACTTGCGCGACCATTGCTGCCTGCAGATTTGGCATAGCCACCATCTATACATACCTAGAAAAATGGTCAATTATTGTCATAACGAATCTGTCCCCCGATGAGGTTCGCCTAAAGGTCCTAAGGCATCAACCCCCAACATAGAAAATGGACATGTGGCTTCCGACAGTCATTATAGCTGTATATGTTTCTTGCTCAAATCTGCTCTCTGCGTGTATGGTATACAAATCTTGACATTCTGATCCACATCTACTTTCCTACCTTTCCACCAATACCTCTCCGCCACTCTTCTGTTCGTAGCTCCACACCCTCCATGACCAGATAACACGTGATCATGTGCTTCCTTCAAAACCTCATCCCTCAACTTCGCTGGTACTACTACCCTTGGCTCGAACTTCGGCTCCCTGCACAGAAGACCGTCGTACCTATTAAATTGTGGCTGTGTCCGATACAATTTACAACCGTTGTCCGCGTCCTGTAAGTCCTGCATACTGCTAGGTCATAACCTATGACTTCTACTTTTGCCACCTTCCTACTTAGGCCATCCGCATTACCGTACTTCTCCCCAGGCTTATGCACAACTTGTAGTCGAATTCACTGTGCCTCACAGTCCATCTAGCGAGTCTAGTGCATGGATCCTTCCACTCCAACGACTACTTCAATGCAGCATGATCTGTTACTACCCACAATCTTCTCCCATACAAATAACATTTAAAATATGTGACTCCATAGATTAAGCTAGGCACCTCCCTCACAGTTGTTGAGTAATTCCTTTCTGCTGCATTCAACTGCCTAGGCACATAGGTTGCAGGATGTTCTTTCCCATCAATGTCCTGACTATGAAATCACCCTTATGCTTGATTCGATGCATTTAATGCTAGAATAAAATCCTTTTCAAAATCTGGAAACACAAGAACTGGATTTGATGTCAACACATATTTCAGTTTGTCAAACGCTTTCTGTCCACTCAAATTTCACACCATTCCGTAACAATCGCGTCATCGGCTGTGCTAAATCTGGAAAACCCTTAACAAACTGAACTTTCGATAGAAACTGCAAATTCCGATGAATGACTGCACTTCCTTAGCTGTTTCCGGTATGCGAAAATCGCTTACAGCCTGTACCAACATCGGATCTGTTCGCACTCCGTCCTTACTGATAATATGCGACAAATATTTTACTTCTTCTAATGCAAAACGACTCTTCTCCAGGCTCAACGTCAGACGATCTGCTCTTAACCTCATAAAGACTTCTCTTAACCGCTGTCTATGTCGCTCCATACTACTTGAAAACAATATAATATCATCCAAATAGAACAGACACTGCCATGGTTTCAAACCCCTCAAGACACTGTCTAGCAACATCTGAAACGTTGCCGGATAGTTTTTCAAACCGAATGGCATTCTAATGTACTGGTAATGGCCTCCAGGAGTGGAGAAAGCCCTTTTTGGAGGATCCTCTGGAGCCACCTCTAACTGATAATAACCACTTGTCAAATCCATTGTAGAAAAGTACGGGCACTGTCCTAAGTGATCCCAAGTCTCTGATATGTTTGGAATGGGGTATGCGTCCGTTACTGTCTCATTAACGAGGTATCGTTAGTCACAACAGAACCTCTATTTCCTAGTTCCATCCATAGATTTCTTAGGCACAACGTCTCACTAACGAGGTATCAGTAGTCACAATAGAACCTGTATTTCCTGGTTCCATCCATAGATTTTTTAAGCACAACGACAGTGCTCTCTCACCAGCAACTATTACTATGCTCTGTAATACCGTCCGCAAGCAGCTGATCAGTGAAAGCCGGCACAATTGGCAGCAAATACCTCGGTATTCTGTATGGTTTACGGTAAAGAGGTTCTGTATTCCCTGTTGGTATAATATGTTGAACTAAGTGAGTTGCTGGTAACGGCCTTGTGGAAAAAACTAATTCTTAAATTCCCACAATAATTCTTCCATATGCTCTCTTACTCCTCCTTTCAAAGGCTTAATTTTGTCACGTAATGCAGTTCTGTCGGCAGTTTGTGGTTGATCGCTTCGCCTACCTCTCGAACACCAGTCTTCGTCATACACCAGTCTTCGTCATCGGGCACATTCAAATTTGCTACTAAAACTCCTTTCCTCAATTTCTCGTCCAAATCGCTAAATTTATCGACTTTCACGGGAAATACTCAACCATCGTTCCTCTCCTGTATGTGTACAACACTACGTTTCACAAAACAGTCCAATGGACCAAAATTCATTATCCTTCAATGGTTCGACATCACATACGATACCCACAGGTTGATTTGACTCCACATTAACCCAGAGTGACTTCCCGGTGCCACTAGACACACACACCCAAGCGACTTAAGCCTTAATGCTAATGTACGTGGTTCAATTGGTTTGTTCCTTACGTTGAACGCCCCTCGCGACAGCTGAGCATTGACAACAGTTTCCTCTAGCTGAAATAGCTTTCCGCCAAGTTCCACAGTGCGTTGTCCAAGGTCAATTTTCGAATGAAATTGCTGCAAGAAATTTACTCCTAGGATCGTGACGTAGCCCTCGCATACCCTTGGTACTACCTCCAGGCATGCATTAAATCGGACTTTCTCTATTCGAAAGCAAACTGTCACCGACCGAAAGGAGTGACCTTCCTATCCCCCACTCTACGCAACCTGTAATGTGGTGGGTCTAGTTTCCTTCGTCCCATTATATGCTTAGTAGCCACTGACTCTTGCGCCCCTGTGTCCGACTAAATCCTAAACTTTTTAGTTCCTATAGAGCCTACCACTGAACATTGCACCTCTACATACGCATCCGTAGCATTGAAATTAATCTGGAGCTTCCCTAGGTGGGTCTTGGGCCCCCTCTGTCGTTTAACACTTATCCACTTCTCCTCTTCTCCATCCTCCCCGCTGCCGACTTCCACCCCTTCCTTTATTCTTTGGTGACTGGGTACATTACCTCTGCACATATCCCATACGACCACACGTAAAACGTTTCACACCCGCTGTAAACACTGTCTGCCTCTCGCGTACCCCTGTTGCCACATCTTTTTCCTCACATTGAAATGCCATCTGAATAATAGCTGAATACAAATCTTTTGGAGTTCCTTCACGCACATCCTGTGACATATGCGAAGGTAACCCTCTCAAAAATACATCAAGTGCCCATTGACCGGCCTCCTCCAACAGAACACTATTCGCTTCATCGCTCTGACCCAACTCGTACGTATACTCAATAATATTCATTATCCTGTCCGCAAATTTGTCCATCGTCTGCCCCTGTCTCTTTGACATTGTACTTAACCTCTCTCTAAAGTACAGAGCGCTTTTTGTACCTTTGTAGAAGTCCTTCCTTTAACTGCTTAAACTGCCCTTTCTATCTTAAGACCTCAGAACTCCTTACACATGTTTTCGCTTCACATGTTAATCCAATCTTGGCTATATGTAACAACTGATCATCAGACCAACCATTCACCACCGCTCAAGTCTCCAAGTCATCCACAAACGAACGCATATCCTCAGATGCCTTGCCAGAAATTGGAATAATCAAACTCGCAGCAGCTGGATCAATCTCCTGCATCCTAGGCAACAACAACTGATCACATGAGGTTTCCCGCTCATTTCTAGATGTTAATTCCTTTCTCAACTGTATATTGTCTGCTGTCAACTGTGCTACTTTCTCCAACAAAATCTATACCACAGCAGGTGTCGACACACCTCGCGTTCCTGACTCTGACAATGTGTTGCTTTGGTTCCCTGTTAATCCCAAAACAAGACAATTAAGTATAAAAATAACCCAACTCCCTACATATCAGTGTCATCATACTCAGTAACATCTTACTCAAACTAATACAAAGGTAACCAAGCGCAACGAAAATAATAAATCTAACTGCCTCAAATACACTAACACTTACTCTGACAAAAAAAATAATATGCCTAAGCGAAACACCCAAAATAGCTTTTAATGAGCCATGCTCAAAAAAACAAAAGGGCAAGAAAACGTCCAATAGTCAAAAGAAAACTGGTTGAAACGCACCACATCTTGTGAATGTAATGCGACGGTGGGCTCGAACGTCGTACTGGACAGACGACATCCCACTTCTGACACCAAATGTAGTGGCAACTTCTGCCCCGAACGTATCAGGATGATCAAATATAGTGGGAAGAGGTTGAAGGCACCATATTAAGAGTTGTCTGAGCTTTCCAAATGATTTATTGTTTCCAACTACAGTGCCGTGTTCCCCTCGGTCTGCATCACCAGGTCCCGCAATGCTGAGGAGACCACTTCGCTGTCTGGAAAACGGCGTGGTGCAGAATGGCTACTTCAGCGACCCATGCATACACTGTGTGTTTGCCTTGTACGCTAGCACAGTTGCGTCGTCGTCAGGCTGCCGGCAATTCACTCAGTGGTCTGCATCCCTACCGATTCAGCGCCGCTCGGTGTGACCCATGAAGGTCAGCTGCATGCTTCACACCAGCGTGGCTGAGATAGCGTTGACAACAAGCGCCCACAATCTGGAGCCCGAATCTGTGGCCCTCACTTCAAGATGCCTCCCACGTGTGTTGGAAACCAGGATGACTGCCCGCAGTAGCGAGCAGTGGAGTGGCTGGCATCGGCCTCAGAGAGTCAAACCAGCCACCCACAGTGGACTGGAATGCTAGCACCCCATCTGCTGTTGGGTGTAGCTGGTGGTGTGACACGCTCCGCCGTCCAGGAGAGCTTCCACACTTGAATGAATCTTGTTAAGAACCCGCACCTATTTATATGAGGCTGTGCGCCTCTATTTTGCCATATGCGCCATTTCGTGTCACATACTCATAACATGCTAGTTGGGCCACTGGGCCCTTTCTGCCTGTGATCTGTAACATGCAAAACCACTATGTATTCTGAAACTTCCTGGCAGATTAAAACTGTGTGCCCGACTGAGACTCGAACTGCCGGCCGCAGTGGCCGAGCGTTTCTAGGCGCTTCAGTCTGGAACCGCGCGACCCCTACGGTCGCAGGTTCGAATCCTGCCTCGGGCATTGATGTGTGTGATGTCCTTAGGTTGGTTAGGTTTAAGTAGTTCTAAGTTCTAGGGGACTGATGACCTCAGATGTTAAGTCCCATAATGCTCAGACCCATTTGAACCATTTTTTGAACTCGAACTCGGGACCTTTGCCTTTTGTGGGCAAGCGCTCTACCACTTGCCCGCGAAAGGCAAAGATCCAGACTTCGAGTCTCGGTCAGGCACACAGTTTTAATCTGCCAGGATGTTTCATATCAGCGCACACTCCGCTACAGAGTGAAATTCTCATTCTGGCACTATGTATACTCTTTCCGCAATTTAACGGCCCTGTGGCCTCTATTTTACTTCGTAACTGTTTGTATGCATAACTCACTGCAATCTGCCCTGCACTTGGCTGTAACTTGTGCTCAGAATATTGTACAAAACTAACTTTCCCTATCCTATACGATGGCTCCGCTACAACATAGAATGAGAGGTACACACACAGAACATATTGGAAAAATCTTTCAACACGGTATTGATAAGACGTTATTAGTATTACGACGGTATGAATTGTGATTTAAAACGATACGCCTTGGCGATTGAACCATTTTCCTCAATAGCAGCCAGAGTTCGCGTTTGCAAAAGTAGCTGAGTAACTTCTGTTGGTCCACGCTGTATGTCGTGAGACAAACACAACAGTACCAGTAGATTACTCAGTTTTACGCAGATCGAGGATGACAAGCACAAGCTTTGATCAAGGAATTTTTCTTTCGCAGTAGCCACGGATTGAATAAAGACATTTCATAAAACAAGACATCAAATTCATTATCGGTCATAATTTGGAGCAATTAGAAGGGATCATTAAAAGGTCGCAGAAAAATTTTAATTTCTCTGCTTTGTCAAGTCCTAACGCAAGCCCGTGAAAATGCTCTGCGTTTTTATAAAAGGTTTTACGATGCTTTTGAATGAACGGCCTTTGTAAAACGCGAAAAGATAAGACGGTTTGGAGAACAATATTAGACCGTTTTTACCGCTGGCCCTTTGTTCGGGTGCACAATGGGTTTTTCCACGAAGGGGTGAGCAAGTGACGGTGTTTGGGCAGAGGTCAGGGCGGCGCGAGGCTCTCGTGTTAGTGGAGGGCAACCGCCGTGGTCGTATCGTGCCTCCGTGGCCGGCTGCGGCGCTGTCTGCCTCCGCTCCCCAAGCCTTCCTGGGGCGGCTTTACGAGCTACGGGGCCAGCGGAGGCGGCGGCAGGGGGCAAGAAACCACTCGCCTGCGATTAACGTGGCCCGGCCTTCCTTTTGCGAGAACCCAAGTTTCCAGCCCCATCGTAGCGACCCACCTACACACGCATCTGCCCTAACTTCAATTTAGTACGCTCCATAAACTTACTCATTCTTCAGACAGCTCTTGATAGTTCCTAAGTTCAACTGGTCTTAGAAACCATTGGAATAAGGGGTAGATAAATGTAACGAATATTCGACAGGTAAAAGAGGAATCTAGGAAACGTCGAAACAGAGGTACCTCTACCAAAAATAAAGTTAAAATTAGTGCTGTTGTTCATTCACAAAGACTAGAAATAAACAGAAATTTGACTGCAAGATAATAAATATCAGTGTTTATTATTTTAACAATTGAAACAATACGCACACAGTGTGGTATCATAGATCGATAACAAGGCACTCTGGCGTCCCACAGGTGGTTGACTCTGCAAGAAAACGCAGGTCCCCATAGCCCAACGGTTAACGGTTTCAACTCGCTGCAATGTCCAGTACGCCGAGTACCACCAATCCCTATCACACAGCACCAGACGGAACACATAACCAAGCAAAGATCATGCGACGAGGACCAGAATTTGTTGAACGCGCTCGCAAATGGTGCCAGTTGGATCAGGAGCGTGTCCTCAAAAAATGGCTCTGAGCACTATGGGACTTAACATCGGAGGTCATCAGTCCCATAGAAATTAGAACTACTTACCCCTAACTAACCTAAGGACATCACACATACCCATGCCCGAGGCAGGATTTGAACCTGCGATGGTAGCGGTCGCGCGGTTCCAGATTGAAGCGCCTAGAACCGCTCGGCCACACCGGCTATCCGTGCTCTCACAGAACCAGCCACGACTCACATAACGCATTTGAACATAGCGCACTATTCCATCATAGCCTCTGGAAACTTTTGCATAAAGATAGTAACCATTAACTTAGTCCTCTGGATATAGAAAAAGTCAATCGCTTGACTGGCCTATTAAACAATGTATTTCGATAGGGCAACTGACAAACTCACTTTGTTGAGAACATTTTAAAAGCATGTGTTGGTAATAACAAGTTTCGTCTGATATGGATTCCTATGGTGAACAAACTAATAACATCATTTATAAGAGCATGCATATAGATGACGAAGACGAACTGACTTGCACGACGTAAGTGGTACCAACAAAATTTATATCTTTGTGCCAGTCATGTGACGTTTATTATTATCGCCAAGCCAAAATCTTTTTTCGAGTATTCAAAATAGTAGTCTGCCTCAGGAAACTGAACGAGAATTGCACAGCCGCACCGATGTGATAACGATTCGTAGCATAGTTCATGATCATCTTTCAGTACAGATTTCAGGACATGTTATCGTGGATTGAGTTCCCATGGTACCAAACTCCGAGGTCATCGGTTCCTAGGCTTACACACCACTTAATCTAACTTAAACTCACTTACACTAAGGACAACACACACACCCATGCGCGACGAAGGTCTCGAACCTCCGACGGGGAGAGCCTCGCGAACCGTGCGGGTCGCCTTGGACATCGCTGGTACGCCACGCGGCGAAAAAGAGATATTTTAATTGTAAACCAAGTCTGTTTTCCCCTCAATCTACTCAAGTAACAGAGTGGTTGCGCAAGATTTAGTACATGTTCTTGGTGGCGTAAGTATACTTAGGTCAAATTTTTATGTGGCAGTTACCATCCATGTAGCTGTTCTAAGAAAATTGAGTTCACGCAACAGAGTGAAACGGCCATTGTAAAGAGACCAGGATTAAATTTTTAATTCTTTATTAATGCAGGTCGTCTGAGAAATGTATTTGACTATCTTGTTGCTGGTCGTTATTGATTTACTTACTTTATTAATCCACCTATTCCTACCAATTTCGAATCAGAGGCAAATACTAACAAATAAAGGTGCAACAAGGAATTGGGAATAGGACACAGCTTTGCTACTCCACAGCCAGATGCCCTGGTCGCTACTCCACCGGCGCATTTCTTAAACGTTCTTTACCTTATTTTTACATAAGTGGCAGTCGAAAACGTTTGTTTCATCCTATGACGACTGCAATAACAACACAACGGACAATGACTAGGCTAAACCAACCACTACCAGAATTTCCAGTAGCAACGTCCAGAGTAAAATTAACCCTGCAGCCACGGAAGAATATAGGTCCATTTAAGATTACTGCTTGGACTGTTCCATTTCTTCCAAGTTTCCTACCAATTTCGAATCAGAGACAAATACTAATAAATAAAGTTGAAACAAGCAATTGGGAATAGGACACAGGTTTGCTACTCCACAGCCAGATGCCTCGGTCGCTACTCCACCGGCGCATTTCTTGAACGTTCTTTACCTTACTTTTAAACAAACGGCAGTCGAAAACGTTTGATTCATCCTAAGAAGACTGCAATAACAACCGAGCCCTGCCGCTTCAAGACGTTGTAGAACTGGTGAGACACGCAGAGGCAGGGACAATCGTCTGTACTTGAAACATCTCGGTGCGGACTGGACCACTGACACGCCTGGTTATACGAGGGCAAACAGCTGCCTCACTTGTTACAATGACGGCACGTCTGGCCTTAAATGCTCCTGTTTCCTGCATCCCATCCTCTGTTTCTGGTAATTCACCAATCCTGAAAAAGGACAATATTGGTGTTTACAGGTTAACTTCTGTGATGAACCGTGATGTGCTGCTCGCTATATGTTTGAAGACTTGAACTATGAGACTGCAGACGCCGATAGCATTCGTGCGGAATCCGGCAGACCCCATGGGGCGCGCCCGCTGAGCCACACCTACAGCGGCTCCATACCGCATGCGCCCTTTCACCCTCGATATAGAATGGTCACCGGCAGCCGTACGGCCGTTCCGCAAAGAAGCGAGTCTAGTAGAAACGTTGTCGCTACCAAGACGCACCCCAGTCGCCGTCCTGTAGCTGTCGCTCGTGCACTGGTTATGAGAGCCCTATCCTACTATGCTCTGGTCGCTATTGTATTAGCTGGACATTACTGCAGCATGTTCATAAGTAAAGACTCTTCGTACGCTTGGAGAAGCTACAAGTTAAATAAAGTTTCTGTTTATTGTGCTTTCTGTATTGAACTGGGGAGCTAGAAACGACGGAGAGGATTCGTCCCGCCGTAGCCCTTGGTGTTACACAACCCCACAATAGGCCACAGCGGTCCACCCACACCATCACTGTCCTAAAGCGGACCCAGGGTTGTTGTGAGGTTCGTCACTCAGTGGACCCCCTGGAAGGTCTCATACAAGACGTGTGTAATCCCAAATGATTGTGTGATAGAGTAATTATGGTGTACGCGTATGTGTCTGTTCAGCAATCGCTGACACAGAGTAACTGAGGCGGAATAGGGCTCAAATAGCTCTCAGCACTAAGGGACTTAACAACTGGTGTCATCAGTCCCCCCAGGACTTAAAACTACTTAAAACCTAAACCTAACTAACCTAAGGACATCACACACATCCATGCCCGAGGCAGGATTCTAACCTGCGACGGTATCGGTCGCGCGGTTCCAGACTGAAGCGCCGAGAACCGATCCGCCACACCGGCCGGTGCGGAAATAAAGGGAAGCAGCCCTCACATTCAGAGGCTGGCGGAAAACCGCCTTAAAAACCATCCACAGGCTACCCGACACACCAGACCTCGACGCTAATCCGCTGGGAGGATTCGTGTAGGGGACAGCACTTCTTCCCGCTCGGGAAGCAGCGCGATAGAACGCGTGGCTAGGCAGGTGGGCTACTCTGTTTTACTTCACTAAGCGTTTCCGCTCCGGTGCAGCTTTCCTACGGCGACAACAGTAGCATCACTCTGTAGCCCACCTCTCCTTATCATTCTGTATCAAACTACCAATTTCGTTTCCGGAGTAAATCGGTGATTTTTTTCAGCTTCGCTGACTCCGTGTGTTTGCTCAAACGAATTTATTTCTATACTCGAAGTCGAAAATACGTCGTTTACTTCCCAATGTTGGTACAATTCAAAGAAATACTATAGGCGGCAGCAACTGAGAGATTTATACCAAATAACAAACAACGGAACTGATCCTCCTTGGTACACATAACGGGTCAGAAGACTGGAGGAAGCAACGAAACAAACATGCCAAATTTAAACAGAGGCAAAATCCCCAAGACTGGGGACCTATTAAAGATGCTCGAATTTTAGCTCGAACTTCAGTGCGAGTTTCTTATAATAGTTCCCACAACGAAACTTTGTCTCGAAATCTGGCGGAAAATCCTAAGAGATTCTGGTCGTATGTGAAGTATGTTAAGCGGCAAGAAGCAATGAGTGCCTTCTCTGCGCGATAGCAATGGAGATACTATCGAAGACAGTGCTGCCAAGGCACAGTTACTAAACACGGCCTTCCGAAAAGCCCTCACAAAATAAGACGAAGTAAATATTCCAGAATTCCACGCAAGAACAGCTGCCAGCATGAGTAATCTAGAAGTAGGTATCCTCAGAGGAATGAATCAACTTAAATTACTTAATAAAAGCTACTGTCCTGGTCCAGACTGTATACCAATTAGGCACGTTTCAGAGTATGCTGAAGCGTTAGCTACATACGTAACAAATCATATACAGCCGTTAGCTGGACGAAAGGTCCGTACCCAAAGACTGGAAAGTTGCACACTTCGCACCAATATTCGAGAAAGGTTGTAGGAGTTATCCACTACATTAGAAGCACATATCATTAATGTCGATATGCATAAGGATTTTGGAATATATATTGTTTTCGAACATTATGAATTATCGCGAAGGAAATGACACACTGTCAACATGGATTTAGAAAATGTCGTTCTTGTGAAACTCAGCTAGCTCTTTATTCGCATGTAGTGTTGCGTACTATTGACAAGGGATTTCAGATTGATTCTGTATTACTGGATTGCCGGAAGGCTTTTGACATTGTACCACACAAGCGGCTTGATGTGAAATTGCGTGCTTAATGAATATCGTTTCAGTTGTGTGACTGGATTTGCGATTTCCTGTCAGAGATCTCAGAGTTCTTAGTAACTGACGGAATGTCATTGAGTACAACACAAGTGTTTTCTGGCGTTCCCCAAGCTCCTTTGCTGTTCCTTATGTATATAAACGATTTGGGAGACAACCTGAGCAGCCGTCTTAGGTTTTTTTCAGGTGACGCTGCCATTTATCGACTAATAAAGTCAACAGAAGGTCAAATAAAATTGCAAAACGTTTTAGAAAAAATATCTAAATGGTGCAAAAATTGACAATTGACCCTAAATAACGCAAAGTGTGAGGTCATCCACATGAGTGCTAAAAGGAAATCAGTCGAATCTCAAGTCCGTAAATTCAACTAAATACCTAGGAATTCCAATTACAAATAACTTAAATTGGAAGGAACATATAGAAAATGTTGTGGGAAAGACTAACCAAAGACTGCCTTTTAGTGGCAGGACGCCAGGAAAATGTAACAGACTTACTAAGTAGACTGCCTACACCACGCTTGTCCATCCTCTTTTAGAATACTCTTGCGTGGTGTTAGACCCTTACCAGATAGGATTGATGGAGTACAGCGAAAAAGTTCAAAGATGGGCTGCACGTTTTGTACTATAGCGAAATATGGGAGAGGGTGTCACTGAAATGATACAGGATTTGGGCAGGCAATCATTAAAACAAAGGCGTTTTTCGTTGCGACGGAAGCTTCTCACGAAATTCCAATCACCAAACGTCTCCTCCGAATGCAAAATATTTTGCTGACACCAACTTACAGAGGAAGAAGCGATCCCCACGATAAAATAAGGAAAATCAGAACTCGTACCGAAAGATATAGGTGCTCCTTCTTTCCGCGCTACACGACATTGGTATAATAGAGAATTGTGAAGGTGGTTCGATGAACCCTCTGCCAGGCGCTTAATTGTGATTTGCAGAGTATCCATGTAAATGTAGAGGTAGATGTAGATACTGGTGTCTTATTTTCCAACGTCACTTTTGGGGTCACAGACTAATCGGCCTTGCTTCGTTTCCTACGTCTCCACCTCATTCTTCAGAGGCTGCTTCGTCATCGTTTTCGTTCTATTAACAGATAAAATTAATGGGGCACCTCTCCACACAGACGAACCCTTCGGAGTCGAGACCAACACCGACAGACTTAATTTACCCTTTAAGCACATCAACAGTTGCGTTTTGTACGGCATCGCCTAGGCTACTTGTAGTACAAGAAGCATTAGTCAAGGCTTGGAAACTCGCCATACCGCGTAAACTTGCTCCATCCAAATGATATGCTGAGAACAATCCAATCTTTCAAATTCAGTACTGGCAACCGTGTGGATGGCAGACACTTGAAAGATTTCAATGTATCTTTACCTTACACATGTTACGACGTAAATAATCTGCTTCATTTCTACGAGAGTCCAATGCTAATACTTACACATGTTGTTTCCTTGGTTATCGCCCCTTTCTATTCGGCAATCGCTGTTATACGACTTATACTGGGTAATTACTCTCTTTTGAGACTTCGATGAAGTCTAGTTAATACCAAAAGCGTTTCACATTATTCTAGTGCGTCTTCAGTGGTCAGTTTCTTTGTTTCATACACATTATTCACATAGTGGTCTGTGTGGGAAAATTTGTCACGTATGTGAAGAATATCGTAAGAAACAAAAAACCTGACCACTGGAGATGCTGTGGAATACAGTGAATCGCGTTTGGTCTTAATCACACGTTACTGCAGTCGTAAAGAGCGATATTTAACTACATAGCTGACATTTATTTGAACTCATTTTTGCAACTGAACCGTGTACCGTAGAATATTAAACATTCTTTACAATCAAGTGACGCGAAGACTTGAATGAACAAATATCAACGAGCATTAGTTAGCTGGTAACATCAAATGATGCAGGGTTTGTAGGTGGTCCGCCTTGATAATGACCATACTTTATCGAGTCCACTAAAATACATGTAATCTCTTCGATTTTTCAGTTTTTTCAAGGGATCCAGTCACATTACGTTAAATCGCAAAAGTGTTTGGTGCTTGAGGGCGGATGGAGGTGGCTACGTAGGCCGGCAAGCAGCAAGGGCCGGACAGGTATTTTACCAGGTGGCAGGAGAGATCGCACGAAAACTGCATTCCGACACCACCCCTCCCCTAGGGAGAATCTGCGACTCTTGGGAACAAGTCGGCACAGGAGATTAAGTTTAGTACACATGCATTAAATCGTAACCTACCAGTAATCAGCCATTGCACCGGCACCAGCGAATGCAACAATAGGTGACCAATTTGAAAACTTGAAGCGATAGGCAGGGCCAGGGAGCGAATTACTGTGTGTGTGTGTGTGTGTGTGTGTGTGTTAGGGGGGGGGGGTGAGTGGGCGGGTGTGTTCAGTATACTCACGATATGTTCGCTGAGAAGATAGAACGTAACTATATGAACATAGCGACTGGCAGCAGTTGAAAACATGACGCTATAGTCACGCAGATTACCGACTTGTGCCAATATTTATAGAGCAGAACTAGGGAGCAAAGTCACACTGCTACGGGGACACTCGATAGAACTCGTTGCTTATGTAAAAAACTCTCTTTTTATTGATGAATACAAGACATTATGTTTTAGAAACCTGAATTTCAGACCATTACTTCCTAAAAAATGATTTCGCGTTGTATGTCTCCTCATAAGTTTTCACATATTAAATCCTGTGATATTTGTGAGGGAGTGAGGGAGGGGCAGGGTGTTTGTGTGGTTGAAGAGGTGGCTTCCGACGGCCAAACTTTTGGATATCTAAAAAATGATTTCGCATTATAGGTCTTGTGAGTTTTCACATATTAAAACTTGTGATTTTTGTGAGGGAGAGAGGGCAGGGTGTTTGTGTAGTAGAAGAGGTGGTTTCCGGCGGCAGAACTTTTGGATATTAATCGCTGAGTATAATAACTGTTCGATGTGCTTCCTGAACATGTACCAAAAAAATGCAACATTTCAATAGTAGCCGTGAGATGAGCGCATTGCAACTGTAATCTTGTTTATAAACACAACATTTAAATAATGATTAATATTTATATTTAATTCTAAGAACTGAACCTAGCACGTAATTTACAATTATGGTAAGCAAAAAGAAGGCTGATTGTGCCAGAGGCTATGAAAACGTATTTGATGATAAAAAAATCTGAAAGTAATTATAAACAGTTAATTCAGTTACATGTACGTAGTACCATAAATACGAATTCTTTTACATGAACGCACTTAATAACATTCCAGGATTATGGTTACAACCCCTACATTAAGTATTACTAGATCAATACTCTTATATCTCCAGCAATAATTAATTTCAATTACTTTTCGATAATAGGAAAAATTCCTTTAGAAGAATAATAGCAATACCAAACAATATTAGTTACAATACCCTTTGTACCATTAACAATCAAATTCAGATTCAGGAAATTACTGTATGGAAAATGTTTAGATAAAAGGCTAATATATTTGTTCTCATCGTCTGTAAATGGTAGGAATTAAATCTCGAGCCTAATTTACAAAATATATATCTTATTGATCGTTTAGCATTGTCAGAATGTTTATTCTGCAGTTTCAATATTAATACGATTTTTATGTGTTTAGAAAATGTCTTAAACTTGTTCTATCAACGTAGAGAGTATTATAGAATGTTAAACTTTTTCATATTATAAATTATGTTTTGCGCTACTATAACCAGTAGTACATTGTAGGAAGAGTATAAATACTCCGCCTCGAGTATTGATAGAGCAGATGAGTGCTGGACCCACTAGAGGACAGATCTGTGCGTACAGCTGAGATAAGTTCTTGGTGCATGATTCAGGTTTGGATTTACAACAGAGCAACTCGTGTGTTGGACATTGTCTAAAACAGCGTAGTAGAACAGTGCAGTGACGGATTATTTCGGCGTTTGATTTAACATCGCCAAAGGCAGAATGATATGTGACTTTATATTCATACTTTGTTGAGTGTGTTGAACAATTCAATGGTCCTCACACACGCATTTCTATCAAATTACTGCATCCGGACTATTTAATATCGCCAATGTGCTACCATCGGTTAACTGTGTAGTAGCAACGAGGCTTATTTCACCGAAGACTGATCAAGAGCTCATAAGACACAGGTTTTGAAATGAATAAATCTACGTACTTATTTTACTTCCGTTGTGGCCTACAGCATTGTAGTGAAATCCATTATGGTATCCTTTATTTTATGAACAACCATATTTTAGCTCATGTATGTAGTCGTCGAGGGACACCGAAGGTCAGATGTTCACAGGTATTTAAACCATTTTTAACTACTCACTAACCGGTGGGGCGTTACAACTTTATCAGAAAATTAAAGTATCCCAGTTTATTATCCCACCAATTACGTTGTATAGTTAACTACAAAGAATTTTTATAAAGTGTGCAAAGCGCATGTTCTGACTAGAATCACAGTACAGTCCCTGAAGTGGATGTATTTTAAATTATTCATTACTCCAAAAGGGAGATTACAATGTTCAGTTACGAGGCTGCAAATTGACCGAAAGTATAGAGTAGTGTTTACGAAATAGGATCTTTATAGAAGCGTGCACGACAGAGGCTTTTTTTTATTGTAATATCAGAGTTGTTTCAGCAGCCAGAACGCCACTGAACTTCACACTGTAGAAATTGGACTTGGAATACTTTGACGTCGCCGTTTGAACGCTAGGAAATATTTAGGGGCTTCCAGTTCAGTGAGGACTTAAAATTTTCGTATACATTAAAGAAATTCGCAACTGCGAGTAATGACAACCATCACTTGTACACTGGAATGAAGACAATGAAAATCTGTACCGTGCTGTGCACGACTCACGGGCCGACCCAAACTTCCATATGTTATCAACCATTCGTCTATGACCTGTACTCGTACATCCATTATGTATATTCCTGTATAGGTCAGACGTTATACTTGAAAGACACTTGCCCTGTAACAGCAGATAAATGTGATATTTCAGTGCCTATTTTATTCTGATTGCGGTGAAAAGTACAACGTCTTACCTTTACGGAAATATAAATGAAGGATGTATAAGTACAGGTCGTAGACGCTCGGTTGACTTCAAATAGAATTTGGGTCTGGCTATGTGTAGTGCATGCATAGCCGAATGGGTTCCATTTCATCCGCTCTAGCGAATGGACGTTGTTTGCTGCTGCGCGACACTTCCGTGTTTACATCGCTGCACTTGTGCTTCGCAGGGTGCTGTCCGTCGGTTAATATCTGAGTTCGTTCGTATTCCTTGTGATCTGATCGCTGCTTCTGGTCGTGCTGCATTTAACTGGAATTTCTGTTATTTAACCGAAATTATGTCGCTGGATTAACCTCATGAGCTTTAGCTTGTTTTGCTTCTTGTTTAGTCGAAACTAACGTACTCCTTTTGACTTTGCCGAAGGTACTCTGGTATTTGCTTTTGAGAACGACTCCCGTCCTGTTCACCCGGCATCCCTAGAAATAGATGAATGGATTACACAGGTAATTGTTCTCAATTCAGAAACCGTCCATACCTGACAGTTGGATCAGGAAAAATACCGTGTCTTTCACAAGTTATTCAGTGGTGCGACTGTTGATAAAGTTTTACGAAAGTGGGGCTATGAAGTAGATTTTGTGCATAGAAATGGTTATAAAAGTAAAGTTTCTATCTATAGAGCTGACATTGATTACAAAACCGTTCGTGTCTTGAATCTTCCTATTGAAATTGAAAATGATAAGAAGCTCTCACAAACTACGGGGACGTTAAATCATTGTAAATGAAAGATGGTCTCCTCGCTTTAAACTGCAATGTTTCAACGGAATCAGCTCTGTACAGATGGACATTGAGACAAACATTCCGTATCTCATAACTGTTTGTGGGTATAGCGCACAAATTGTTTATACAGCTCAGGAACCTACACGTCATATATGTAACGAAACGGGCCACTTCAGACAGGAATGTCCGCGGTGAACTGTTGTTCTTAAATGTAATTTGATGCAGCCTCAGAAACTTACCTTAAACCTCAAACCGACACATAGGTCTGAGATACCATCAGTGTTTTTTAAATGTGTACTGTGGCAACACTGATCTGTTCTCTGGTTTCCCCTCCACAGTACCTTTACATTGTTAAATCATGTACGTACCAAAGGCATTGTAGTTCAGCTTACAGCTTCCAACTGTCAGCTACGCTGTAATTTCGTACACCCTGCAGATCTGTCAGACCGGATGTTTCGAATTAGGTATGTAACCTATCGGTCTGTTAGACCGGATGTTTCGTAATATGTGTGATTTATTTTTTCGACCACTTCTTACTACTGTGATGTGTCCTCTTTCGTGTTGCTTAAAAGACTCCATGACGGCCAGTACTTCGTTGTGTGTCCGTAAATCAACTAGAGACCCAAGAAATAACGGAATACGATGCAGTGATGCCAGTTTTGAGAAAAAAATTTCCGAGTGGCTACATGAAAGCAGTGTTGAATCCGAGGTAGATGTTTATTGTTCTGATTCTGATTTTACTATTATCGACGAGAGATGACTATCAGAGAAAAATAATAATAATGACAATAGGCTGATGTTAAGTGAGAGTAGCGATGATGATGACGATGACGTCGACGATTGTGACAATGAACTTGAAGACGCGGAAGATCTATTTACGGAAAATATACATTCAGAACCAAGCAACATGTCAGATATTTTTCTTGAAAGGAACACACACGATTTTGTATGGAATAGACTGGAACCAACAAGACAGTCAGAACACCAAGTCATAGCATTGTGAGACAATTACCTGGCCGGACTAGCAAAGCTACTAACTTAGGTAACCCTGTTATTCCTGCAATTTGGGAGTGTTTGTTTGACCAAGCGACAATTGACACTGCAGTTTTTCATACAAATAGGAAAAAGTGAGAAACTTGAAAGAAACTTGAAACTTGAAACTTGAAACCAATCTAACTATTGCAGAACTGGTTCTGTAGAAATTCATGCCTTGATTCGTTTGCTAATCTTCGCATCCATCTTCAGATCTGCCCACGAAAATGTCATCTCTCTCTCCACCAAGGACCTGACTGGAAGACCAATAATTGGAAGGTCAATATTTAGAACAACGAAGTCTGTCAAACGGTTTGAAATACTGATCAGCTGCCTACGGTCTGATAATTCTACAACACGTGAAGAGACGAAAAAATGTGACCGTGCAGCTGCCATCTCAGAAATATTCAACAGGTTCATATATAATTCCCAGCAGATGTATTTCATTAGTGGGAATGTGACGGTTGACGAAATGCTTGTTCCTTTCAGTGGCAGGTGCGGATTTCTCATTTATATGCCATGGAAACCCGCCAAGTATGGCATCAAGACACTGTGTATGGCTGACTCATTTACTTCATACCTTTTCAATGTTTACATTTATACTGGAAAGGACAGTAATGGCACTGAACTAAGTGAAGAAGAAATAAAATGTTATAAACCTACGCAATATATAGTGCGCCTTTTAGTGCGTTTCTGTCTGTTTTAATTATCCGGGATTTGACCGTCTGGTTTTAAACTTTCTGTGCTTTTTGCGTTTAATTTGATTGGGAAACCGTTGAGTTTGAACTTAACATATACATGGATGGACATGAGAAATGAAAGGTTGCAGTAAATTTTTCATCTGTGATTATTACTTTACGTATGTAACATTCTGTTGCAAATTAATAAAAATGAATTTCTTTGAATATTCCTAAATAATGATTCAAGTTTCACTTTTATTCAGGTACTAAAGCTATATCTGCTAGAATGAAAATATTATTGTCCATCAAACTTAGCAAAAATTTTCACGTTGCAGTGGATTTTTGTTTAACTGGATATACCCCGACATGCTTTGAAGCATAAGACTATCTTTACTATATGAAAATGTTTTCTTTTGTTGTATTGCTAAGCTCTCATGAAAATTAGCCACTTTTAAATGCACTTTATGATATATCCAGAATTTATCACTTTTTTGAATGAAAATTTACAAAAGCTGCAGCTTGTATCCACCTGTGAATGCACAAGATAAAATCTACTATCTCTTTTTATTCTGCGTCTGTAATGCTGTGAAAAGAAACACTTTATTATTTTCCTTCACCTCTAGTTATATCGTTTTTAGGATGTGGTTGTTATTGCGATCGTATATTTAAATCTGCCGCCGATGCTGACTGCTCGCTCGCGGCGCAGCTCCGCACCGCCAGCGATATCCAATAAAATGCTGAAATTTCTTAAATAAAGTGGGTAATGTCCGGTGCCAACTTTGCAGTAATTGTGACAAACAGATTTTAGTACATAAATATATTTTAACAGAAACAATTTAAAATCTTTACACACCTTTTACAATCCCAGCTACAAATGACACCGATCATCGACTTATGACAAATGAAGACTACCTAAGAGCCTAATGCAACGTCACGGGTACCTCTCCCATTCAGTCCGCGCAGAAGATAAGCGATTCTATTACAATATATTGTCGATTTATATCTTAACTAATTCTTGTACAGTCTTTGTCATTTG
Organism: Schistocerca serialis cubense; assembly: GCF_023864345.2. Classification (NCBI taxonomy): domain Eukaryota; kingdom Metazoa; phylum Arthropoda; class Insecta; order Orthoptera; family Acrididae; genus Schistocerca; species Schistocerca serialis. Next base: position 253,942,122 of record NC_064644.1, read on the forward strand.
TAATTACATATCGTTTCTTCTGTGGCGGTTTTCACATCCTTCGCCACAAATAGTATTTCACAGTCTTTGAACAATCATTTATAATGGCAAAATTCATAATTATTGTTTTCCTCTCAAAATTAAGTGTCCTTCTGAAATTCAGTTAACAGAAATACAGATAAATTATTTCTTAAAGTGAGCATTATCCATCGAAATGTTCCTTCAACCTACGCTTTGGATGCGTGCTCAAAGACAACGTTACAGCCAATGCAAACCAAATGAAGGTTCAAACAGAAACGTCACTGGAGATAATTGGTTTTCATCCATGGAACTGGTAGAAGAAGGGAGAAAAAGATTACTGACATCTGTTGGAACCATGAAAAAAATCAAACTGATACTCCACCAGAATTCAAGTCTGGTAAATCTAGACCAATTGAATCAGTTCTCTATGATTTAGCAAACGATTTACTTGTTACTTTGTTGTCTGTTGTTCCCAAGAAGAACAAAGCACTTGTTCTCGTATCTTCAATGCACCACAGCATCGAAACGGACCCTGTGAAGAAAAAATGGCAGAAATTATCTGCCATTATGACAAGATAAAAGGTGGATTACACTCCCTGGACCTAAAATGTGCCCTATGTTCTTCCAATAGGAGATCTATAAGATGGTCATTAGCTAATTTTTACACATAAACATAAGTTACGTAAACAGTTTCACACTTTACTTGTGGTGTCGCAAAAACCCTGTTATCTAAAGGGTGAGGTTTATCAAAACATTGGCGCACTCTCTGATAGAACCACACATCAGACGACGGTTCGGCTTTCCGAGTCTGCCTCGTGACATCAAGTCATACGGTAAGTTCTGCTTGAAGAGGAATCTGTTGCGGGAGGAGATGGTCAAGTTCCAAGCGATAAACTTGAGAAGAGGAAAACCAGGTCTAAGTTTCCATCTTCCAAAAACTGAAAATCTTCCTACAAATGTGTTCAGTGTAACAATCCCATATGTCTGGACTGTAGTAGGAAAGTGTGTACCACATGTATAATAAAAAATGAATAAACGTTGGTTTTCATAAACCATTACAATTTTCACTCTACAGCGGAGTGTGCGCTGATATGAAAATTCCTGTCTGATACGAAAATTCCTGGCAGATTAAAAATGTGTGCCGGACCGAGACTCGAACTCGGGACCTTTGCCCTTCGCGGGAAAGAGCTCTACCAACTATTTTTTTTCCTTGTTTAGTCGCATTTTGCTCGCTTTTGTTCGTTGTGTCTGCTCGGAGCGGACGTCGTAAGACATCCGTTTTAAGTTCGTTGATGGTTGATTAACTCGGTTTTTGTTACAGGGGGCACGTAACCCTCTGACCGAACACGCTGAGCTACCGTGCCGGCGTCCCGCTAAGCTACCCAAGCACGGCTCACGCCCCGTCCTCACAGCTTTAATACCGACAGTACCTCGTCTCCTAGCTTCCAAACTTCACAGAAGCTCTCCTGCGAACCTGCAGAAACTAGCATTGCTGGAAGAAAGGATATTGCGGAGACATGGCTTAGCCACAGCCTGGTTCCGAGTTTGAGTCTCACAGTTTCAATCTTCCAGGAAGTTTCATATCAGGGCAGACTCCGCTGTAGAGTGAAAATTTCATTCTAGAAACATCCCCCAGGCTGTCGCTAAGCCATGCCCGCGAAAGGCAAAGGTTCCGAGTTCGAGTCTCGGTCCAGCACACAGTTTTAATCTGCCAGGAAGTTTCAGTTACCATATTATTTCTCAGTAGTAATTTATGTTAGTAAGTTTGTTAATTTTGAAAAGATAAAACAAAAATAACTTAGTTTAATGTTTCATATAAAAACATTGTCCTAAACCCACAAATAAACTCTTAAAAACCTAAAAACTAAGAAATAGTATGGAAGAGGGGAAATCAGGTCCCTCAGACCGGATGTTTCTAATTATATACTATCAGCCTATGTTTCTCTTTAAGGGCTAAATGATTTGTTACCAAAGAATAGCCCAGATCAACGAGTTGAGGATGTTAACGCAGCAGGCCAAGCGTTATGTCCTACTTCACGATAACGGTCAATTTCCCCCGTTAACAACAAAGTGAAACCCTGTCACCACTACTCGTGAATTTGAAATGAAGGCGAAATATCGACCTCTGGAGACAACTGATAGTTGTTCAGAGGACGAGCTGTCCTGTACAACTCCCTCCGTTTGCAAGCAAAAACACTGCGATGAGGAGGCGGGAGAACTGGAAGCAAAATGCGAATGGAAACTGATGAACCGAAATATCATAAATATACGGTACCAGCAAATACAAGGGGTGTAGTCGGTATTAATTTGCAAGAAACAACAGGTGAAGTAGTTGACTGCAAAGATCAGCTATCTTTTAGTAAACAAATTCAAGGAGAGGTTGCAAAACTGCTGTATCAATTTGTTTCCGTCGATCAGGGAGTAAGCGGTATTAATAAAGGACATGGAAGTGGTGGCCAAAATGAAGTCACGGTGAACACCGCAGGGCAGGCGCCAGCAATAGAAATTGCGAAAGTGTCTGTTGCTGCTTCAAATGAGCCGCGAAGTAAAATAACAACGCAACCAAATATGAATGTAGCTCGTAACAAAGGGAAGGGAAAACCCGGAAAGCGCCACCCAGCCCAAAGAATGTTCGGTACGAAACGGTCTTACAGGAATCGCTGGAGGAAAAATCAGAAAGTTTACACGGAAATCAATCTGCTAGCGGTACAAGAGAAAACCTTAGAAGTACAAAAAAATGGGACAGTGTTATTGCATGTTCAGAATTCCCAGAAAACTGTCAATAGTTTAACTTAACCCTGAACCATAGGAAACTAAATTACTTCATCAAAACAACTGCATAGTGACAGCGAAATGACGCAGTCTTATTCTGTCATCACCATAAACATGAATAAAATTACGTCCATTTTGAAATTATCAGTACTTAAGGAATTTTCGTACGAATCTGCCACTGATATTGTCCTGTTACAAGAGTTTCTAATGTCAGTTTTAGTAATTCCCGATTATGTCAGTTAGACAAACGTCTTCACGAAACAAGTGCTGGAACAGCTGTTTCGGTGTGGGAAGGGATTCCAGTAAATGAGGTCGAACGACTGGAATCTGGAATTAGAATAGGACTAAATATTAATGATGTGACTGGCATCAACTTGTATGCCAATTCAGGAAGTTCTCAAATAACTGACAGGGCACGTTTCTTAAGATGAACTGATGTACTTGTAAAGCAAAAATCCAAGACAGTTATTTCTTGGAGGTGATTTTATTTGTGTTTTAAATCTAAAACATCACTTACCTAATTTTTATTTCTCTAGTGAACTACCGGGTGATCAAAAAGTCAGTATAAATTTGAAAACTTAATAAATCACGGAATAATGTAGATAGAGAGGTAAAAATTGATACACATGCTTGGAATGACATGGGGTTTTATTAGAACCACCCCATATTACTAGACGCATGAAAGATATCTTGCGAGCGTCGTTTGGTGATGACCGTGTGCACTTTCGTCATGCTTGGCCTCCCAGGTCCCCAGACCTCAATCCGTGCGATTATTGGCTTTGGGGTTTCCTGAAGTCGCAAGTGTATCGTGATCGACCGACATCTCTAGGGATGCTGAAAGACAACATCCGACGCCAATGCCTTGCCATAACTCCGGACATGCTTTACAGTGCTGTTCACAACATTATTCCTCAACTACAGCTTTTGATGAGGAATAATGGTGGACATATTGAGCATTTCCTGTAAAGAACATCATCTATGGTTCAAATGGCTCTGAGCACTATGGGACTCAACTGCTGAGGTCATTAGTCCCCTAGAACTTAGAACTAGTTAAACCTAACTAACCTAAGGACATCACAAACATCCATGCCCGAGGCAGGATTCGAACCTGCGACCGTAGCGGTCTTGCGGTTCGAGACTGCAGCGCCTTTAACCGCACGGCCACTTCGGCCGGCGAACATCATCTTTGCTTGGTATTACTTTGTTATGCTAATTATTGCTATTCTGATCAGATGAAGCGCCATCTGTCGGACAATTTTTGAACTTTTGTATATTTTGGTTCTAATAAAACCCCATGTCATTCCAAGCATTTCTGTCAATTTGTACCTCTCTATCTACATTATTCCGTGATTTATTCAGTTTTCAAATTTATACTGACTTTTTGATCACCTGGTATAACAACTAGTTACTGATTTAGAATTAAATGATATGTGGGAAATCAAATACCCCTCCATTGTTGAATTCACTTATCTCACGGCATCATCTCGTAGCAGGATTGATAGACTACATATTTCTAAAATTCTTGATATCTACGTGACAAAAGTAGAAACCATTTCCACGTACTTTTTAGGTCACTCCAGTGTCTGCCGGCCACTGTGGCCGAGCGGTTCTAGGCGCTTCAGTCCGGAACCGCACTGCAGTGACGGTCACAGATTCGAAACCTGTTTCGGGCATGGACGAGTGTGATGTCCTTAGGTTAGTTAGGTTTTAGTAAGGACTGGTGACCTCAGATGTTAAGTACCATAGCGCTTAGAGCAATTTGAACTCGTCATACCTTGCATAAATCTAACAAGACAGCCAGTTCGCCGATTCTAGAATCAGTGCAATTTGAACGTTTCCTTGTTAGTAAATCATGATTTACAAGACCTGAATAAAGAAGCATGGGCATTATGCCTGCGTGCTCGTAATTGACATGCCACTGCTATCGACTGGTGGGTTAAAATGGCGAAGCCTATGTTGAGGAAGTGGCCAGAGCGCTAGAGAAATGAAACGCACTCTAGAATATTACTATTCCGGTTTGAGAGATCTATATGATCAAGTCTCAGCAGGTTCCTCACTTCGGATAGCAGACATCAAAAAAGTCAAAACCACTTAATATCAAGAGAAATCAAATGGAAAGGTTGAAAATAAAATCGAAGGCAACTTCGGTGTCAGACGACGAAACTATTTCCCTGTAACATTTAGTGAAGCATACGAAAAACACAAGAGGGACTTTTAGTGATGAAATTGTAGCAAAAAACGGTACGAATCTCACAACTGAGCAGGATATTGCGAGCTATATATTCTGTAAATCAAAACAGTGATGCTTCCTGATCCTTGGAAGAATTCCTTGACATCCTAGCCCCACAGCTGACAGAAGATGACAACGAAAATTTTCTCGAGGTAGTCAGTGAAGAGGACGAGTATGAGACTCAGTGAGCCTCACCACCAAAATAATCCCCAGGACCGGATGGTCTGCCAGCAGAGTTTTACATCCGCTACTGGCCAATAGTGGGTGCGAAAATAACGGTCATTGTAAAAGAGGTTATTCAGGGTAAAATGATTCCAACCGAGCTTAAGGAAAGTAAAATTTTTCTTGGGGAAAAGAAATGGAAACAAAGATTAAAATAATTTTCGTCCAATTTCACTGCTGAATTCTGATTATGAATTAATACCTAGAATAATAAGCAAGTGAACTTCATGCCTTACGTATAAACTTATTAGTAAATTTCAGAACTGCGCGCAAGGCAGAACCATTTTTCAAAATCAGGCAGAATTCAAGACTATCATTGCAATAGCTTCTGCAACAAACATAAAGTGTGCTTTATTGTTTTTAGATTTCTATAAAGCCGTCTATGTAGTAAATCACGAATATCTTTAACAGACGTTGAAGAATGTAGGTTTCAATGATAGGGTTGTACAGTTGAAAGGAAATATAGCAACTGAAAGAAATGCTAAAATAGCGGTGAATTGTCAACAATCCAGACCGATACAAATAAAACGAGGTGTTCCTCAAGGAAGTCCATGTCGCTCTTCGTGATTTCACTGGAAACTTTCCTCCGATATGTCGATGCTAGATTAAAAGCCTTAACATTATCAGGAAATAAAACAGCTATAAGAGCCTATGCTGACGATATATGGGTCATTGTAAGGAATAACGAAGAGGTAGCCAAGCTAGCAACAGTGACTGATTCATACCGTAGAGCATCTGGAGCCAATGCAAAGGAAAAAAAGTAAGATGTTAAATCTCAGAGGTTTTAATAATATCAACGTCGAGTGGACAAAATTATTCCGACCACATAATACGCTTGGGATCAGCCTTACAGAATGCCCCATGAAAATGACTGCTTTAAATTGAAAAGTTGCAACATATAAAGTGCAAGGAGCAATTCTAGAGAATTTAACTCGATATATGAACCAAGTTCCACTAACAAAGTACATCAATTCATGCATCCCTGCTAAAGCTTATTATATTGCCCAGCTGTTTCCAATACCGAGGATGATAGCGAGGAGAATGATGTCCAAAATCACAAACTTTTGTGGAGAGGTAAAGTGTTCTGAGTAACTGCTATAGTAGCCACTTTAGATCCCAAAAATGGTGGACTAGTATTAATTGATATAACGGATAAAGCCTCAGCACTTTTTATCAAAAGGCAAGTTAATTTAATAAGAGACTCGCGGGAAAGCATAACCAGCCAACTTTTCGTGATCATTCAACATCGATGCCTGCTTCTCCCGATTATTGACGTGCAGAATATGAACAGTCGTTTACAGCATGTGAGGATTCTCTATGTCGAGTCCAGTTATGTAAGTGTCGAACTCAGGTAGTCACGACACTTAACATCAAGAGACATAATGCGGGAACGAAAGAAAAGCGAAGAAAGGAACAAAATAGGACGACAGTTTCCAAACATTGATTGGACTGAGATTTAGAAGAACATTAGTTCTAACGTACTTACGTCTAATATAAAAACGTCATGGTACAAGACTTCTAACAACATAGTAAGCACCAAAGAAAGACTGTACGCAATCGTACTCTGTGAAACAAATTTATGTCAACAATGCCTTCTAGTCGGCACAATAATTCATAGATACACCTGCAGCGGTCACATGAAGAGTTGCAAGTGTCTCCGAGAGCAAATAGCTCTGATTACAAGGACATCCCATGAGGGGATATCACTGTCACTGACACACGGGCCTGAAGCACGCTATTTCACAGAGGTAAAAAATAACGCTGTGCACTTGTTGCTGGGAAATTTGGTTAATTACGTCATTAACAAACCACAGAGTTCATGGTGCACATGCTGAGTGAATACCTCAAAATTAGAAGGTATTCGATCACAGAAAAAGTTCGGTAATACGTCAAAAATTATATTTGAAAGAATGGGCATTGGTTAATAAAAAAAAAGACTGTGTTGACAGTGATATATTGTAGTTACCTTAAGGACATTATTTAAATTTTAGTGTAAATTTTTGGTGTATGCTTTTTCTACTTCAGAAAGTAGTTTTTGAAATTTTATAAGCTAATGTACAGAACTTACGTAACAGTCAGACTGTGTGTCTAATAGTGTCAAAACACAAAACATTAAAGCTGCATTATTGGTTTATAGTATAAACATGAAAATTGACATCCTTTATGGAAATTTGCCTATCGATTGGTTAAAACCATACAATTGTATCTGAAATAATGTAATATTCAATGACTGGCAAATTGCCCTGTTCATTTTTGCACTGTGATGTGTAAGACAGTTTTCCAGTGAAAGATCTGTTTTACAGGTCTGATCTCTTCAGATAATTAACATTTGAATAATTTCCAGAAAGTTTAGCTGGAAGGCTAGTGAACTTTATAACAAATCTTTTCCGCTGTTCTCAAGTATTTAAGAGATAGTCTAATATGATTATTAAATTGTTTTTATGTGCGAAAAGAAGTGGTAAGGCGATCGCTGCCGATAAGAGCGAAATCCGGGTTCGAGGCGCCGTCCGTTATAGATTTTCACTGTCGTCATTCCATTCTACAGCTGATAGTTGTTTCATGGAATACCGTATTAAAATTTTCGTGTCGCTTTCACTGACTGATTCTTTTGCGGCGACGCGAAAGTTGTAATATTTTTACGAGTATTTGTTAGCTTTATTGATTCTGCTGATCAGTCAAGTCGGTAGCCGACTACCGCTGGTTTTTCCTGAAAGTCATTCAATAAAACCAATAATAAGAAGTGCCACGTTAAAGTAGAGCCTAATAAATAAATTGAGACTTTTACTAGATGGCAAAGGAATTACGCAAGTAGATTTAGTTCAGTAACATTTTATAAACAACCATTAATCAAAACATATAATTAGGGAAGTTCTATAATTGACTACACACACTACTTAGTTGTCCTTATGGCTACATGTATTAACCATACGCACCAGATAGCAACGAGGCATGCTGTGGAGACTATTGCAGGAAAGAAGTCTGAGATGATCTACAAGTGTCCTCTCCACAATCTTGATTAATTTTTTACGATTGAGATATTGAGATTTCACTCCTTAGAACATACTAGACAAACACAATAAGAAAACATTTATCACTCATCGAAAGCGTGTGTTCACAAAGTGTACCTCTGAAAAACTGTACATTTGATACCATAACGCTGCTTCTATACAGTAGAGTATATGGAACCGTAAAACCAACGAAGTTTGTTTAGAGGATCGCTGTTTATGTACTTGTCAACTACAAATAGTAAGGTTCTTTTTTCTACCAAGATGTGACGGGAGAGTACAGTAATTCTCCTGATCACCTGGGAGGATTTGAAGCCTTGTTCAGCGTGTCACAATGACGCCTCGTAATACGAGCGCTCGCCCCCGCAACCACCAAATCTCTCGATTTCTATAGTTTCAATGTAACTGTGCAGGTTACCCCTATTCTTTCCAGACGAATGTACAACTATTCCGAAAATTCACTTGCGAAAGGGATGTAGCCCAATTGTTTAATAATAATGAGGCTAAAGAGTGTGCTGTAGTCCGAGTTTACATAATGTTCAAACTTTTCAGGAGCGTACTGGCTCTGGTAATTTGAGTTGAGGCATTAACCAGGTGAAACAAGTCTGTAGTAGATTCTGGCATCCTGCTGTGTTGAACCATATTTTGTGCCAGACATCGCATGGAACAAATGGTGTGGAGGTTGTTTTCACTGTGCACCAGGATGTAGGCTGCGCTCCGCGGTTTAACCAGCGGGTTGTGTTCCAGAGTGGGTCCCTGCAGGAGTTCCTGGGACAGCCAACCATCGTTGAAGCTACCGCTCCAATTCATCGTTGCCCACCACTCCGAAGAAGGACTCGCAGCTCCTCCAACATACGATATCCCACGGCTGTGCCCACGTAGGACCGGAACCTGTACTGCGCACCAATTGGACTTATCCTTGGAGCACGACTGCCAGAGGCTACGAATATTGTACAACGAGTTATTCATGGTGAGTATTTGTGGTCGCTGAATATAAGTCTGATTTTGGAGAGAAAGTTTCAGGCATTACACTACTTGCACATATTGTCGTAGGTACCTGATATTTGATTGCGTGTAGCGCCACAGTTGACACAGACATCAGCTGCACGTCCGTGTCAGTTGACAACATACCAGTTGGCGACCAATAGCTGCTGCACCACAAATGAGTCTGTATGGGTAAAAGGTTAACAGGAAAATAAAGACCTAAAACACACACGATATCTGTCTTTGTCACTTGTTCCTTGTGGCAAGTCTAATACTTTGGGCACTGAATACTTACGCCTCAGTCGACACACGCACTGTACTTCGGGTAGGGTGCACCAGTTGGTCAGTTGTCTGATCTGTACGCGCAGATACGCACCTCGTTGGATTACACTCCCTCATGACGTAAGCTACATGGAAACCAAGAACAAAAACGAATATGGCCAAGACATTCTCCTCTGCTGTCGACATTTGTCCTGGTACAGAAACAGGACAGGAGGGAAAAAAATCGCTTAATTGAACAAATTATCATGCAGACGTAAAATAATTTTCTTATATTGCTACGGAGATACAGGTAAGAAACGTTGACAAGTGAATCAGCGCAATCTTGAGGAGTTTACATAATTCATTTCTTCCCGCCGGCTACTTTTTGAACTTAGTAGTAAAATAATGTAGCAGCTACATCCTCCTGTTTACTTGTATGATAATTCTTCTGAGGAGCAAAAAATCACCATTTCCACTAACTGATTCAGTATCACTCTCGGAAAAACTACATATTATTGTTCTCCATGTTGATTATTAAGTACCCACGTGCTTTCTCCAATGGAAGGTAATGCTCTGTCACGAAGTCTCTTCACTAGGCACTTCACAGTTCGTCGTATCTCGTGCTTCTTTTTTCTCGTTCTCGCCAAGTGTACGTCAGATCCGATGTAATGATACTGTAGCAACAGTCCATCTTTGTTGACATATATATATATATATATATATATATATATCTTTCGCCACTCTGATTTTGCATATCCTGAACATTCAGTGAAATCGGCCTTGCCAACTGGTAACACTAGTTCCCGTTAGATCACCGAAGTTAAGCGTTGTTGGACTTGTCTGGCACTTGGATGGAAACCGTTGTGGTCTGCCGAGCGCTGTTGGTAAGCGGCGTGCACTCAGTCCTCATGAGGCCAAGCGAAGAGCTACTTGACTGAGAAGTAGCGGCCCTGGTCACAAAAACTGACAGCGGCTGGGAGAGCCGCGTGCTGACCACGTGGCTCTCCACATACGCATGCAGTGCCGCCTATCTGGTTATAATGACACAGCGGTCGCGGTACTGTTCCACTTTCTGGCACTTTCGATTGTCATGTATAGTTCATAGTCTTTGTTTTGAGTATTCAATATTTTCCTTAATGATTGTCAGAACAGGGGAATATTCACCCACGGCACTGTCCGTACTGGTAGAGAAACTGGAATCACTAATACATGAAACTGTTATTTCCTCACCTCTTCTAAGTGATATTTGTGTGCAGTCCAAATGAGAACCTCTTTCATTTCCTACTGTTGAAGGCATTATCACAAGTCTGATACAATGAAACTAGTGTAGATACAAATCCCACGAAATGTCATAAAATTGTCTCTTCAACTTAGCTTGTATTCTATCTAAAACTTGATAGTAATGTTATATTTTAGACACCGGTGAAAAATATCATAACTATTTGACGACGTTACTCTCTTTATTATAGAACATCAAATGTAGACATGTAACAGGTGACATAAACAATGAATATACTTTCACAGCTTAGTGAGAATCACGTTGCTGCATGTAAATCAAGGAATTTCCTCTCACAGTTTAGTGAGACATCACGTCGTTGCATGGAAACACAGTAAATAAAGAACTGCACAATGTACTAGGATTAAACAAACACATGCATAATGCTGATACTGTACTAGTAATGTTTGTAAAGAGTACCGTGCATACCTAGTTGCATGCGTTACTGTATACAGTACGTTCACAATGTATGTAACGTGAATGAAAACCACCACTACCTTCATAAAAATATATGCTTTTCCAAGAAAATTTTTATGCAATCAACAATGATAACTAAATTACTTTGATCATCGGATAATACCCATGAAAGCAGGAAAAAAATTGTACCTTCCATTCAGTTAACCACTGTGCTGTATTTTCATGTGAGGTGGATTGTGACGTAACTAATTATGGTTGATTGTAGGGTTACACCTACACTGGGGTCTCGTTGCCCGCTGTACTAGTGGTATGGGATGACGATTTCTGCTACGCCTTCCGTACTGCATAACGTTGTGTGCAACCATCATGTTATCTCGACAAATTACACTTATAGGACAATTGCTTACCCAAGTAAAAACGGCGAGGCATAAGACATGTAGACATTTGATCACTGGCTAGGCTCTTATTATAAAATTTGGTACAGTTCACGTAAGTATGATGTAGAGATACAGGGTGATTCAGTGATGTTGTTAGAAACTTTCATGGTAATGGAGTAGGGTAAATGTTTCAATTTGAGTTCAGTGTCCTAGTCCGATGAGAAAAGTCTTGAAAGTTATAAGCGAAAATCGTTCTGGTACCTCTGACAGTGGAATACATTTACCGGCCCTGTTTTTGCTAAAATTCTAAGGTGGACAGCTCTCGGATGTGGTAATACTGACCAGCACAAGAAAGGACAATCTACCGAACATGTGCCAAAAAAATGCGTAGCTTAATAACTGTGAGTATATTTTCATTTTGAAAAACATATTTTCCACAAACTCTTTGGTTCAAATAATTTTTTGAGGAGGTGCGAGGCGTGTCTTTTTAGAAAATACCGTTTTGAAATTAAAAAAAAGACATGCTAAGATATCTCAATAAGTTTATATTTACTTGAAAGCCTTTACCTCAAACTACTTTTCTGCATAATTTCCGTTAATATTGAGGCACTTGTCATAACGTTGTACCAGTTTTTGAACACCCTCCTCATAGAATTCTGCCGCCTGACTTGTTAACAACTACATCACCACTGTTTTGACTTCGTCATCGTCTTGAAGAGGCTGACCGGTCAGGTGTTTCTTTAAGTGTAGGAACAGATGGTAGTCAATGGCCCCAAGATCGGGGTTGTACGGAGGATGATGTAGATTTTCCCATCGAAAAGATGTTATGAGATCTTTGGTCTGATACGCCACATGCGGACGGGCATTGTCTTGCAGCAAAACGATGCCCTTGCTCAACTTGCCACGCCTTTTGTTCTGAATTGAACGGTGCAGATTGTGCAATGTCTTCCAGTAAGCTGCTGCATTGATTGTCTCATTACGAGGGAGAAATTCCACAAGCAAAACTCCATGTCTGTCCCAAAAAACTGTGTACAAGATTTTCCGGGCAGAAATTGTTTGCTTAAAGTTCACTTCTATGGGTGAATCTGAATGGCACCATTCCATGGATTATTGATTTCATTCTAGTGTGACGTAGGCCACCCATATTTCACCTTGGCGGTCAGCGTCTTCAAGACGATGACGAAGTCAAAACAGTGGTGATACAGTGTTTAACAAGTCAGCGGCAGACTTCTTAAGGAGGGTATCCAAAAAACTGGTACAACGTCATGACAAGTGCCTCGATATTGACGGAAATTATGTAGAAAAGTAGATTAAGCTACAAGCTTTCATGTAAAAATAAAATTATTGAGATGTCTTAGCACGTCTTTTTTTTAAATTTCAAAACGGTACTTACTTAAAAAACACGCCTTGTAATACGGACCGAAACAAGATAAAAATGTGTTATAAGACATCTCTTCTACTGGACAAGTGCCAACAGCTCTTACTTTACGCATTTTAAAGCCCATGTTAACTGCGTATTTGTCCCTCGTTTTGGTTCATACTGCTACCTCTGAAAGTTGCCCATATTATCAATAACAGTACCACTTCATGTATTTGACTTTCAAGGTTATCAGAACGATTTTCGCTTATAGCTTTCAACTCTGTCGTTTTCAGACCAGGGTCTCTTGTCCCAAACTGAAACATTTACCCTTCCATCATTACTGAAAGTTCGTAACATCAACATAGAGGCACCCTTATAAAATCTTTGGTATTTTGTCGCGAGACCACACATTTATTACCGATTGTAGTTCATACTTTCCTTGCAGTGACATGTTCAGAGGTACTAACTGCAAAGTAAAAAACACGTATCTCCATGTGAGCGCCTCTCGTACTTTATCGTATATATCGGTACTGTTGTAACAATGATATATGACAGTGTTGCTTGTACCTATAAATGGCACCTGTGTGTGTAAATGGTGCATTACGAAACAAAACTTTCGTGTTGCATTTCTATGTTCACATACATCCAACCAGAGATTGACAAAGCACATATCATTTGGTACATTGGTTGCCGCCCTTCAGTGTCCACAATACAACAGCTCACAACTAAAAGTGTTAGTTACGTAAGAGTGAGGTGAGTTAAGAATAAAGTTCAACAACCTCAAAAATATATTCAGTTGTACTCTGAAAAGACCTTAGCAAAAATAACCAACAGCACTTTACGTTTGGTAACGGTTAACCAAGTGTGTGTGGCCACGACCAATTCAGTATTGCGCGATTACGTTTGGAACACTTTCACGACCTCTTACTGTCAGTTAAGGCTTGTACTCCCAAAAAGCTCAGTTTATTTTATTAATGTTGTGAAGTTTCGTAATGGTACAGTCACAATTACCTTGATAACAATTCATACTCATGTGTACATAATCATTATGAGCATCAACTCATCAAATTTGTTAACGAATACAGTACACTTCTATAAATATACTGTCGTCCGGTTCTTCACAGTATTCAAAGTACATTGTTGTAAAGCACTAGTGGTGATCTACAAGTTCTTTCCGATAAGGCAGTGTCCAGCTATTTACGCGGCTCCCGAAACACGCTGACTGCGTCGTGTCCGCGCTGGAGTAACAACCAGTTTATTCGGCAAGTCCTCATATCGAATTACAAAGCCCGGTGGCTGCAAGTTTGCGTCCTGTAAACCTTGCGTAATTGGACGGCAATCTAGCTTACAGGAATTACAAGTCACGCTTACATATGGATATGAACAGAAACATACGATTTTTGGTGTGACAAGAGAAAACGTTGTCTATTCACAGTTATTGTATTTTTTCCTTTGTTATTTATCTGTATGTTTTCTGGTTTAATGAAACTTCTATGTATATGTCATTTTATATCTGTAAAATACACCAACTGAACCCTGCGTTGCCTTTTGATGATCGATAGATCGTGAAGTCCATTTAACCCCCTACAACATACGCATTTTATTATCAATGAAGTGCCAAAGAAGCAGCTATAGGCGTATTCAAATACAGAGATATATAAACGGGCCGAATACAGCGCTGCGATTGGCAACGCTTACATAAGGCAACAAGTGTCTGGAGCAGTTCTTTGTTCGGTTACTGCTGCTACAACGGCAGGTTATCAAGATTTAAGTGAGTTTGAACGTGGTGTTACAGACGGTGCACGAGCGATGGTACACAGCATACCCGAGGTGGTGATGAAGAGGGTATTTTCCGGTACGACTGTTTCGCGAGTGTACCATGAATATCGGGAACCCGTTAAAACACCAAATCACCGACATCGCTGCTGCCGGAAGAAGATCCTGCCAGAACGTGACCAACAACGGCTGAAGAGAATCGTTCAACGTGACAGAAGTGCAATCCTTCCGAAAATTTCTGCAGATATCAGTGCTGGGCCATCAATAAGTGTCAGCGTGCGGACTATTCAACGAAAGGTCATCGATATGGGCTTTCTGAGCCGAAGGCCTATTCGTGTACCCTTGATGACAGGACGACACAATGCATTGCGCCTCGCCCGGGCCCCCTAACACCGACATTGGACTGTTGATGACTGGAAATATGTTGCCTGGTCGGACGAGTCTCATTTCAAATGTATCGAACGGCATACGTGCCACAGGCTAGAATGTGTTTTATTTTATTTTTGACTTGAGCATATCTGAACTAAACTCTGGCCACTGCGTTCTTGCGATGTAGTTTTACAGTTTATCAAAATTTCATTCTGATGATTACTACTTTATCCTAGGTCAGTGCACCAAACATTATTTGCAGCAAGTTAGCTGTGTGATTCGTATGTCTGAAACTTATTTCAGTTATTACAAACTCGAGTCAAATTAATGAAGAACCTGAGCGTACCTATCAGTACGTATGACTCTGCACCAGCCGTGGTATTTGACGCATGTTCTGATTAGGTTGGGAAGGTTGTTGTTGGTTGTTGGTTTGGGGAAGGAGACCAGACAGCGTGGTCATCGGTCTCATCGGATTAGGGAAGGAAGTCGGCCGTGCCCTTTCAGAGGAACCATCCCGGCATTTGCCTGGAATGATTTAGGGAAATCACGGAAAACCTAAATCAGGATGGCCGGACGCGGGATTGAACCGTCGTCCTCCCGAATGCGAGTCCAGTGTCTAACCACTGCGCCACCCCGCTCGGTAGGTTGGGAAGGGTTTCCAGCTGTATCCACCCCTGAGGCAAGCTGTTCCCAAGATGTAACTGGACACTGATATCCTGTGTACTGACCTGGGCAGTTTTGACGACCGAAACGATCCGGCACATGTTCTACTATGGCCAGGTCAAGAGATCTTGCTACCCGTAGGAGTACCTTAACATCACCCAGACAGTTCATAGAAACACATGCCAACTATGTACAAGCATTTGTCTATTGAAATGTGACTCCACGATACTGCCGCATGAGAAGTAACAAATGGGGACGCTGGCTGTATCGGAACGTACTGTTGCTTCATCAGAGATTTCTCAGTCACTATTAGCCACGATATGAAGTCATATCCGATGACTTATAAACGATGAGAATACAGCCGTTGTGCCTCTCCAAAAAATTTGTTGAATGGAACCTTTACCCAGGTCGCCAACCTAACACATTGACGATGTTCACTCGGGGTAGTGGGGAACTGTGATTCATCACCGAACGCAATCCGACGCAGTTCTTCAGGTCTTCATGGCTCCCCACCATGGCACCATTCCAAGCTCAGCCCTTTGTGTTGCGTTATTAACGGCGGCCTACGCTTGCGACGATAATTCCGTAGCCCGACTCCTACTAATCGCAGGCGAAAGGAATAAATGACAAATAAGGGTGTAAAACCTCCATTAATTGTTCTTGGATGGCAAATGCAGATATGGATGGGGAAAATGTGCTTGGGTACAGTACGACGACATTCCATTGTGACGATGAGACATGGTCGCCCAGAACTTTGATGATATGTATGCCTGCATTCACGTTCCACCGCAGACCTACATCGGGCCACTGTCACGTCCGAATGCTTCACAGATCTGGATAGTGCGTTATTCGACTAGCTGGCCGAGTGAAGACAGACAACGAGAACTCTTTCAAACTTAGTCATATGCTGATAACGCTGACTCATACTGGTATGGAGCATCGCCGTGTCCAATCCATCAACAACTGGCACTGCCTGCCCTGGTAACAACACTGAACACAAGCAACTCTAATGCACTCTGGTGGCCGTTCTTGCTGTCACAGAGTATTGAGATTCTGATCATTTGAATATCGTCCAATGGAATGTGCATGTCTGAAGTTACATTGTGATCCGAGCAAGTCATCCGCACGTATGACTTATTTGGTGAGGCACTCTAGTTACCTTCATCACTTACGTCTACAATCTCTACATTCGCTTATTTGACTTTCAACCATATTCGTTATTACATGCGCTATTCATTTCAATGAGGAGTCTACGTCTCTCGGGGACGACGTCTTCCGACCTCAGCACTAGTTTCTGTGGTCTTTCCCATTCCTACTTCTTAGGCTTATTACACTATCTCTATTGCAACTCATACATGTCAAAAAGAACGTTGGTTACACGCAATAAAGAGAGGAGATTCGTGACTGTAACTATTACCATAAATGTGTATATTAAGGAAAACATCTTTAACTTTTCTATTCTCAGAGACATAGTAAGTTTCATATAACAAAGCGAAATCATACGTAAAAAAGCGAAATAAGGAAAACAGATGAAATAAAAATAATATTCCTCCATGTTATCGCCAAGTTTGCTCCGGGATCTCGTGGCGATACAGACGGTACTCCCTTTGCTTATCTGTACCAGCTTCTACAGGTCTTGACTGAAACTTGAGAGCCCCTTCTGGACTAAGTAGTTGGATTTTCTCCACTGAACCAAGTCTCCAGCAAGTTCTCTGCTGGAGATTTGCTCCATGATGTAGCGAACTGCTAAACTGAGGCCTCAGCCAACTTCAAATTGATCTGATAGCGCCGGACTCACAGTCGGCGAGATGCTGTGATTTAGCAGCGTCTCTGAGCTGGGTTACGGACAAAGCTGTCTGCAATTCATCACTGGTGGGAGAGACGGGATCCGTAGTGGAAACAATGCTCAAGTTCCGAGAAACATACTGCCAGAACATTTTTTTTAGAGGAACAAGAAGAAATGAAACGGACATGTGCAAGTAATCCTAGAGGTCTTGGACATGTGCGAATGGGACTTTATCTCTTAGTGTTCCGTACAATTTTAACTGTACATGAAGATAACTCATTTATAGATTTCGACCTGTGACTTTGCGATTATACAAATACGTGTCATAAAAGTCCTTCTCTTCTGATTCCATTGACTTAGGGGTTTACATTTTTTATACCTCCAAGGGACCATATGCATTAATTATTGACATAAATTTCAAGTTGATATCTCTATTCCGTTCCTTAGAAACAGTGGTCTCAATAGACGTTCAGACTGACAACTAATGACAAAAAAATTTTTCTTCTATAGTTATAAATTAACAATTTTCGGAATTTTTTCTTTAATTTCACTGTAAAATTTTCTTTCTTGCCAAATTTCATGGCTGTAGGTCATTGGAAAAGTACCCTGTAGGTTTTGTTCAGTAAGGCTGCAAGTGTCAAAATATGTGACATAAGTAGCCGTACCTATTGACTCCACTTACTAAGATGTTTAAATCTTGTACACCTCCAATCGACTGTAGGCGTTAAAATTTGGTATATATTTCAGCTTTATACATATACCTTTTTCTGAGAAGAAGGGCTCTTTATAGAAGAACAGACAAACTGAATCTTTATACCCTTCAGGCAACCTCTGAAGTACAATGAGGATCTCACTTTTCAAATTCTTTGCCTCACCCCTGTGCTCTTCAACATACATGTTCCAGTGGAAACACGTCCATATTCAATCTTCTCAATTTTCCACGTGATCACGTAAGCTGTCCAACACATACTAAGTACACTACTTTGCATTAAAATTGTTACACCACGAAAATGACATGCTACAGACGCGAAATTTAACCGACAGCAAGAATATGCTGTGATATGCAAATGATTAGCTTTTCAGAGCATTCAAACGAGTTTGGCGCCGGTGGCGACACCTAAAACGTGCTGACATGAGGAAAGTTTCCAACCGATTTCTCATACACGTACAGCAATTGACCGGCTTTGCCTTGTGAAACGTTGTTGTGACGCCTCGTGCAAGGAGGAGAAATGCGCACCATCACGTTTCCGACTTTGACAAAGGTCGGATTGTAGCCTATCGCGATTGCGGTTTATCGTATCGCGCTATTGTTGCTCGCGTTGGTAGAGATCCAATGACTGTTTGCCGAATATGGAATCGGTGGGTTCAGGAGGGTAACAGGGTACGCCGTGCTGGATCCCAACGGCCTCGTATCACTGGCAGTCAAGATGACAGGCGTCTTATCCGCATGGCTGTAACGGATCGTGCTGCCACGTCTCGATCCCTGAGTCAACAGATGGCGACGTTTGCAAGACAACAACCATCTGCACGAACAGTTCGACGACGTTTGCAGCAGCATGGACTGTCAGCTCGGAGACCATGGCAGCGGTTACCCTTGACGCTGCATCACAGACAGGAGCGCCTGCGATGGTGTACTCAACGACGAACCTGAGTACATGAATGGCAAAACGTCATTTTTTTCGGATAAATGTAGGTTCTGTTGATAGCGTCACGATGGTAGCATCTGTGTTTCTCGACATCGCGGTGAACGCACATTGGAAGCAAGTATTCATCATCGCCACACTGGGGTATCACCCGGCGTAATGGTATAGGGTGTTATTGGTTACACGTCTCGGTCACCTCTTGTTCGCATTGACGGCACTTTGAACAGTGGACGTTACATTTCAGATGTGTAACGGCCTGTGGTTCTACCCTCCATTCGATCCCTGCGAAACCCTACATTTCAGCAGGACAATGCACGACCGCATGATGCAGGTCCTGTACGGGCCGTTCTTGATACAGAAAATATTCGACTGCAGCCCCGGCCACCACATTGTCCAGATCTCTCACCAATTGAAAACGTCTCGTCAATGGTGGTCGAGCAACTGGCTCTTCACAACACGTCAGTCACTACTCTTGATGAACTGTAGTATCGTGTTGAAGCTGGATGGGAGTTGTACCTGTAAACCCCATCCAAGCTCTGTTTGACTCAATGCCCAGGCGTATCAAGGCCATTATCACGGCCAGAGGTGGTGGTTCTGGGTACTGATTTCTCAGGATCTATGCACCCAAATTGCTTGAAAATGTAATCACATGTCAGTTCGTGTATAATATATTTGTCCAATGAATACCCGTTTACCATCTGCATTTCTCCTTGATGCAGCAATTTTAATGGTCAGTAGCGTATTAGTCTGCTATTGGGCCGTCCAGAGGAACACATGGTAAGTCAAATACATTACTGCGTCCCAACAAGCCTCTCTATTCGGATGGCTCCTGCCGTTAGCGGGAAACGTGAATCATTCCCGCCGTAGGCAACCGCCGGCACCGTGGCGACCTTATATAGACAGATTCATTCTACAAAATAGGCCACACATATATTTAAACGCTATATTTACAACTAAATGCTACGACTGCGCTCTCAGTTGACCGACATTCGAATATGAGTGAAGTATCGAAAATACACCCTGATGACGGCTAACAGCGACATACTCCATCATGATATTTATCCTCTTTTCTTTGTATACTCGTTCAGTAACTCTTTACTTTGTGAAAAATATCATACGAACTGTCCATTCTGATGCGTGGAAACCTGCTCTTAGTTTTTTATAGAGAAGGAATACAAAGAATAGAACAAAACGTCATATTACAATTTTTATTTTTTTTTAAATATTGAAAGTTGCTAAATTCGTTGTCTCGCCAGTCGGATGGAGATTTGTACACCTCTGCGTGTTTGTAGCGGACAGCACACGCTCATCGTGGCACAGCTTATCCTCGGCTGACAGCAAAGAGGTAAACAGATGACACAGCACCAGCTGATGGTAATTTGCAAAGTGAATTTCGTATCAGTCCATTGTTTCTCTGGCTCAGTTCTTCACAGTTACTAGTTTCTCAAATTTTCAACTCATTTCATATTCACAATAATTAGAAATTGTATTTCTGGTATCGCTAAGCGATAAAACTTAATTTATTTTTATTGCGATTTCGTGTTATATGCTTGCTAGTAGCATCTATTTTTTCCTTGTCCCAGAGTTTGACAATAATGTGGAATCCAGTTAATGTTTTCAACCCTGTAAACGTGAAACATGAAGACGTCGGCGTGCAATGGAAATTACCCAATTTTCGTAAAGATCTATATTTTAGTTACTTATTGGTTTATTTCCTGGACATTCATTCGAGTGATGTTGACAATTCGTTAGTAACTGTGGAAACATTATAGGAAACAGGAAATAATTCGCACGATTTCTTGAACTGTGATCCGAACGATGATTGTTGTGATACTCACGGTCCATGCGAAACAACCACAGTACCTTCAAAGCCCTAAGACAACACGCTCAGTAACAGCTTTCAGTGAGAAAGTAAAACCAAAATTTTTTTTTATTTAAACGGAGGGAGAAGACGCTTATACACAAGCAGTGTGCAAAGCCTGAGTAATTTCGTGAAATTTGAACATCATCTCCATAAATGGAAGAAAGATTTACTCGAAGTACGCGCTATTCGCCAAAATGAAAGTCGCATGAGTGTAAAATATATTCGAAAGATTTAGAACTACTAGTGAGATTCAGATCACGGTCACCGAGGCAGATCAACGATCCTGGGTGCTCTCAACTGCCAGAGAAATGGACCTTACTGATTTCCTGGCTTGTTCGACGTGGTTAAACAGACTCAGGAAACTATACTGAAAATGATAACACAAAATTATAAAGTTCAGTTTCAGTAAACGTGTAGAGGAGAAGTCATTGACAGGAACATACACAAAAATTAGTAGCTGACGGGAACACGAAGCTCCTTGCTATCATGTATGCTGCGTATATTGCCAGGTTTCGTGCAAAACGCACTTGATCATTTCGAGCGAAAAAGATGATCCCCTCGTGAAGTCGATGAATAATTTGACACATTCATGTATAACAATTCCAATGAAAACTATTAGCAGATTATTCTCTCCGTAGGAGGGCAAATTAGGACCAAAAATTAAAAAGAAAGGGACTGTTCACTTTCAAAATACTTGCAGTCGACGTGGCAAAAGCTGCAAAAATGGAAGATAATGTTTTTCAGTGTTAGATCTGAGACGATTTCCTACCATTTGCAGAGAATAATTCATTGGTTTCGTTGGACTTTTGGCAAGGAACGACACTGTAGTCTTTTGAAGTACGACGAAAATACTTATAATTATTCCGATTTCACCCGAAACTAATGGCGTAATTCAGCTTCTCGATTAAAATATTTTTCAACAGTCTAAATTATTTTTCATAAAACTGTCAGGCATTGTAATTTATGTTAGTTCTTTGTTATTTCTGCTTTAAGATCAGAATAGTATTGTTAAACTTCAGTCATTTCTGCATGGCCAGTTTGCATCACTTCATCTTACAAATTTTATCAAACATGCCTGATATACGGCACAATATGCAGAAGAACGGCCACGACCTTTTATTACTCAATTGCAGTTCTGTCTAAATTAAAATAGTAATTACCGTGGAATGCATTTATCAGGTGTGCCTGGTGAAAGGAAAATGTTTGTTTTCGTCATTCAAAAGAACTTTCGCATTTTTGTAACGACTACAGGAAATAAACAAATAACTGTTTCAGGGCTAGCAAGACATAAATTATTCATGATAATCATAAGAACTGTGCTACGCGAATTTTTATAAAATACTTAATGTTTACAAATTAAAGTCTCATTGCTGGAAGTCATCTGAAATACAACGTCATTCACTGCCTGGTAATTATTTCCTCTCCTAGTCACGTCTGCAACAGTTCTGCTGGCGATATGAGCAGCACATTATTCAAGAAAGTAATGATCTGAAACATTTTTGGTAAGATTGTGATTAAAATTCGCTTGCGTGCATTTTGGACATCGTGCTACAGCCTTTTGTTACATCTGCATTTGCTTATTCACCGATTCGCGCGCTAGGTGGATGGTGTTGTACAAACAGCTGTTATAAGCGTTTCTTAATGGAACAAAAATGAGTATCTTAATATTAGCAATAAATACTGGCAGAGCACCATAGCAACTAAGATTTTGACACAGCATTTCTTTCGGAACGAAAAATTTCGGGGCTGGCTTTGCCAAGTAGGACTGGAACATTCGCTTGTAGATTATAAAGTTAAATCAAGTGTAATAAGTTTTCTGGAGTACTTCTTTTAATCAGCCAATCAAGTCAAATGCTGAATTGTCCATAAGCATAACGAAGAATGGAAACAATCCCATATACCATGAAGTACTACAGGACCTAGTACGTTTATAACAATATCACTAATTCTAGCGCAAAATGCCAATATTACTGTTCATAATCACTCATACTCAGCATGTATGACGGAACAGCAATGATATAAGTTTAGAAATTTTTGGAACAGAAACGGAAACTCGGACAGAAAAAATATTGGTTCTGGGATTCAGAAACGAGGTAACACGTTAGTCGACTTAAACGAGCACTTTGAAGGCATTTTAAGCTCCAAGATACGGCCTAAGTTCTAACATACTGTTGAAACAATACCTCGGCTTGTGGCCCTGGTGGCTGAAGGAAATGGTAGGGAGCGATTGGTTGTAAGCGTAATTGGGGAAATAAGCTTCTTTGGTTAGAAGTGAGTTCCGTGTAGTCCTACAGCCTCTCAAGGAGTAAAAGACAGTACTAGCTCTTCACTCACACGAAGCGCAGAGTGCTGTTGACGAGGGATTTCAAATTGATTCCGTTTTTCTAGATTTCCAGAAGGCTTTTGACACTGTACTACACAAGTGGCTTGAGGTGAAATTGCGTGCTCATGGAATATCGTCTCAGTTATGTGACTGGATTTGCGATTTCCTGTCAGAGAGGTCACAGTTTGTAATAACTGATGGAAAATTATCGTATAAAACACAAGTGATTTCTGCCGCTCCCCTGTGTAGTGTTATGAGTCATTTGCTGTTCCTTATCTATATAATCGATTTAGGAGGCAATCTGAGTAGCCTTCATAGGATGTTTGTAGATTATGTGGAATTTATGAACTAGTAAGGTCATCAGAAGACCAAAAGATATTGCAAAAGATTTAGAAAAGATATATGTATGGTGCGAAAATTGGCAGTTGACTATAAATAACGCAAAGTGTGAGATTATCCACAGGAGTGCTAAAAGGAATCCGTTAAACATCGGTTACAACATAAATCAGTCAAATCTTAAGGCCGTAAATTCAAGTAAATACCCAGGAATTACAATTACGAACAACTTCAATTGGCCTGAATACATAGAAAATGTTGTGCAAAAGGCTAACCAAAGACTGCATTTTATTGGCAGGATATTTAGAAAAGTAACAGATGGACTAAAGGGACTGCATAAACTACGCTTGTCCGTCCTGTTTTTGAATACTGCTGCGCGGTGTGGGATCCATACCAGACAGGACTGACGGAGTACATCGAAAGTTCAAAGAAGGGCAGCTCGTTTTGTATTATCACGATATATGGGGGAGAGCGTCACTGAAATGATACGGGATTTGAGTTGGACATCATTAAAACAATGCCGTTTTTCATTGCTGCGGGATATTCTCACGAAATTTCAATCACCAACTTTCTCCTCCGAAGCTGGCCGTTGTGGCCGAGCGGTTCTAGGCGCTTCGGTCGGGAACCGCTTTGCTGCTACGGTCGCAGTTTAGAATCCTGCCTCGGGCATGGATGTGTGTGATGTCTTTAGTTTAGTTAGGTTTAAGTAGTTCTAACTGTTGGGGACTGATGACCTGAGATGTTAAGTCCCATAGTGCTTAGAGCCATTTCAACTATTTTTTCTCCTCTGAATGCAAAAATATTTTATTGACGCCGATCTACATAGCGAGATATGATCACCATAATAAACTAAGGGAAATCGGAATTCGCTCCGAAAGATATGTATTCATTTTTTCCGCCCGCTATACGAGACGGATATAATAGAGAATTGTTGTGTAGGTGGTTCGTTGAGCCCTCTGCCAGGAACTTAAATGTGATTTTCAACGTATTCACGCATTTTTAGATGTACATAAAAATGTATAGTCTCTGACGGCTCATTACATGTAATTTTTTCAAAGTACAGGGTAAGTATAATGTGCCTAGTAGTATGGTATTGAGAAACTAATCAGAACCCCACATAAGTTACAGTAATAATAAAACAAACATAAAATATGCTCGTATACAAGAACTGAACTAAATAAAATTAGACGGAATATATTGTTACATATAATTGCAGTAGAAAATCTGACCCAGACGTAATTACAAAACTAAAATAAATACACAACCATTTCAGATTAAGCTGTGTATGATGGCACATTCTTCCAATTTAATGTAGCGCGTATAAAGCAGAGGACTGTTCACTAAGTATTCTAAGCACAAGCCATACATTACAACGGACGGACACCTTCCGTCCACTTCTGCTGCTAGAATTCTAGAGGCACCAGGAAGAACACCGAACAGAAAATTTTCTTCGGCTCTTCCCTGCGGGTGACTCCGTTATCCCTCTGACGCTTACCGGACCCGTAGTCCAAAGTACGGCTGCATACTGAGTTGTTGAATGTAACACTATCCTCCAAAAGCCGGCCGAAGTGGCCGTGCGGTTAAAGGCGCTGCAGTCTGGAACCGCAAGACCGCTACGGTCGCAGGTTCGAATCCTGCCTCGGGCATGGATGTTTGTGATGTCCTTAGGTTAGTTAGGTTTAACTAGTTCTAAGTTCTAGGGGACTAATGACCTCAGCAGTTGAGTCCCATAGTGCTCAGAGCCATATCCTCCAAAACAGGAATACCAGGTGAAAGACACTTAGTGGATTCTAAATGTTACATATGCAGCCAGTTCTTCCAGTACAACTAGAGGTAACATGCCTACATCTCGTATTCTGGTGGTCGTAACTTATTTTAGCTTACAGCGACGTGAATTTCCTCTGTTGTATGTTAAAGCGTAATAACCATGTGTAATATACTGTCAGTTGCATAACCGTCACATATTCCACAGCCACAATGTTTTAGGATTTTTCTAGTCTTGTTAAAAAATAGAAATTTTGTAAAAACGCAGGCTCCAGCACCGCTGGGACTTTATCCACACACTTACAGGTTATTTCCCTATCTTGCTTTCCGCTCTTTCAAAAACGTTTTAAATTGTAAGGTACTCCTCCCTACTGTTGGAATATAGTTATGTACATACAGAACTTCAAATACGAGGACTCACGCTTGTCTAATTCTTTTACATTGGCAGCGTTATTACAGACTAAGTATTTTTCTCTTATGTTTTCTGATACTCCCAAATAATAAACTGCTTTATCAACACTTCCGACACTGCATCATTCCTCGCGAACATTTTGGTACATGCAATATACATTAAGTAATACAAACATCAGACAGATAAAATACCACAGTTTTCTTGAGAAGACCAAATTCCAAGAACATCAATTACATAACTGTTTAGTAATGTAAATACAGTAGCTTGATTGTTAATTCTATGATATTCATTTTCATTCCTTGAGAGACTAGTTGCCTAGTGCTGGATCCTTGGCTGTCGCCTCCACCAGGGCCGGCGTCTACACCCTGAGATGGCTTCGCCAACTCCCTCCGAAGGGGAGAGGGATGTCGTGTACCTCTGGTGCCTGATGTTCCGACACGCAGCAACACAGCAATGTCCTGCGGGTTGTCGTCGTGTCAGGAGCCCGCAGCCGACACTCCTCGACTTTACTCCTCCATCAGCTACGTTATGCAGGGCGCCACGGTCACTGGGCAACCGGCACTATTTCGCATCCGCGAAGCTACGTGACGCCTGCAATTTCCGACTGACCCTACGCCAGGCGGCATATATAGGACTGCCGCCTGCCGCTCTCCATAAGTGTGTGCCTCGTGTCTACCGCTGAATAATCAACCAGTCACCGGCACAGCACTACCGGAGGAAGACAATGCCAGTGCAGCACCGATCAGGACCACAACCGACTACGACCTGGGCGAGTAATCGATGGTGACAGACTGTGTGTTTTCTCTTGCAACTTCGTACAAGATCAGGATGATCTTTTGTGTTCCTCGTAGAGATCCAATTTCTGTTGTTCATGTATCCTTGTTGCTTGCTTGCAAGAAATAAATTCTGTAGTTCAAGGATACCTGCGAACTGTATCCATTGTGCGTGCACCACCCCTCAACGGGACACTTCACCTAGTTTGCACGTAAACATTAAATGGCCTCTTACAGCTCGTTGCACACTCGGCAGCGATGCGTGATCTGCATACGGATCTGCTGAGTGCCATTGCTACACCCTTGAACACAACATCTGATGGCTCTCATTTCTGTCATCCCTCAAAACGTTAGTCATGTCTTCAGAACCTCCATTATGTGCTCAGATGATTTACTATTTCACTTTATATGTACTAAGCCTACTCCCTCCTTAATTTATAAATTTCAATATAAAATTCGTGGCTAATTCCTCACAGTACTACCCTGAGAATCCGATAACCTTCCAGTGTTGTCTTCTTTTACCTAGAGGTCTCGATGTTACTATGTCATGACCTGAAGCCGTCCTTTAAAAGGCCTTTACTCATGCACCTCAAACCAGGAAGCACATTCTTTATTCGACAAGTATTTCTAATACTTTCGTGACAGTTACATCAATCATATTTCTTCCTCATAGCCTTTTACCGGACATATTTTGTTAAACACGTCATTTATAGTTTTGCTTGACCGAATAAAGTTCAGGTTTATTCTAGAAATCTTGAACCCACTATTTTGGATAGTAGCGTCACAAGCAGTATTATCTTTCACACAAATCTATCCATATACGTACACTCGTTTCCGCTGCACTTGCCAATGTTTTGTTATTACTCTCATCTTCACGTCAATTAACATTATTCTAAATTACTTAAGAAATATTATTTTGTGTACCTTCTTCAAAAAGTTATGGCGCTTATTTCACTTCTGTTTCTGCTCTAAACAGTACTATTTCTTACGACTTTATCATATGTCTTTACTTCATAATTCTGAACCTCACTCTTTCCAAATTTGTCCTCTTATTCCAGTAGCTTAGTTTCATACTCACTTATCTTTACTAATGTTCTCCATATTTATTTCGTCATTTTCAGTATCTACGTTCCTGGAAATTAACAAATACTATCTGTCCATGATTTCAGATTTAATTTCCCACATTGTCTTTTTAATTTTCTTGAGCTCATCTTTAAAGGAATGGATCAGTAGGTCCGGTCGCTCATTAATCGCTGGTCAGTCTTCTTATCTATCTCTTCAAAACATTTATCAATCTTAAAATTATTTTCGTGTATATTATCACCAAAATTCCAATGGACAATTTTCGACGATTCCCTCATTTCTAGAAGTAAATCCCTAAGACTAATATTTTGAGATGTTAATCTGCAGTCCTTTGTGGTAGCTACTGCCACAGTTTCATTTAAGGCAATATTTGCATTTTTTTTTTCAGTCCCCTATCTACCATACCATCCTTTACTTTCTGAGGTTCATTATCCCCAGGCACCATATTACGTTTGTTTGTAATTACCACTTTCACATTAGTATCCATGTTGACTATTTCTTCCTGTGCGGGCATCCAAAAACCCAACTTCTCCTTAACATAAATCATCTTGCCTCTTCAACAACAGTCACTATCCACGAACTGATTGGGTAACAAATACTAAAATAAAATGTATCGCCAAAGTTAGATTAAGAGTCCTATTCTCGTAAAAGAATGTCACTTATTTGGCAAAATAATGTCACACTGTACACGTTCATAAAAACACAAAAACATAACCTATCATTCTCACTGCTAATGAAGCTATGGATATTGTTTTCATTGTTAGCAACATGTGCTTGAGTGGTGATCTCATCACTCATTTGCTCAAAATCATTTTGCTGCCTGTGGGCGTGTATATACTCCGTGCTACGCCGTTACCCCAAGTACTGTGAACGTGTAGAGGCATGCCGCTGGGGTTGTCCTACAGTACAATGGACATCTGCTTCCTGAGCCGCCGATCTCTCACTGCTGCAGACGAGTCATCTGCATGTCTCCGTGAATAAAAAACTTTCTAGTATTTACCATACAACTTCTGTGCTCACAGCGTGGTATCATTACTGAAAAACTTCCTTTCGTTATCTTCATTCGTTTATGTGACAATTGTAATGACCACATGTTCGATGCTCAAGGACGTGAATGGGTGCGTCGTTCGCGACTGTCTGCCTGATACGAAATCCATGAACTCGAGAAGGAAGAGAGATATCGTTCTGCTCTCAATTTTATAGAAAACTTCGATATGTTATCTACATTTCATTCATTGCAGTGTGTAAGCTAAAATGAAATATACGTGAAATTTACTAATGCCTTTTTACGTCTAAAACCGTTTGATATTTCGTGCAATGCTTTAGTTAATTCGAAGCAGCACAGTAAGTACGGATAATAATGAAGAGAAATTCAGTTATTTACAGAGTGAAGATATCAGACTGTAAGATGTATAAAAATCAATTTTTTATCCATTTTTTTTTTAATTGGGTGGTAAGTGCTTCACAGAGGCCGCCGGAGCGCCGTCTCTTAGCATAGGTATTCGGCAAACAGTGCAACCATAAGAAAAGCCGCCTTGAGCACGTCCGCAGCATCGAAAAGGTTAATAAAACCACTCTTGCCTCGTTTGATACAGCAGTAATTCACAAAACAAAAAGTTATAAGTCGTCAAATTACAAGGTGATGTCACTTAACACTACGAGAAAGTTTCTTTGTTTAAAAAGAACGTCACCACAAATTAAATTGATCGCTGGTTTAACAACTGAAAATGCTATATTATCTTTTCTCTCTGAGGTTTTTGCCGGATTAAATAAAAGGTTGCGAACGCTAGGTGTTTTCTTTGATGTAACGAAGGCTTTTGACAGTGTTGACCACAAAATATTACTGCAGAAGTTGGACCATTATGGAGTAAGGGGAGTAGCTTACAATTGGTTCGCCTCTTCCTTTAAGAACAGAAAGCAGAAGGTAATTCTCCGCAATATTGAGAGTGATAGTGATGTTCAGTCCCAATGGGGCACTGTTAAGTGGGGCGTTCCCCAAGGGTCGGTGCTGGGGCCGCTGCTGTTTCTTATTTATATAAATGATATGCCTTCTAGTATTACAGGTGATTCAAAAATATTTCTGTTTGCTGCTGACACCATCTTGGTAGTGAAGAGACTTGTGTGTAATATTGAAACATTATCAAATGATGTAGTTCATGAAATAAGTTCGTGGCTTGTGGAAAATAATTTGATGCTAAATCACAGTAAGACTCAGTTTTTACAGTTTCTAACTCACAATTCAACAAGATCCGATATTTTGATCCGACAGAATGGGCATATTATAAGCGAGACGGAACAGTTCAATTTCCTAGGCGTTTGGATAGATAGTAAGCTGTTGTGGGAAGCCCATGTTCAGGATCTTGTTCAGAAACTAAATGGTGCTTTTTTACCATTAGAAAAGTATCTGAAATACGTGGCAGTTCAACACCAAAAGTAGTCTACTTCGCAGATTTTCGTACGCTTATGTCGTATGGTACTATTTTTTTGGGTAATTCTTCTGATTCGAAATGGGTATTTTTGGCTCAAAAACGGGCTGTTAGAGCTATATGTTGTGTAAGTTCGAGAACCTCTTGTCGATCCCTATTCTATTGTCTGGGAATTATGACATTTCTCACAGTATATATTTTCTTTAATGTCGTTTGTTGTTAGCAATATTAGCTTATTCGCAAGAGTTAGCAGCTTTCACTCAGTTAATATTAGGCAGAAATCAAATCTGCATGTGGAATGCACTTCCTTGAATCTTGTGCAGAAAGGAGTGCAGTTTCTGCTGCATCCATTTTCAATAAGCTACCACAAGAACTCAAAAATCTTAGCAGTAGCCCAGACTCTTTAAAGTTTAAACTGAAGAGTTTCCTCATGGCTCACTCCTATTCTGTCGAGGAGATTCTGGAAGAGCTGAAAAATTAAGCAAATTCCAGTGTTACATTGTTGATTTTCTTTATTTAAGCTTACGACTTGTCGCCTGAATATGTTTCTTACATTTCATTTTATCTGTTTCTACTATCGTGTTATAATTTCATGTATTGACTCGTTCCATGACCATAGAGACTTCGCCTTAATTTGGTCCCACGGAACAATAAATAAATAAATAAAATGGCCGCAACTTTAGTAAAATGAGAATTGCGAAATTGATGGAACCTGATATTCTTTGATTCAGAAAGTCACAGAATCACAAAAACAATTTCTATAGCCAGTTCAACATTAATGTTCACAGAAAAGCTCTTGGGTACCAATCATTTCACGAACACCGTAAAATGTTATAGAAAATACTTCACATGATATTAAGATTAACAAGCGACTGCACATGTACGTTTTCTGAGAAAACTTTTAATTTCCTATTTTACACGAAAACGCACTTCACGCATGGTATCACTTGTTGCCTCTTCGGAAACTGATCGCAGACTCTATGTGAGCAATCTGAACATTAACTGAAGTATTCACTTATTTTCTGAATATGAATTTTTTCTTGAAATTAATGTTAACAAGTTGTGAGTGCGGATAAAGTCAGCCTCACATTTGGAGAGCATATAAATATTTACACAGTAAATCTAAATGATTAAAGATACGCTTCTTTACACCAGTGCTTTTATTTTCTTTATGGAGTTTCGATTTCCCCCGAAGGGGGCGACCCGGCAGTTTCTTAGTACGCCGCTCTTCAGCCTTCAGAATTTGTTTTAAATAATGAAGATAATAAATAATAATAGATAATAAATAATAAAATCAGGCGATAAAATCGGTGACTTAAATGGTATAATGGCGGAAAATTGTGGAACTTAAACATAAATCTAAGTGTAGGTGATGCTAATAAAACACACAGGAAGCAGACAGGTAAAATAATAGACTATTCGCAAGATATAAAAATCACACCTAGCGACACCATGATTTCTGTTCACAACACTTTGGAAAGATGCACAACACTCAACACTCATTTGAACACTGCACTAAAATGTTGGCACAAATATGACACACCACAGCCTAGGGCAGACTGGGGCAACCTGGACAGATGATGGGAAAGAAAAAGGGGGAAGGAGAGGAAAAACGAAGTGGGGGGGGGGGGGTTAAGGAGCCGACGGAGGACGAGGACCCATAAGATGACACTAGTGAATCACCGCTGCATCGGTAAGGTCTACTCACGCCCTCGTTCTCACTCTGTGAGACCACATGCCGATTGGTGGTATGAGTAGGCCTAACGACCGTAAAGCTTTTTGGTAGCTTACAGCGACGTGCATCTTTTCTGCTGCCCGTCAGAACGTAATTAAAAAAAAGTAATAAAATATAGGCAGACAGTTGACATAAGTAGCTGAAGGCGCTCCACCTGTTCCTACGGTCTTAGCAAGATGCTAGTAGGTCGCTTCTGTGTCTACCTTGACACCGGTAATGCTATCTGCCACTCTCACGTCTTCAGCGCCCTCTGGCCTTCAGTGACAGAACTGCTTGCTGATCCGTCGCGCGAGCTAATCGGGATGGGACCTATGCTACGGTTTTCACTGCACAAGTCGGGAGACACACTGTTGCCAAGTGACATACACTTCATTCGTTTCGAATACAGCTGCAGGGGCTAATTGAACATGAGCTGACGAAGAACTTAGAGGTAGGTACATCTGTATGTACCGTTCACTGGAATTTCGCTGCAGCTATTACTTACCTTAACGTCAAGAAACGAAGTCCAGATGATTAAGTTGTTCACTGAGCGAACAACACGTTTTACTACTGCTATTGGATGTACACTGATTTCCTAAAGGTGATCTTTTCTCGTTAACTGTTACGTGCAATACGTGTCTCAGAGCATAGTGCTCCATCGTCATGGAACATTATGGGGAAATACATGATACTATGAATCTGAAAATGATTTCATCTGAAACGCCTTATTCTCAAAAAGATGAGAAAGTTTAACTGAAAATACGGAAAGCATTTATCTTTAGACGGTTCTACATGTCGGTCATTCCTAATTAAACGAAAATGTTTAATATGTCACAGGCAAGTATCCATGAGGACTGTGATTCGTCTTTCTAAATCATGACGTTCCAAATACAGTGTCGGTAAATGATTTCTGCAGTTGACTTCATTTGTATGTGGTTCCTACAGTATGCTGTTGTTTAGTCTCTGCACATGCTGATAGCCTACTGCTTGGTGCTTGGTTCGGTGGTCGGTCGATTTAAAAGAGGGGGACCAAATTGCATGGTTATGTTTCCCTTTGTCATATAATTACACAAAATTAAGATGAGTAAATTTGGTGTGGAATTTGCTGCAGCGTGCTCATGTGAATGTTTATCTTGTCGAAACTGTAGACAATCTCGTACGGCGGGTTCATTTGTGGTCTTATAATTATTTGGGTTCCATTCTTTTGTTCACATTTTAGTCTAATTCTGTGTAGGAACTATCCCTCTCTTTTTTAGAAATTACGTTCTACTACGATGACTGGCAACGATCTTGTTGAGGCACATTTCGAGAACATACACACTGAAGAGCCAAAGAAATTGATAGGCCTGCCTAATATCGTGTAGGACCCAGCAAGCACACAGCAGTGCCGCAACACGATGTGGCATGGACTCGACTGATGTCTGAAGTAGTGCTGGAGCGAATTCACACCACGAATCTTGCAGAGCTGTACATACATCCGTGAGAGTACGTTGGGGTGTGGAGATCTCTTCTGAACAGCACGTTGCAAGGCATCCCAGATATGATCAATAATGTTCACGTCTGGGGAGTTTGGTGGCCGGTGGAAGTGTACAAATTCAGAGGAGTGTTACCGGAGCCACTCTGTAGCCCTTTTGGACCAGTGGGGTGTCGCATTGTCTTGCTGTAAATGCCGGAGTCAGTCGGAAAGCACAATGGACGTCAATGAATGCAGGTGATCAGACAGAATGCCTACGTACGTGTCACCAGTCAGAGTCGCATCTAGGCATATCAGGGGTCCCACATCACTCCAACTACACGCGCTCTACACCATTACAGAGCCTCCACCAATTTGAACAGTCCTTTGCTGACATGCAGGTCCACGGATTGGTGAGGTTGTCTCCATACCCCTCCATGTTTATCCACTCGATACAATTTGAAACGAGCCTTGTCCGACCAGGCGACATGTTTCCAGTCATCAACAGTCCAATATCGGTGTTGACAGGCCCATGCGAGACGTAAATCTCTGTGTCGTGCAGTCATCAAGGATGCATGAGTAGGTCTTCGGCTCCGAAAGGTCATATCGATGATGTTTTGTTCAATGGTTCACAAGCTGACATTTGTTGATGGCCCAGCACTGAAATCTGCAGCAATTTGCGGAATGGTTGAACGATTTTCTTGCATCGTCGTTGGTCCCGTTCTTTCAGGATCTGTTTTCGGCCGCAGCGATGTCGGAGAATTGATGTTTTACCGGATTCCTGCTGATATTCACGGTGCACTCGTGAAATGGTCGAACGGGAAAATCCCCACTTCATCGTTACGTTGGAGATGCTGTGTCCCATCTTTAGTGCGCCGATTATAACACTACGTTCAGACTCACTTAAATCTTGATAACCTGCCGCTCTGCAGCAGTAACCGATGAAACAACTGCGCCAGATACTTGTTGTCTTATATTGGCATTGCCGACCACAGATCTGTATTCTGCCCGTTCAGATTTCTTTGTATCTGAATACACATACCTGTAACAGTTTCTCTTGCGCCGTAGTCCATTCGAGATAAACGTCTTCTGTGTGCTATGGCATCTCAGGTGCCGACCCTTCTGAAATTATAGAACACTTATTCTAATGTGGTTAATTCTGGATGGCGTCACGCATGATGTGGAGAACATTGGCATGAAAACGGGACAGAACGCTAAAATCGCGAGATGTGGTTTCACAAATCATGACTTAGACTTGTATCTGAGGGGGACACAGTTTAGCTGAGAACCTTGCAGAGAATGTATAGGGGCCGGTAATGTATACCTCAAAAAGACAACTAAAAGAAGCCGTCAAATATCTAACAGTTCTAAAGTTTGAAACGGACATGCGCAGTAGTCGTCATTTGAGAGTGGATTAGTTGGTGACACAGGACCATGATAATGTTAAGTTTGAATGCATGATAGTAGCAATGATAACCGGATTTTATAAAGAGCATTAGACTGCAGGCTCGCCTTGTGAAAATATAAATGTATATACGACAGCAGGCCGATGGCATGCAATAGTCGCATTACCAAACAGACCTCTTCCAGCTTGTTCAAGTGGTTGGAACAAAAGCACAGTAATTATAAATTGTTACTAGGAAGTATTCATCACTGTGCTAGTAAATAAAAACAGTAGTTAAGGTTAAATGACTTATCATACATTGTAAATTACGGAGTATTAAATAGATAGGACGTCGAAGTTGGCGATCTGGTAAACAGGTGGGACAAGAGTGGAAAGAAGTTTCTCATTTTTTTAAAACCGATTATTCATGAACTTTGCCATGGTATTATTACATGAACTATTGGTGTAGCCTCTGCAGGGTGATTACGTCTTCGACTTTAAATTACACTCGTGGAAATTGAAATAAGAACACCGTGAATTGATTGTCCCAGGAAGGGGAAACTTTATTGACACATTCCTGGGGTCAGATACATCACATGATCACACTGACAGAACCACAGGCACATAGACACAGGCAACAGAGCATGCACAATGTCGGCACTAGTACAGTGTATATCCACCTTTCGCAGCAATGCAGGCTGCTATTCTCCCATGGAGACGATCGTAGAGATGCTGGATGTAGTCCTGTGGAACGGCTTGCCATGCCGTTTCCACCTGGCGCCTCAGCTGGACCAGCGTTCGTGCTGGACGTGCAGACCGCGTGAGACGACGCTTCATCCAGTCCCAAACATGCTCAATGGGGGACAGATCCGGAGATCTTGCTGGCCAGGGTAGTTGACTTACACCTTCTAGAGCACGTTGGGTGGCACGGGATACATGCGGACGTGCATTGTCCTGTTGGAACAGCAAGTTCCCTTGCCGGTCTAGGAATGGTAGAACGATGGGTTCGATGACGGTTTGGATGTACCGTGCACTATTCAGTGTCCCCTCGACGATCACCAGTGGTGTACGGCCAGTGTAGGAGATCGCTCCCCACACCATGATGCCGGGTGTTGGCCCTGTGTGCCTCGGTCGTATGCAGTCCTGATTGTGGCGCTCACCTGCACGGCGCCAAACACGCATACGACCATCATTGGCACCAAGGCAGAAGCGACTCTCATCGCTGAAGACGACACGTCTCCATTCGTTCCTCCATTCACGCCTGTCGCGACACCACTGGAGGCGGGCTGCACGATGTTGGGGCGTGAGCGGAAGACGGCCTAACGGTGTGCGGGACCGTAGCCCAGCTTCATGGAGACGGTTGCGAATGGTCCTCGCCGATACCCCAGGAGCAACAGTGTCCCTAATTTGCTGGGAAGTGGCGGTGCGGTCCCCTACGGCACTGCGTAGGATCCTACGGTCTTGGCGTGCATCCGTGCGTCGCTGCGGTCCGGTCCCAGGTCGACGGGCACGTGCACCTTCCGCCGACCACTGGCGACAACATCGATGTACTGTGGAGACCTCACGCCCCACGTGTTGAGCAATTCGGCGGTACGTCCACCCGGCCTCCCGCATGCCCACTATACGCCCTCGCTCAAAGTCCGTCAACTGCACATACGGTTCACGTCCACGCTGTCGCGGCATGCTACCAGTGTTAAAGACTGCGATGGAGCTCCGTATGCCACGGCAAACTGGCTGACACTGACGGCGGCGGTGCACAAATGCTGCGCAGCTAGCGCCATTCGACGGCCAACACCGCGGTTCCTGGTGTGTCCGCTGTGCCGTGCGTGTGATCATTGCTTGTACAGCCCTCTCGCAGTGTCCGGAGCAAGTATGGTGGGTCTGACACACCGGTGTCAATGTGTTCTTTTTTCCATTTCCAGGAGTGTATATTATAATGGTGTCTCAGAGGCAACAATCACAAAAGAAAAAATCCCAACGAATGAGAACTACCCAAAACGATTATGCAAACAGTTAAGTACACTACTATGATACTGCCGCTTAACATTTCCCGGTCTGATTGCTCATGGGTATCATTACCCCATAGTTAAATACAATGTGTGACGAGACATGCTCACAACAAGATACCGTACCTGTTAAAAACAGCACAAATTGATACACAAACCAGTGGATCATATCCCAATGGGACTTAGAACAATCTTGTGCTAAATGAGCAAACCTTCTACTAGACTCACGCAAAGGTGGTACTGACTCAGAACATGGAGACCTTCGTGCTGATAAAGTACAAAATTAGCACGTCACTGGTGTTAAATACACTTTCTTGGTATTTCGTCTAAACAGTGACCACTCTGCCGGTTCCTGCAGTTTCACAAACTACGCTTTGACAGTGTAATTAATGTCCTTACACAACTCAACAAAGTCACACAAAATACGCATAATCAGAACGGTGAACAGAAACATTTTGACTCACCGCACTGCATTACGCTGGGATGGCCTGAAAATCCAGACTTCGACGACAGTGATGCTGCAAAAGTTGTTCCACTGCAGTGGCGGCAGCCGACGTAAACACTTCAGAAGCCAACCTGTAAGGGCATGGATTTAGCCTTTTATGATTGTAAGATGGCAAAGCATTGTTTATGGTGGCGAAGGCCGGTTGAGTTGTGTGATAATGAAATCTCAGTAGTAGGACACAAATTTATTCGGTTAAGTATCACAATTCAGTCACGGCAGCAGTGAGGAATGCCATGAACACAGCTCACACAGTAGAAAGTCATGACAAGCGTGTTCAGCTGTCTCATGAGGCTTTCGTCTCTGTTGCGAATGTTCACGTCATACCACAACATCGTGTCAGCGGGCAAGAGGCGAAGCTCTTAATATTGCTTCGACCACTAGATCACTGACTGAGTGTTACGAGGGCATCTCTGGACATCAAAGTAGTATGTCCGAGTAACTCCAGCAGTTCTGCACGTGTTGTAGATGGTAGAGCAGAGTTACGGCACTAGAGACCTCTTCGCTAGAGGTCGGCCATGGGCGCCGGTGTCTGCTCACAGATGCAACTCGGGGGCAGAAGCCTCTAGCGATACTTCGAAATGCGGTGACAAGTTGTCAGTGGAGTGTGTCAAACACCATCAGTTTGGTTCTCAGCAGTCCGGAGGCAGAGGTTCTGAAGACTTTACATTACTGTTCGATACGTTGGCAGCGTAAAGCAGCCAGGTTCGACACGCGAGGCAGGCAGCAGTATGGAACGTCGAAGTCATCTGGCAAGTGAGAGGCAGTGTGTCACAGGCTATGCATCATAACTGGCTCACTGTAACTGAACAGCGTATGAGTTAGAAAACCTAAGTATACAGGGTGGTCCATTATTCGACCGAGTCAAATATCTCACGAAATAAGCGTCAAACGAAAAACTTACAAAGAGCGAAGCTTGTCTAGCTTGAAGGGGGAAACCAGATGGCTCTATGTTTGGCCCGCTAGATGGCGCTGCCATAGGTCAAACGGATATCAATTGCGTTTTTTTAAAAAATAGGAACCCCAATTTTTTATTACATATTCGTGTAGTACGTCCTGAAATATGAATGTTATAGTTGGACCACTTTTTTCGCTTTGTGATAGATGGCGCTGCAATAGTCACAAACATATGGCTCACAATTTTAGACGAACAGTTGGTAACAGGTAGGTTTTTTTAAATTAAAATACAGAACGTCGGTACGTTTGAGCATTTTATTTCAGGTATTCCAATGTGAAACATGTACCTTTGCGACCTTAGCATTTCTGAGAACGCATGATGTTACAGCGTGATAATCTGTAAATACCACATTAATGCAATAAATGCTCAAAATAATGTCCGTCAACCTCAATGCATTTGGCAATACGTGTAACGACATTCCTCTCAACAGCGAGTAGTTCGCCTTCCGTAATGTTTGCACATGCATTGACAATGCTCTGGCGCATGTTGTCAGGCGTTGTCGGTGGATCACGACAGCAAATATCCTTCAATATTCCCCACAGAAAGAAATCCGGGGACTTCAGATCCGGTGAACGTGCAGGCCATGGTATGGTGCTTCGACGATCAATTCACCTGTCATGAAATATGCTATTCAATACCGCTTCAACCGCACGCGAACTACGTGCCGGACATCCATAGTGTTGGAAGTACATTGCCATTCCGTCATGGAGTGAAACATCTTGTAATAACATCGGTAGAACATTACGTAGGAAATCAGCATACATTGCACCATTTAGATTGCCTTCGATAAAATGGGGGCCAATTATCCTTCCTCCCATAACACCGCACCATACATTAACCCGCTAAGGTCGCTGATGTTCCATTTGTCGCAGCCATCGTGGATTTTTCGTTGCCCAATACTGCATATTATACCGGTTGACATTACCGCTGTTGGTTCAAATGGCTCTAAGAACTATGGGACTTAACATATGAGGTCATCAGTCCCCTAGACTTAGAACTACTTAAACCTAATTAACCTATGGATATCACACACACCCATTCCCGAGGCAGGATTCGAACCTGCAACCGTGGCAGCAGCGCGGTTCCGGACTGAAGCGCCTAGAACCGCTCTGCCACAGCGGCCGGCCCGCTGTTGGTGACTGACGCTTCGTCGCTAAATAGAAAGCGTGCAAAAAATCTGTCATCGTCCCATAATTTCTCTTGTGCCCAGTGACAGAACTGTACACGACGTTCAGAGTCGTCGTCATGCAATTCCTGGTGCATAGAAATATGGTACGGGTTCAATCGATGTTGATGTAGCATTCTCAACACCGATGTTATTGAGATTGCCGATTCTCGCGCAATTTGTCTGCTACTGATGTGCGGATTAGCCGCGACAGCAGTTTAAATACCTACTTGGGCATCATCTTTTGTTGCAGGTCATGGTTGACGTTTCACATGTGGTTAAACTCTTCCTGTTTCCTTAAATAACGTAACTATCCGGCGAACGGTCGGGACACTTGGATGATGTCGTCCAGGATACCGAGCAGCATACATAGCACACACCCGTTGGGCATTTTGATCACAATAGCTATACATCAACACGATATCGACCTTTTCGGCAATTGGTAAACGGTCCATTTTAACACAGATAATGTATCACGAAACAAATACCGTCCACACTGACGGAATGTTACATGATACCACGTACTTATACGTTTGTGACTATTACAGCACCATCCACCACAAAGCGAAAAAAGTGGTCCAACTGAAGCATTCATGTTTCTTTAAGTACTACACGAATATGCAATAAAAATGGGGGTTCTTATTTTAAAAAGTGCAGTTGATATCCGTATGTCTTATGGCAGGCCTTCTATAGCGCCATCTGGTTTTCCCCTTCAAGCTCGACGAGTTTCGTTCTTTATAGTTTTTTCGTTTGATGCTTATTTCGTGAGATATTTGGCCTGTTCACGATCAATGGACCACCCTGTATATTACTCTGCGCCTGAGGCAATAGCGTTATGTCTGGCTACAGATGGCCACAATATTTCCTCTTTCTTCTGACTCATCGGAGCTCATTGTGCATCCCAGTGTCACAGCAGTCGCTGTCACGACTTGAGTTTGGTATTTTTCCGCCTTATCAGCCGGCTGATAGGTGTTCTTATGGAACAGCTACTTTTTCTTGCAGAATTTCTTGCACTACCAGTATGTCGTTATGATCCGTCTTCAGTTATGTCAGGTTGCTGAGTTAGCGATTCAGACTACTCGCTTGAAGGAGCTGAAGCAAAAGCTCCGGAGTTGTGTCTTATAATTAACAGTATCCTGTTTGTCATTCTGATTGTTACAGGGTGCACAGGCCTGATTTAACTTGGCTTGGTGCGAGAAAACTGTAAGAAAATTTAGCATTTGCTGAAAACATCTTTTTGTTGCACACCATCATTTTTAAAGTTACCAGTTTCTTCGAAAGAAGTTGAATATGCAGCAATAAAAATTTTTGGTCATTTTTGCCATATCGTAAAATGCTTGACAGAGAGCAAAGCAAGTTTTAAAGTTCATTTAAAATTCTTTCTCTTAGACAAGGCCCTTCTATTTCATGGAGGAATTTGCATCTGGAAATGTACTCTGTACAACAAATCTAATCTTTAAGTAGAATGCCATTAGTACGACTAAAAAGTAATTTATCCATTACTGTTAATGCCAATCGAGTATGCATATTGTGTAAATTGATTCGTCCCACGTCATTTCGATAAAATAATCGTTAGAAAGTTGCGTGTAACCAACTGATAGAAAACGTGTTAAAACTCAATAAAAACTCAGTAAACAGTGTGTATGGCACTAGATGGCACCGTAGAGACCAAAATTGTATCGGAAGACAGATATTGCAGTACGTCCGACAGATAATTAAGGTCGTAGGGTGCTAGTGCTAATCGGAGTTCTCAGTTCAAGAGATTGTCACGAGAGAGGAATTGGTGAACGATTACAGAAAGCGTCACCATTAAATGAACATCTTGTTTGCTGATATCAAATGTAAATCATTCAGCAGCTAACCGTTATCTTCAGTTGCCTAGTCCTCAGCGATACATCTTTGACGGCAAATACAGAATACATAAACGAGAAGGGTACTGCAAGATTTGGACTGGTAGTCGCTACAGTCTTGGTGTTAAGATGCTCGCAGAACCTTGACGACAATGGTGGATCTATTGGCAAGCTGTCTTCAATGACGGTACCGGTAGGAAAACCCCAAAAAATCTAGCTTTCACTGCTCTGACATGGAGCAAGAGTGTAAA
Organism: Schistocerca serialis cubense; assembly: GCF_023864345.2. NCBI lineage: Eukaryota > Metazoa > Arthropoda > Insecta > Orthoptera > Acrididae > Schistocerca > Schistocerca serialis. The sequence continues at coordinate 253,983,527 of NC_064644.1, forward strand.
ATCAATCCCAGTCATGCTAGTAATATTAACATCATTCGAGTAAAAGCAGAAGTTCTAAAAATCCGCTATGCTCTAGGCGCTGTCGAGACCTACCCTTCCCTTTATTGTATTTCTATCGTCGATAACAAATGCACAAATGCAGAAAGTATCTTTCACTTTGTACAGAAATGTTCGCTGTTTTGACACTTACTAACAGATTGAAACAACTGCTTGCAGTGCTCTCACGGATTGATTTATCCACTCAAACTTCACGGTCCAGCCTTGTAGCTTCATTAAGAGAAAGGCGTAGAGAAAAAATAGAGGATAAAGTGAAGGTGTGACGTCTTGGATAGCTCAGTGGGTGAGACCTTAGTCCTTGTAAGAGAACGTTCCAGCTTTGATTCCTGGTCGAACCTATAAGTTTAATATGCTAGAGAATTAAATTATACGCTATTTTTGTTCCATATATGCATTGTGAGGAGTTACTCAAGAACACAGAAAATGTCTTAAAAAAGAAACTGCAACCAGCCACTTTCCTGAGTAATTATTTATTTTTCCATGAGCCGGGTTTACAATCTTTTCATGTTTATCTGCAGAGGGTTTTCTGCAAGTTACATCACTATTTCTAGCATAGTGCTGGGTGCTGGTTCTGTGACAAAGATGGAACATTGAAAGGTGGCTACACTGAGCCACTGCGCCAGAGATTGCGCCAAAGAGTATTATTAAGCCGCCTCCACAGTGCTTGTCGAGAGCTCGTAGAAGTCAGTGCCTGTTAAGAACTCGTAGAAGTCAGCGCTTGTCGAGAGCTCGTAGAAGTCAGTGCTTGTTAAGAACTCGTAGAAGTCAGTGCCTGTTAAGAACTCGTAGAAGTCAGTGCTTGGAGAGAGCTCGTAGTAGTCAGTGCCTGTTAAGAACTCGTAGAAGTCAGTGCTTGGAGAGAGCTCGTGGTAGTCTGTGCTGAGATGTTGTAGCAGAGAGTGTTTGTTGAGATGTGCTATTAGGCAGTGCTTTCTGAGATGTGATATTGGAGAGTTCTGGTTGAGGTATAATGTAAGGATTAGAATGATTTTCATCAATATAAATGAGGTAATTAACTCAGTTTGTTTTTATTTTAGTGTCCTAAATAATGCGTCTTTACAGGTTCAGTCAACAAAGCATTTGGCGTGTGTTCTTGTATTAGAGTGTAATTCTGCTTTCCTTACGCAATTATCGTATTTCTAATTTTCTTTTATCACGTCAGTAAAATTGGTATTTAAAAATTCTTGTCTTGTTGAAGAAGAACTTTGCCAGATGTCCGTTGAGTCATACTTCCACATACAGAACAGTTATACTTATGCTTTGGTTTCGTAGGTTTCATAGTTGCTGGGGACTTAATTAATTAATTGTGTTAACGAAAAATTTCATTTCATTCTTGTTGTTGTTCTTTGCAGTCAGATAGCGTAATAATACTAGTCAGGGCCAACCGATTACGAGACACAGCGTAATCGGACTTACAGCTACTAAAAACTAAAAAAATATTTTCAATCATATTTAATTAAGCCCCCATACAACATGCTTTAATGTATCGCATATGAGTACTGTTTACCTATCGATTAAAATTTTTAGTTTTATACGTATTGCGACAGTGTGGGCGGCTTTTTCTGTTAGTGTCCATCTGTGTGCTCCCATTTACAGGCCAGTTGGTACCTCGCTTCATACTCTTTTACACAACTTGTACTCATTTACACTGTGATCGCTAAAAGAGAGGTGTTGCAACACATTTTTCTCGCTCAATTTCGGTTGAAAAAATTCGCTATTTGTTGAGGGAAGTCGTAGAATATTCCTGCCTCATTCCCTAAGGATTCATGAGGGTCCAATAGGTGGCAGCGGTCTCCGTAGCCTTCAAAATAACGGCTGTAATGGAGGACCTTTTCAAGCAAAGAGTTGTCATTGAGTGGCTTTTGGCAAAAAACTAGAGCATCACAGACATTCATAGATGATTGTAGAATGTCTATTAAGACCTGGCAGGGGACAAAAACACGGTGAATCGTTGGACGAGTCGTCTGTCGTCATCGCAACAAAATCGCGCAAACCTGTCTGATCTCCCGCATGCCGGCCGGCCGCAAACAGCTGTGGTTCCTGTAATGGTAGAACATGCGGACACTCTCAATCGAGGTAATCAACGAATCACAAACACTGCGCTGCTGAACTGACATCTCTGTTGGTACTGCTGTCATACTCGTCCACCAGTTAGAATATTCAAAGTCATGTGCCCTCTGGCCTCCTTGCCTTCCTACTTCCATCAATTTGGCTCAATGATGGATCTCTCCAGAGGAGATGGTAAGTGATTCCAGAATGAGATTTTCATTCTGCAGCGGAGTAAACGCTCATATGAAACTTCCAGGCAGATTAAAACTGTGTGCCGGACAGAGACCCGAATTCGGGACCTCTGACTTTCGCGGGCAAGTGCTCTACCGATTTTTTTTGTGATCGCATTTTGTTCGTTTTCGTTCGTTCTATTTGCGCCGGATGGACGTCCCTTGAATCTTGTTCAAGTTTATCGTTGAACTATTAACTCAGTTTTTTATTACAGAGGGTAACTAACCCTCTCACCAAACACACTGAGTTACCGTGGCGGCGCCGACTCAGCTACCCAAGAAGAGCTTCAGTTTTGCCAGTACCTCGTCTCCTACCTTCCATCCTTCACAGAAGCTCTTCTGTGAATAAGCTGTGTCTCCGCAATATCCTTTCTGCCAGGAGTGCTGGTTCTGCGAAGTTTGGAAGGCAGGAGACGAGGTAGTAAGTGGTTGCTGGGGACATTATTGACGTAGCAAGACGTTGCCTATGACGTCGGTCATTGGAATGTTACCATGTGTGCATACAGGCGCTAGCAGTAAGGTGGCGCAATAACGTCGCATTGAACGAAGGTTATGTTATAAAATAGGGTTCGGTAACCAAATTAGAGGGTAGTCATGTGCCTATTGGACACCTAATACACACATCAAAAAAGGTTTTGCATCAACTCGGTTTCCAGAACTCCTCAAGATACGCGTTGACTGTGGATGTTGTATCACAGACACAGTCCCCTTAACCGTTCAGAGATGCCACTAAACACGCCCAAAGATGTAAACAACCATGCATGAGCAGAGCCTATCAGACGGAGGGGGTCCGACAGCCAATCAGTACCTGTCATCCCACCAGGAAGGAGGTACACAACTTGTGTTTTCTGTAGTTCTGCCATACCTAGACGGCTTATACAGCGGATCGATCGCGTCCGCATTGTTACTTTTGCACCAGGAAGGGATCTCAACAAGGGAAGTGTCAAGGCGTCTCGGAGTGAACAAAAGCGATGTAGTTCGGACATGGAGGAGATACAGAGAGACAGGAACTGTCGATGACTTGCTTCGCTCAGGCCTCTCTAGGGCTACTACTGCAGCGGATGACAGCTACCTACGGATTACGGCTCGGAGGAACCGTGACAGCATCCCCTAAATGTTGAATAATACAGTTAATGCAGCAAGAGGACGTCGTACTACGACTCAAACTGTGCGCAATAGGCCGCATGATGCGCAACTTCACTCCCGATATCCATGACGAGGTCCAACTTTGCAACCATGACGCCGTGCAGCGCGGTACAGATGGGCTCCGCAACATGCCCAATGGACCGCTCAGGATTAGCATCACGTTCTCTTCACCGATAAGTGTCGCGTATGCCCTCAACCATACAATCGTCGGAGACGTGTTTGGAGGTAACCCGGTCAGTCTGAATGCCTTAGACATACTGTCGAGCGAGTGCAGCAAGGTGGAGTTTCCCTGATTTTTGGAGGTGGCAGTATGTGAGGCCAACGTATGCCACTAGCGCTCATGGCAGGCGCCGTAGCGGCTGTACGATACGTGAATGCCATCCTTCGACCGACAGTGCAACCATATCGGCAGCATATTGGTGAGTCATTCGTCTTCATGGGCAACAATTCGCTACCCTATCATGCCATTTTGTGAATGACTTCCTTCAGGATAACGACATCGCTCGACTAGAGTACCCAGCATGTTGTCCTCACATGAACCCTATCGTACATTCCTGGGATGGATTGAAAATATAGACGACGTGACCTACCAACCACTCTGAGGGATCTACACTGAATCGCCTTTCATGAGTAGGACAGTCTGGACCAACAGTACCTTGATGAACTTGTGGATAGTATGGTACGACGAATACAGGCATGTACCAATGGATGAGGACGTGCTACTGGCTATTAAAGATACAGCAATCTAAACCACCACCTCTAAAGGTCTCGCTGTATGGTAGTAAACATGCAATGCTTTCATGAGCAATGAAAAGGGCAGAAATCAAGTTTAAGTTGATCTCTATTCCAATTTTGTTTTCAGGTTCCGGAACTCTCGGAATTGAGATGATGCAAAACTTCTTTTGATGTGTATAGAACCTGTGGCCGAGCGGTTCTAGGTGCTTCAGTCTGGAACCATGCGACCGCTACGGTCGTAGGTCCGAATCCAGCCTCGGGCGTGGATGTGTGTGATGTCTTAAGGTTAGATAGGTTTAAGTAGTTCTAAGTTCTAGGGGACTGATGACCTCAGATGTAAAGTCCCATAGTGCTCAGAGCCATCTGAACCATTTTGTTTGTAAAACCAACCAGTTTACAGAAAAGCAATGTGTTCCATTACTTACTTCACGCCCCTCACACATTTACAAAATAGTAATTCTTCCGAATATCCTTTGCACAGATCCTAAATGATTGCCCGATGTGATATAATTCATAAAACCTTATTCGGGAAATAAAAATAAGTTGTCGCTAACACGCAAATATGTTGTACACTGACGTGCATACGAGTTTCTAAGATATCGTAGTTTCGCATCATCAAGTAGGAAATCAGTTTTCAATATGTCACTACATGGACTATTCTTCAATGGCGGCTCTATACTAATTACTCATAAAGTTTAAATAATTTACACAACCTCATTACAGTAACATAAAATCAGATAAACATCTACCATTTGGAAAATTATTCATAACTTTAAAGAGAAATTCGTGTGAATTTAAGCCTTTATTTACCGTAATTCTAAAAAAAATATGGACCTATTTTTCAAAAGTTTTGCTTCAATACTTGATGAACTCTTACACAACTGAAATCAAAGTATTCCTTTTTAAAAATGTACATCATTAAAACGTTTAAACTGTGCGGTGTACTCGCATGTCCCGAACAGAAATATGAAGGAAAAGTAGATTAACGGACTGAGATGACCTAAAAGAACCATACAGCTAGGCTTATTGCTTGTGTCCATATTTATAGAAAGGGCTCTTTTTTTCTTAACACGCAAGAAAATATTACGTTCTGAACACTCTGTGGATGTGCGAAGTTCATATGTGGCGCTTAGAACTCGTAAACGTTGGTCTGTTTTCTAAAAATGTTCGTCCGGTGGTACAGAAAGTACTCTGTTCCTTCTCCTTTAAGTCGAATAAGGACAAATTGTACTCTTTTTGAGCCTTTCCAGTTTTTTGGACATGAGCAGACAATGTGTAGTTTTTTTTTTTAACCAATCAATGGAAGTGTCCCTTTTTTTCTCTCACTCTGAAGTACAGGGATTCCCAAGTACTACTTACATTGTGTAAAACAGTTTCCATCAATACTTTTTTTACTTTCTATTTCGTAAAGAGACCTCGCCATGTCAGCTTTATATACGACCGACTTGTGTTCATCATAATCTTGTACAAATGTCAGTGTCTGCACGTCAATCTTTATTCCATCTTTCTGGGTACTGGATACATTGCATACTGCATTTCCATGATAATTTTAAAAAAAGTGAACTGCAGTATTGTCCATCAGTATTCTAGGACATAACAGGAGACACCGGGAGAAATGCAGTTTGAAACATCTTCATTGCCTGATACTCCCTCATTAGCACTTAATTCAGGTTATGTAATATTTTTCGAAGTAGTAGCACAGGCCTGTAGAGTTCATACGATACCATTCGGCAGAGTACTACGCATCATTTCATCTCCACTGCTATTACTACATGAGATGGTTATCAATATCGTCTGGAAAATTTTCTGGTTGAGTATGAATTTCCTTGTGCATATGATCTTTTCTGTGACAGGTAGCCATAGCCTGAAACAAAACAAAATCTTGCCAAGCTCAGTAATGTTTTACTAGTCACGCATTATTTTAGTTGTTTCTTTATAAAATGAAATACAAATTGTTCTCAGTGCGTGTATGTATTTGTTTACAAAATTTGATGAACACAGAACAAACTATAAACATCAAAGCAACGGAACCAGAAGTCTACGTAACCTCAAATTGTGAAGTCACTGTCTTGGACCTAACAGACTGTTAAATCCCGTCACAGTTTACGTCATAACTGAATATTCCAAGGATACTATATCGACATTTCATGAGAATTAAGATTAGTATGTATGAAGGTAATTACACAGAAAGTACCACTCACCTCAGTTCACATATAAAACGTGTTTACGTTAGTTGTAGCGTTGTTCCACACACCAAGCAGCCATCACTAATACAGTTGTTCACATTTCAGGCTGAGGAACTGGCTTTGGGAGACGTGCAGGCTATACTGACATCCATCATAGGAAACACAAACTACATGCAATGGAACCTTTCGGTCCCTCCAGGTTTAACGCGTTTTCAGTTACATACCTGCAGGGAATCCGAAATCCGGCCAGTAAATAATCGATAATTGTTGAGTTTAATCCAGGGTGTGCTTAACAACGAGTACAGAAGCCCAAGGCCGTTGCTGGGAGCACCCGAATGCAATGCACATGGCCACGAACTTGTTTCAGTTGGTTTTAGTGTGGAGAAGGGGGCGACACACGTTCCCATTGAGGAGCGTGCCTGGCGTCCCAACAGTTCCGAACGTGAGTTCGCCGTTTGTTGTCGGCAACGGCCGTTGCGGCCAGCCAGCGGACAGCTCGCGGCTGTCTGTGGTGGGGTGTGAATTGCCGCTCTCCTGCCGCGGTGTGAACACCTGTCAGGGCGCACCACTAATGAGGGAGGCCGCCATTCTGCAGAACTGCCGAAACCGCACTTAATTAACAACCGCCTGTGCTCGCGCGTTAATTATGAACGCCATCTCGCCGTGGAGCAAAGCAGATCCCACGGTGCCAGGGGGGGGGGGGGGGGGGGTGAGAAGGGGCTCGGCAAGCGGAAAATCGCTACGTGGAATTCGTCCTTTTTTTACCTTTTCGTCTCGCGCTCCCCGCAGAGTGTGTGTACTACCGGCGACCACAGCCCACACTCCGCAGTTTATCACCCAACTCCTATGACGGAGAGTCGATTTAAAGTGTACGAAAACTAATAACAATCCTAAAGAAATGGTGGTGTATCCAATATCTCAACTGGAGACCTCAAAGGAATATCACTGACTTACGTCGTTGCTACAAAGCACAAACCGCCACAAAGTGGGTGAGTTCATTCGCTTAATAGCAGAAATTGTCCGACGGTGGGCTTTGCGACCCCTGACGACAATGTGGTATCTCCGAACACGAATGTTTTATCCGTGGGTATTCCGACCGTCAAAGAAAGACACAACAGTGGAGACGTTCTGCTGACCGTTTTGTAATACATCTTAATTTTTAACTTTCGTTATTACTTTTTTCTTTCTACATACTTACTACTGCAAAATATTAAACATGTTTCCTTAGTTTACAGGGTGTCTGAGGAGGTATAGTCACTATTCAGGGATACGATAGGAACGATAATACAGAGCAACAAATTCTAATAAATCGGGACTCTAAAATGGATACCTAGAGAACCATGAGAATTTCTTCATCGTCGATACTCTGAAACAAATCCCTCCCATTGCAAGCTCCTTGCTTTCTATGTTCTTAGAGGATGTAGTCTGGACAAAAAGAAGAAAAAAAATGCCTAGTAAACAGGGGATATAGAATGCATACCTTAAGAGATACGAGCACTGATTCGGTAGAAGAGATCACAGATGCGAAGATGAACAGATGCTTATGGCTCATAATTTACGCAACTTAAAGCACATATTTACTGGTCTTTTTCCGTTTTGGGGGTTCATGCAATGCCCTCTGAAATTGTAAAAAGCAAAGGGCTTGAAGTGGAAAAAGTGCTCGTCTCATTTTAGAGCCCATGTTTACTAGTCCTTTTTATTTCGTTCCTATCATTCGTTTTGTTCCTATCACATTCCTGAATACTGACCATTTCTCTTGGGAAACCACCTATATTTTTAAAATGTCTTAATTTTTTGTCAAGATCTGTGTTGCTTTTTGTCGATTGAAGAGGCATGCCAACAGAACGTATGATAACTTCAAATATCTTAATTACTGCTTCCTGTCTTACCTTATTTATGAGAAAATATACATTCGCATGTTCGTGATTTGTTGAGCAGTTTGGTTGCCTAAGCAAACCTTCGATAGCATTCGTTGCTCTGTGCATCTGATTAAAGGCAATACACACTTCAGTTGATATACAAAAATTTTCCATGCAATAATTGACTATGTAGACTGAAAGTTTCATGACCTTTTCTTCTTTTAATATTTGCTCTGTTACTAATATCCACGATGTACCAACACAATTTGGTGGGAGATGTCCCATGCAACACACGTTTGAGAAAATAGTCGGACTTTTTCTTTACATCTGTATTGCTCTCTTAGTCCTGGTTTTTGCATTTTCTGCCACAGACATTACTTGAAGTGAAAACTGCTACCAGAAATAGGTTCAGGATTCACTATTTTCATAGCTTTAATTATAACCGTTTCATAGTATAGTACTGCAGATTTCTGTGACCACTAAAGAATCTTTCAACCTAGAAAAATGTCTTCCATACATACTTTTAGTTTTCTCTTGGAGTAAAGCAAATAAAACCAGAAATACTATCGTCTCATCTTCTGTACTTCCGATGTTCTAATGTATGGTGACTATTGTCCGAAGTGTTTCGAATAACTCTCAGATCTTTCGTCCATAACAACAGTTTCATTTTCACACTGCATTTTCTCTACATCTTCACAACGGTGCACCAGGATTCTTTTGTGAGGAACGGACCCATCTTCTTCTGGGTACCCTCTGCCACACACCGTCAGGTGGCTTGCGGAGTATGGATGTAGATGTAGATTTTTCAAAAATTATTACTTTCAGTTAATTGCCAAATGTTGTCCCTAAAATTAATCTTCGAACGAGCGCCATGGTTCTGGGTCGTCCCAGCACTTCCCTTCTTGCTTTGCACAGTGCAGTTCGCATATATGCGACAAAATCAAAACCTTCAAGTCTTGAAATTCCTCTTTAAAAATTCGGAAAACGTGCGCTGTCTTTCATTCATGCACACTATTCCTTCAGTTATGCATTCGTTTCTTAATCTGAACATCTGTTTCGTCAGATGGGCAAGAATGTTGATATTCAGCCATCACTCTGACATCTGCAAATTTTAAATGACCTCAGCACTTACCCGTCCGGAATTCAAACACATGCAGTTCGTATACTCATCCACCCGCCAGCGATCGTCCTCATTCAGAATCACGGCTTTCCTTTCGATGTAATTATTTCCAATAGTCTCAGTGTACAGAACAGAAGTAGGGCAGGAGAGTGAAACTATACTGAAAGGAAGGCTGTCGGCGAGTGCACTGCCTGAACGACGATGACAGCCCATCAGCTGCTGATGAGCGACTGTCGCAAATCGGCAGGGGAATGGAGGTCCTTTTAAGAATCCCCACGGTGCAAAACCGCTTGGTCAGAATTCTCGTGGTACCTGTGGCACATAAGAAGGGTCGCAAACATCGCAGTTCGGAAGCCCAGGTAGCAGAAATAAATAAGTGTTCGTGAATAGGACTTCTTTATTTTTGGACTATTGAAACGTCCCCTTTGAAGAATTATACATGACTGTGCTTAAACTGACACACAATATTTTGTTAGCGCAACGCAATCTGACTTTCAAAATTCCCTACAAAAGAATGGCCCTGACTAACATTAAACTATACCTTTCACAAATCACTTACCTCACAAAAATCTTCGCTGCTCAAGCTACCGCAATACAGCGAGCGCCACTACTGCCAGCAAAATAAAAGATTCAAACTATGGAAGGCACTAACTACTGATAGGGATAGTTAGCAAATGAAAGATATTAATAGAGAACAAACAATGTATTTACCTTGATATCATCATATATAAATATAGCAGTTCATGACAAATTTCAAAACTCCGCCATCTCTCTCCCCACATCCACCACTGCTGGCGGCTCACCTCCAACTGCGCAACGCTACGCGCTATTCACATCCAGCTGCCGCTGCCCAACACTACAATGGCGAGTATTACAACAACGCAAAGCAGCCACAGACTGCACACAGCACAGCCAGTGATTTTCATACAGAGGTGGCGTTACCAATAAAAAAACCTGAACAGCTTACTTACATAGCCCCCATGCTCCCAACAAAAATTCTACAAATTGGATTGGGCAGTGGCCAATACAGATTTGAAAAAAATTTTTTATAGTTACAATAAGAAAGAAATCAAATGCACACACTTATTGATACAATGTTGGTCAAAAGCTAAAAATTTCTCAGTCCATAAAGACAGTCCAGATTGTTCATCACAGTAAAAATGCAGAGTTTTTCTCAAAGTCTGCGCAGTAAAAGAAAATGCACACAGAAGTAGTGGATTTCCATGCAGTCTTGAAGAAGTAGTGTTGTCCTTCCAACGGAAAGACAGTGCTGACTCTTGACATGCATACAGGTAATGGGCCACAACAGAGCAAACCCACAGCAGAGTCAGTCGAAATTTTGAAGAGTATTGGTAGGTAGGTCATCACAGAGCAGACCCACTGTAGTCCTGGTAGAGATTACGGTATTGGTGGGCCACCAGAGGTGCAGACCCACTGCAGTCCTTGTAGAAATAATGGTATTGATGGATCATCAAAGATGTAGACCCACTGTAGTCCTTGTAGAGATAATGGTACTGGTGAGTCAGCAAAGGTGTAGATCCACTGTAGTCCTTGTAGAAATAATGGTACTGGTGGGTCATCAATGGTGCAGACCCACTGTAGTCCTTGTAGAGACGGCCAGCAGCCATCTGTTGCAAATGTGCAGGTGCACAATCACCATCGAAGAGTCTTGCGGATAATATAGCAAGTCCATAAACCACGACTTGTGCACTCACAAAGTTTCTGGAATTGTCCTTAGATCCAGCAATGCTGTTATCCAGTCCCTTGCTGAATCATTAACACACGTGCAAACACTATCAGTCCTGACTTCTCACATATTGTCCATGTACTACGACCAACAGAAACGTGTGCAGTGAAATGTTACTTAATTTGAAGAACTGGTAACAATTACAATTTGGTAACATAAAAATACAATAACAAAGGTACAAAATACATCATTAAAGAACATAATAATACAGATAACATTTGTAGTAATAGGGGCCTTACAAAAGAATAGAAATAGACATATACAACAGTGTTACAGGAATTATGACATAAGTAAATACATAAAGATCACAAGAACTTTTGAAACATCACCTTCACATGTGAGCAACAAACCAGAATAAATAATGTCTAAGCATATTTACAAGGTAAATAACATATTATTAATGCAAATTATATTTGAGGATAAGAGTATTCCTCATCATAGTGAATGTAGCTTAATATTAAAAGAAGAAAAAATTCAATGAAACTACACAGAGACAGGAAGAAAACAAATACACAAGGGTACACAAACACATTGTGGGATAACACCAATAGGAAAGGACAGGGTTCGTTTTCAGTGTAACATTTGGTACTGCAGTCCAACCCAAAACTTCATATATCTTTCCTCTTATTTCATCCTTTGTTTCCACCAAAAAAATTCTATCTAAGCATGCTTTCTGTATTTATATGTTCACACATTTCTTACCTCAACATTTATTTCCAAGAAAATCCTACCTAAACCTGTTTTCTGTACTTTTTTTCGTATAACTTCTCAATGCATTTCTTCCAATTCATCGCAACTCATTCTCTTAGAGGCTACCCCCTCTTAAGCTAACTTAAATCTACTGAGCTCAGATGCTAAACTAAGGGACGAGGCAATGCAGCAGCACAAAATAAGTAACACAAACAGCAATGACCAAAAAAATGGAAAATTGCAAAGCAAGCTACAGTAAATCTAAATTACCAAGCAATGCAACATTACAACTAATATGAGCCAATGTGCAGCAACAAGAAAAATAAATGAGTAGTAAAACTGGCTTAGCAGAGTAACACAATTTAAAATTCAGTGCACTAACTACTGATAGGGATAGTTAGCAAATGAAAGATATTAATAGAGAACAAACAATGTATTTACCTTGATATCATCATATATAAATATAGCAGTTCATGACAAATTTCAAAACTCCGCCATCTCTCTCCCCACATCCACCACTGCTGGCGGCTCACCTCCAACTGCGCAATGCTACGCGCTATTCACATCCAGCTGCCGCTGCCCAACACTACAATGGCGAGTATTACAACAATGCAAAGCAGCCACAGACTGCACACAGCACAGCCAGTGATTTTCATACAGAGGTGGCGTTACCAATAAAAAAACCTAAACAGCCTACTTACACTACGAGTGTAGATCCTGAGAAAAACTGAAAGTGGGCGAGAGCCGGTGTATGCTATAGTCCAACAAGTTGGGATCATGCCTCTTTTCAGTTGATCCAAGGACCAATTAGACCTTTAATCTATGTAGTGTGGAGGGTGTGGTCCAGGCCGCATATGGTTCTGCAATATTTTGGGGATGTTTTTAGAACCTTGAACAGAGCTCATCCATTCGAGTTGTCATGAACATAAAACCTCATATTCGTTTCACCACTGTCCATTTCCAATTGTTGCTCTTTCTTCTTCAAGATGGATAGACACTCCCACTTCCAAGATGACAACTACCATTGTTACAGTACTACGTGCATAGGATCCTGGTGTGATGAAAGTTCAGGACCCCATCGCACCTCGACTGGCCTGCTGAATATGTCCATTTTCATAGCCTTACAAATTTCTGGGAGTAGTGGGGACAGCGAGTAAAACGTAGCAACGAATATACCTGCAATTTAGTTGTTCTTGAGATCTAATAATCTTCAACTTTGTAAGACGATCATTAGAAACTCATGAATGTCATTCCTTGTGCAATTGAGGTTGTTATCCGACTAGAGGCGGTTATACAGCACTGGCGTAATGTCCGATTCGGAAACTAACTTGTTTCTGGGTTGTCTACTGTTGTAAAACTGGGCTCCAATTATGTGGTAGAAGTGTTACCTTAAGTTTTCCCAGCGAATAGACTATATGTACTGTTTTCGGTTGCCCGACCAGATGCAGGTGTATTCGTAAAACGATATTTCGAGACTGTACCTTACTGTCATGTTCAGTTTATAAGTATCGAATGAAGGCCTGCGCTAGATCCCGCCCCTTTACACTGTGATCTCTCGCAACCTCTTCTCCCACTGACCTGGCCGACCTACTTGTGGGGTGGAGTGCAACGGGTACGCAACCGCCCCTTCAGTTCTTCCGCAGCCCCCGCCGGGCGTGGTAGTGGACCTCGGCCACCGGCGTGATTTTAGTTCACTGAGCGCTGGGTTCCAACTCCTGATTAAGATGTAGCCATTGACTCTGTTGATCAGCTTGTCAGCCACATAAGTTTAAAAAGTCTCCTTCAGGTCTGTATTCTTTTTTTGTTCAAACGTTCAAATGTGTGTGAAATCTTATGGGCCTTAACTGCTAAGGTCATCAGTCCCTAAGCTTACACACTGCTTAACCTAAATTATCCTATCGACAAACACACACACCCATGCCCGAGGGAGGACTCGAACCGCCGCCGGGACCAACCGCACAGGCCACGACTGCAGCGCCAGGTAATCCCGCGCGGCATTCTTTCTTTCCTGAATACTTCTTCGAATCCCCTGTAACCATGAAGCCGCAGATTTTGTTGTTCACAGCTGTTCTTTGAGTCTTCTGTGTTTCTTGCATCTGTCCGCCAAGTCTGCCCGATTTATACCTTACCACATGTACATGGAATACTGTAGAACTCTGGTTTACAAAGCCCTAAGTCTCTCGCCGTACCTAGTAGTGCGCTTTCAGTTGGACGGAAAAACGCATTGATTGTGTCTCGAACTAGGTTTCTACAAACCGACATAAAAGTTTACTGGGTTTGGTACCGCGTCATAATGTAAAAACTACTGCTGCTGGAGAAAAACCAGAAGAAGGCCGCTGCAATCGTGGCCGAAACGTTGGTTTTTCTCCAGCAGCAGTAGTTTTTACATTATGACGCGGTACCAAACCCAGAAAACTTTTATGTCGACTGACTCTGGCCGCGGAAGCCTACGCAATTATATCAGGTTTGTACCAATTTTTTTCGATACTTTGCCTGACTATAGCAGATACGCCACTGTCTGATCCTCCTCTTCTTGTTGCATTTTCTGGGGCTGTACCTTCTACAAGAAAGCGTCTCTCGACGCATCCATACTTCGTACATACGTCCTTAATTTGGCGGAACTCCCTTGCTAAGCTTTTTCGTCCGGTTTGCACGGACTCTGCGTACCAGTATATGTAGGACACCCTAATGCTGTGAAGGATGATAGCAGCTGGCAATGTGGAGATACAAACCAGACTGACTGGCTTTAGTCTACAGACTGTGTCGCATAACGCGTCAACCGAACACAGCTACGGGACACAGCGTGTGCAGGAAAGCCACCGAGACTGATTCGTATTTCTACGATGCCAGTTGCATCGTCCTTACAAACGTGAGTGTGTGCTGCGTACATAGGGCCCGTGCAATATCGAAAGGAGAATTCCTGTTAAGGGAGCTGAACCGGCTTAGGGACGAGTTCCAAAGGAACGGATGCGGTGGGAGACATACCTGACGGGCCTTTAGGCAGAAGGTACGGGCCCATCATACAACAAGTCAAGGAGGATAAGACGATGTATCTGCCGTACGCTGACAAAGTCTCCTATAAAATAGGCATAATCCTATCTCGACGTTACTCTAAATAGGTTTCCCGTCCGCCTCCGGAAATTGGTGCACTGCTAGGTATGGTGAAAGTCGACTTGTGGATCGGTAAAGCGGGTGATTACTGTATTAGACGCAAATGAGGTGACGCGTACTCTAGGCATACTGCGGACAATAGAAAAAAGATCCAGGGAATGAACTTAATAAAGCAACAAAATATGTGGTTTCAGAATGTGGCGTAACTACAGGTGGCTCAATGAAGTATTAATAAACGAAAATATTAAGACAGACACCGTCGGATTGTGACAGATTTCTGAAGGAGGCTATTGTAATTCAAAGCTCATCGAAAGAGGTAGTGGCTACATCCTTAGTAAAACTTGGGACCCAGGACGCAGCCGACTAAAATTACAGCGAGAAAAGCCACATTCCGTCCCCGACGGAGCTACAGAAGCATTGAGGAACTGGGGAACATCTCAGCGATGCGGTTTCCCAACCACTTCCCATGACCAGTCGTGCGACCGGGTAGAAGGGGAAGGTGAGATGCGACAGTGTCAAGGAGGCGTGATATAGCGAAGACTGTCATTCTATAAGTATTACGGCAAGGTACACTGTCGAAATAACGTGTTACGAAGACGGCTGAGTATGTAGTGGGTATTCCCTCCTACGAGTAACGATGGGCGCCAGCATAATTAGTGAACAACGTAGCACTTCACTCGTTATGAAGTTGTACGAGGTAGGAACAGGTCGCATGAAAGGAAAGTTGCTTTTATGCCAGTAAAATCCCGGTATTTGTCTTGGATAGATAATTAATTTTACCTTAAGTTTTCCAAGTTGGCCTCTGTAAGGTAAAGCACGAGCTGAAATAAACTTTACAGATTTCCGTGTAACGTGTAATGGGAACTCGTATCCACTCCTGGCAATGAGAACTGTCGTGTGGGCGGCTTCTTAGTGCCTCTCACCAAGTTGGCCAGCCAGAAGATGGAAGACAGAGGACCGCCGTGGATTTCATAGAAAAGTTATATCTCAAAATGTTTGGATAATGATTTGCACACTGCTGTTCCCCCGAATGCAAGCCCCATGGAAGAAGACAGAGGGGAAAAAGGGGCTTCCCACTGCGATATGGCGGGTTGAGCTGTTTAGCATGCCGCTAAGGTGCTACAGAGCGTATCCCTGGTGACTGACAGAGATGGTAAGCTGCCCATAAGGTGATTGAAATTAAAAGAGACAGGGTTACGAAAAGCTTAATATTTTATTGACAATTGCTTGTGTTGTGCCAGTTAAACATGGAAATAGCATTATCATTAGTTATCATTAATAAAGGCATGCATCGAATAACGTGAGTAAATTAATAGTCGATGTGTCTACCCGGTTTATTGCCGAGATACACAAAAATTATTGTCCACTGAATGTAAACTGCAATCTGTTACATGTGGACAAGGGACTGCAAATACAAAATATACTATTGACACTAATGTGTGGATAGATAAAGAAACGATATAAAACTGATTCATGAATATGGCCAATAACTCTGGAATGTGTAGCAGTTTCAGGAAATCCCCCTGGAAATGATGAACTAGCACGAATACCCTCGTCTAAGTGCAAGATGACTGCAGCTGGCTGGCTGTGAAAATTAGGTCAGCAAAATGAAACCTTGCTGCAAATAACTTACTTTGTACTCGCCTCAACTCGGCTGCTGCAACGACGAGCCACATTTACTCCTTTCAAGCAGTATGAAGGTCGAAAGTGGCTGCAACAAGGGCTGAAAGCTCTACGTTCAGCTCATCCTCTCTTCTCTGCAGAGTAGAGGTATCTTTTTTTGCAGCTTTAAGACCCAACGTGCTACCTAAAGCTATGGAACAAGTTTCGTTCGCACCCCTCCCCCCCCCCCCCCACCACCTCACCAACGCACCACGAAGCCAGTGTGTTCTAGACTTTATCCTGAAGCAAGCGTGATATAACCATGCTCCGCGAAACTTTCCTTATTCTGCCAATGTCGGGAATCTCGCCTGAAAATTACACCGTACAGTGCGAGTTCTGACCAATGAGAATTTAATAAACAAGTTTAATGCTTGCTACTGTTGTCACGGGGAATAAGGCAGAAAATCTTCCTCACTATATGACAGATTTTTATTCCTGGCTAGCTAAAAGACCTCCAAGCTTGCACGCTGTCATAATTACTGTGAGCCAACCAGAGAAAACCTTACTAGCATTGGACGAAGAAGACCAGCAGCCGGTACCTGGGCGTAACAATAGCTCTCATGCTTTATGGACTCGTGTTTCTTTCCTGTCTTTCAGTTTCTTATCTTAATTAAAGAGGATTCCTTGCACTTCTCACACAACGCTGTTTTAGGTTAGACCGCCCAGCCTCCTCCGATGGTCATTCTGGGCTGGGACAGCATACTTTCCTCCTCTGCTCTCAACCTGCGCATAGAATAGCATTCAGCAGAAAACAACGCTACAACTTTTGCATTCCCTTATGAGAATTTCTATTTTACGTGCCGGTTAAGAGCACAAAGCTGCCGAAATAAGTCTCCCTCACTGTACCAAGAGGAAAGAAAACATGCAAATAACCAGAAATGCAGTCATTGGCAGTAATGAATACTGACTGCAGTCTTCTAGCAGTTTTGGTGATTTAGATTGACTGACAATTGGGATTTGCATATGAAATTATAAAACAGTTGTTGACAGTATGGGAATCAACTGCAACGTAACATCACCTCCTTGTCATTTTCAAAATGGATGCCAATGTACTTGTAGTTGTGCTGAGATTAATGTGTAGCACAAGTACTTGTATGTAAACAAATTTTTGTTCGACTAAGGGTACTAATTTTTATTAATGTTTTGTGTGCTCATCGATGATGAGTTTCATGCTACATATTATGGGTGGAATAGGTTGATCTCGTCCCCAGGAGATTAATATGGATGTACACATACACACTTACAAATCTCCATACAGTCGTTATGAATGCTGGCGTAAAAGCAAACATATTAGGAATACATGTGTGTAAAGGGAAACACCAGCTAACAAAATTCCAAAGACATTAAATGTCTTCACAACGTTAATAACTGAAGAAAATGTCCTGAGAAAGTCTCTCACACACACACATGGATGGCTTGTGTTCAAACACACACATACTTGACACTGTTTTGAGACTTACTTACTACATATTTATACTTACTGTATCACAATTGGAAATCATTAGTTCCCTTAGAAACATCTCCCACCACATGGTTTATGACAAATACACTGAACAAATAAACGCATGTAAATACACTGAAATGTATAAAAACAAATATAGTGGATAACTCCAATGTATGAAGATAACTTAGTTTTGACATTGTGCTGTTATACTGGACAGTCTCTTACAAAACAAGACTATTATCGTATTATATCATTCACAATGAAATAATATACAGGTGTAAACATATGCAAGTAGCAGTAACGCTGATGGTGTGTCTCAAAACCAGTTCATTATTAGTATATCTTGATATGAGAGGGAGCTGGTTGGGAAGTGGAACGATACCGGGACCAGAAAACAAACTATACTTGAACAGCAGTTCACTATTAGAAACAATTAAAGTCTTTACAATAAGAAAAGACACAAATATATAGAATTGTTAAAATGAATTTGAGCAAGAAGCGTTTCTCTCCCTGTATTTTACCACTGGCGCTTTCAGATTTCTAAAGAAATTTCCAGTAAAAATAGTAAAAAAGCTTTCTCTAAGTCTGAAAATGCTGTAAACGTAGGTCTGTGTTTAGTTAGGTGATCTCCTAAGAGAAGTCGTAAGGTCAGCATTACATCGTGTGTTCCCACATTTCTCCGGAATACAGACTGATCTTGCCGGGGCTGACTCCTGAAAATCTTTCCGTACAAAATTCGTGTTATTATTTTGCTACCATGACTTATTAAAATGATACTTCAATAAGATTCAACCCCGTCAGCACCTCTTTTATTTGCAACCGGAATTACTAAATTTTACTTTAAGTCTGCGGGTATTTCGCCTTTCTCATACATGTTGCTCACCAGATGGAAGAGTTTTGTCATGGGTAGCCCTCACAAGGCTATCGTTAGTTCTACCAGAATGTCGTTTTGTTCCGACATAGTTTTTCTCGTACTGTCAAATCTCCCATCTTGTTTTCGTCAGTGTTATCTTGCCTTCGCGTCATATTTCCTTCATGTTCATTTCCGTTGTACAGACCTCCTGCTCATGGGATTTCCTTTCTTTGCTTAGTAGTGTCTTCCATCTCTGGTGTTGATATTCATGCAGCTGCATCTCTTTTCTCCAGACACCTGTTTCATTTTCCTGTAGGCAATACCTCTCGTCCTCTAGCTATTCTTGCTTAACCATTCTACCGTTCGTGTCAATATAATTTATTAGACATTTGTATTTCGTTTTGCCTGCATCATTTGCTGTATTTTTATATTTTCTCCTTTCATCAGCATAGTTTAATACCTCCTGCAACATCCAAGGACTTCTACTAGGCCTTGCCTTTTGACATGTTTGGTCCTCTGCTGCCTTCATTACTTCATCTCTCAAAGCTACTGATTCACTTTCGACTGTATTCATTCCTATGTTCTGGTCAATGGTTACCTATTGCTCCCTCTTAAACTCTCTAAACCTTCTTGTTCTTAGAACTTATCCAGGTCCCATCTTGTTAATTTCCTACATTTTTACAGTTTTTTCAGTAATAATCAAGAGCAATAATCAAATCCTTGTGGTCAGAGTCCACATCTGAAATGCAAATGTCTTACAATTTAAAATCTGATTTCAAAAATCTATCTTACCATTATGTAATGAGACTGATATCTTCCGGTGTCTCCAGTTCTCTTTCATGCACATAACCTTTCTGATGAATCTTGAACCTAGTGTTACTGATGATGAAATTATTCTCTGTGCAATATTCTACCGGATGTGGATGCCTCTTTCATTCTTTTTTCCCCACTTCATATCGAACTACAATTTTTCCTTCTCTTCCTTTCCCTACTGTCAAATTCGAGTCCCCCATCACAATCACCTGAATAATTTCTTTTATCTCATCACAAATTTCTTCAATCTCTTCATCATCTGCGGAGATAGCGGACATGTAAAAATTACTATTATGGTGCCTGTGAGCATCGTGTCTATCTTGGCTATGATAATGCATTCACTATACTACTCATAGAAGCTTGATTGCATACATACATTCTTATTCATTTTTAAACTAACTTCTGCAGTATCTCTGTCTGATCTTGTATCTATAACCGTGGATTCGCCTGACGAGAGGTTCTTTTTCTCCTGCCACCGAATTTCATTAATTGCGTCTATATTTAACACCAATCTGTCTGTTTCCCTTTATAAATTTCGTAGCCTACCTGACTCATTAAGGGATCTTACATTGCACGCTCCGACCTGCGGAACGCGTGTTTAGTTGCTTCTGATGACGACGTCTCCCTGAGTAGTCCCCATACGGAGATCCGAAAGGTGTACTGTTTTACCTCCGTAGTATTTCATACAGGAAGATGACATAGTTTAATCTTACAGCAGAGCAGCATGCCCTCTGAAAAACTTATGAGTGAAGTTTTCGTTTTGTTTCAGCTGATCGCAATGCCAACACAGCAAGGCCACATGGATTGACGTTATGTGGCCAAATTAGTCTACCATCCAGACTGTTGCATCTGTAACTATTGGAAACTACCGCCCCTCTTCAGGAATGACACACTTGTGCGGACGCTCTGTTGTGGTTCCACATATGGGACGGCTGTCTCTATTACTGAGGGACAGAAGCCCCCCCACGAACGGCAAGGTCTCCGATTCATCATCATTGAGTAAATAATGGTTCAGATAATGGCGAATTCGTCTCGTAACATAAACGTAGAAGCAGAACTAAACACTATCGCAATAAAATAGAAACACCAGTCAATAAAATGAGAGTGTTAAGTGCTATGATAGTAAAATGCAAAAAGAAAACCTATGAACTAAAGAAGGCTTGTGAGATTTGAAAAAATTATTCACCAGGCAGGCAGCCTGCTATTAGGTTTGACAGAATGCACGTTCTTGCATACACAATGCAACCACTTATTACCATGGTGGACAGACAGCAAAATTATATTATAACCAGAGTTCGCCATAGCTACACATATATCTAGAAAAATCGACCAAACACGTCCAGGTAGCAAAACACAAATAAGCGTTTCTGCTTCCCACAGGAAATCCGAGGAATAAAGACAAGTTAAAGCTAGACCCAAAAGACAACAGGATGTACTGGATTACACATTAGGGAAACTCAAAGATATTACCCATTACAAATGGACTCATGACAAAACCTCAATACAGACACGCAGATGTTCCTCCGGCAAGCTCACTTCCTTCCACGGCAGGGTTGCTGACAGTTAAACTGCTGTGATGACTTCAGGAACGCATCACTCACCACGCCGCATCTTCCCATCTGTGTTTGGCCAAACAGAGCTTTCAGACATCCGCGCTAAACGCGGACCTCCAACTGTCCATGCCGATACCAACAATTCATCTCTCGTCTCTCTTAGTGCTTACCGAGTTCCCCCCCTCCCCCCCCCCCCCCCTACCCGCCCATCCACCTTTTACCAGTCAGCCAGAATATTTTGACCACCGACCTACTATCGGTATAATCCCATCCAGGCGATATCAGCGTCACATGACGAGAAATGACTGCCAGTCATACACACGCACAGAGCTTGTAGTATCAGTGAGCGTGCTGTCCGTGTGTAGAATGGAGAAGGAGAGCAATCTATCTGAACATGACCGAGGGCAGATTGTTATGGTCCAGAGGCTCGTTACGAGCATATCGGAAATTACACGACTTATCGGGTGTTCGAGGTGTGCTGTGGTGAGTGTCTTCAACACGCGGTGAAACTAATGTGGTAACACCACGACCAGACGTCGTGGGATTCAGCGGCCACTCCTCATTACAGATTCCTGACGTCGTAGACTCGGCAGACTGCTAAAACTGTGGCGGAACTGACATCAGACTATAACTCTGGACTGAGTACAAGTGTGTCTAACACACAGTGCACCGAACACTCCTTCGGTGTCGACAACCGATGACTCATACGTGTGCCAATGTTAACACAACAACACCGGCAACTATGACTGAAATGGGCATGTTATCGTTGGCACTAGACGTCAACGCAATTGCAAAACGTAGGATTGTCTGATGAATCCGTTGGGAGGCCGTATATCTGTCGCCTTCCAAGCGAACAGCCGCTTGACGTTTGTACTGCGGGAGAACATTCACATGGGCACCCATGGACCCAATGGAGCTCTTGCATGGAACCATCATGGCCATAAAGTATCGTACACTGGTTGCAGACCACGTACACCACTTCATGACGATCATTTTTCGCGACTGCTGTGCCATTTTTGAACAAGATAAAGGGCCATGTTACAAGGCCAGGAGTGTTAGGGCGTGGTTTGAGGAACATAGTGTCGAGTCCTTTTGATATGCTGGCCCCCCAAAAACACCAGATTTGAACCCCGATCAAACACATCTGGGATGTGACTAGATGTGGCGTCAGAGGTCACAAACCCCTTCCCCTGGATATTCAGGAATTAGGAGACTTGAGTGAGTACATGTGGTGTCAACTACCCCTAGAGATCCAACAAGGTTCCCGTGGTTGAAATGGCTCTGAGCACTACGGGACTTAACACCTGAGGTCATCAGTCCCCTAGAACGTACAGCTACTTAAACATAACTAACCTAACGACATCACACACATCCATGCCCCAGGCAGCAGACGCGCGGTTCCGGACTGAAGTGCCCGGTACCACTCGGCCACCGCGATCGGCAGGCTCCCCTGATTTCATGACATGACGCATTGGTACTGTTATCCGTACCAAGGGCGGACATACAGGCTATTAGATAGGCTTCCTTCCAGTATCCAGTTAACGAGTAGAGGCATACTTATGGCAGGTAAAACCGATTACTGAGCACGTAAAGATGTTTGTGTCGCACGGTACACTGCTTCAGGTCAATCTTTGACAACAAATAAAACCAATCATGTCCCTGATGATGTATAGATAAAAACTCAAAAGAAAATACGTTTCACCGTTATAGAGCAAACACATTGTTCATCATACTAATTGTTCTCATCGATAGTTTGAAACACAGATTGACATTTAATTGGAAGCGCTAATGCCTATAGAGTTTATATATTTCTTCACGTGGAAGGACATGATGGTTGATATGTTCATGTTGAGAGCTCGTTTGCCTAAATGATAGCACATCTCAGTTGTAATCGAATGGAGTGGCTAGTATAAATGTTCATGTCCATAGCCTGCTCGCAAACAACAACTGTGTCACTGTCTGTCATTTACGTAATCTTTCGTCATAAGTTTCACAGGTCGCTGCTCTAACATCTGACTAGTCTTCTGGCAGTGGAACGTGTACTTGATTCACAAATAATTCGGTAACTATGTTCAGCGCCACACACAATTAACAGAAAGAATTCGACCTCATCGACTAATTCAGTGAGACTGTATCTACTTCACTTGCTTGTAGTTTAAGTGCATAGCCAGGCAATATTTCAAACCTAGTGTCAGATGAATGTTATTCAAAGCTGTAGTATGTTTGGGTGGCTAACACAATAATAACTTCAGCAGCATTCCTCAGTGCAGTCGGCAACGGTGCAACGCGGTGTTATGCAGACGAACACCAGAAATGTCATAAAAATATCCACAACCCGTCACACGCAGACAGATTACGATGAAATCAAAATATTGAACATCATTCGGTTTGAGGGTATAAGGTCTGTCGGCATAACATAAATATTGCACTATGCGAATACAGGATTGTAACCAATGGCAACCAGATTTCTTGTACCCACTGAAAAAGTACATTAATAATGAGCAGGGCACACCTGTACAAAACATGTGGCCATCGCCTAATTAGGCACCACCACTGCAGAATCACGCAGTAATGATAGTACAGGTGGCCCAGGAACGCCGCTCAAAGAGCTACGGTTCGTCAAACTAAAACCGACCCCATTGCACCCCTTCATTTTGATCGGACAGTGATGGGATGGGATTAATAGTCAGTGTGAATAACTACACGTACCGAGATACAATGGAGACGCTGATATTCGAGAACAGCTTTGTGCCGAATTCGCATCGTGCACGACGGGAGAACTAGTTCAGGCAGCAGTGTTAGACACAAGTGTGAGAGTTAATTCCCATAGTCATAACTTTTTTCGAAAAATTGCCAGTAAAATTCGAGTACGGATGTTGCCTGTCAAGAATTGTATAGTTTCCGGCGCAGATGGTACCAAGAGAAAATTTCTTAAATCGCAGGTGCAGATAAGCGTTGAATTTGATAGCACAACGGTAAAGTGAAGGTTTCTGTTGTCTGGGACCTGTTCGCTCGGCGTGGTCTTCCTGCGAAGAGGGGATGCAAAGATCGACTTTCCGAGCGCCACATGTCGTTTATTAATAGGTGGCAGGATATTAAATTTGAATTTGTTAAGGAGAAGGGCACGTAATGACAGGTATTGCGAGAATATGAAAGTCAAGTTATTAAAGACTGAGCTGCTGTGCAATAATGGCTAACAGTACTGTACTCACAATGCACTGAAATGCAGAAATATCAAAGATGATTGGATATCTTTTTCTGAATTCAGGCCAAAATGATACAATCTGATTGTATATCAGACCAACGAAAAGTTAACTCATTTGTTATCTACAAATATAAATGTCTGCTCGAATAAGCCTAGAGTTATTAAAGGGTACCAAGCCATTATTTTATCACATTGTAAGTGTGTTATTATTATTTTTATGGTCAATTGCTACTTTTGTTAATAATGGAAATTATTATTATTGTGAATGCTAAGTAATAATTTTTGTGTGTTCCTGGTCAGATGTGGCATAGGGGCTTAAGGCCCTAATATGGTCAGGCTAAATATGCAATAAATGAAAAATACATACAGGTAGTCCCACATGAGTGACATTGTAATACAAACCATTCTGTTCCGTAGGCCCGACGAGAGGCTATAAATCATGAAAGATAATTACACATGTAGTAATTTTTCTGATTGTGCTAGCTTATAGTGATTCAAACAAAATAAAAGGGCCATATCATTAGAAGAATGTAAAGATGTATCATCAATAAAAAGATTTTTCTCTGTAGTAATGTTATATATATATATATATATATATATATATATATATATATATATATATATATATATATATATATATATATATATATATATATATATCTTGGTTAAGAGGTAAAGTGCATGTGTATAAAGTGACCTATTAGTGCACTGATTTAGAGAGCAAGGATGTATGGCACAGTTTCATAGCAAGGTTTGAACACGAGCAGTATCTGCTATTTGTACATAATCCCAATTCATATATTGTACAGTTATCTACGTTGGAATTTATAGCATTTAAGTCGTAAGTATGCCTGTTGTAAGCTGAAGAATGTTTTGTAATTAAGTACATACTAGATAATTTATTCATCTCTAGACAGTTGAAGAAAGACGAGCTGTTGTGCTGCTGATATGAACTCACATATAAGTGTGTATACCTCTGTAGATATTGGGTGAAATTTAAACATAGCTTTTCAAGTGGTAGAAGTAACTATTGGCGTAAAATAATTAGGCAGTGATGTGTAAAGCCTTGAACTGCAGGTTTGACATGGAAGCTCAACATTTAAGTTACACATTTCGAGAGACGTAATCTGTCACAAACGTACACAATATGAAGTTGAATACTAAAATAGCAAACATAGGGCGACAATTTCGTAGTTAAGAAAGTCAGTATGAATGGGATGCTCTGCCAAGAGCATTTAAAGGTAAGGAAAAATCTTTTTAAATAAGGCACAAGCATGTAAATATTTACAGCTTGTGATTTAGTTTTATTATTTAGAATTTAATGGTTAAATCTTGCTCAGAATCTAGTAGTTACACATTTCTTAGTGACTTGCCTTATGCTGATGATATAAGTTCATGGCACTGCTTGTAGGCAGTGTCCAGTCGATCTTTAGGTAAGACAAAATTTCTCTTAGTGTATCTTTGGAAATACGTTCTTTTTCTTTATTCGCATAAGCGGTGAATTGTTCCTTTTTCACGTTTCTTATGAAAAACACAATTTTATGGCTTCGAATCCGAACAAGTAATTAAGAACACGGCCGAGTAGAAAGATAACATAAAATCGTTGGTTGAATAGCTGCTCTCTTAAAGAGAGAGAGAGAAAGAGAGAGAAGGATATTAAATATATAACTAGTTTAATACTATAAGAAGTTTTACCATCTATGGGACGCAAATATTTGAGTCAGCCTTATTCATTTATCAAGCTATGTAGAAACATGTCAAAACATGGACTCAGCTAGTCCGTATAAACAGCAGATTCATCAAAGTGAGAGACACCTGTTACTTACGACGCTGATACAGTATGGAGAAGCAAACGAATAAAATATTTGAAAGCAGGAAGTACTAAGTGAATCTGTACTCACTTATACTGTGATGGTATATGGAAGTATTCGTTTGAGTACCCAAAAACGCTTTTAATCCTGTTTTTCTTCAAAAAGTAGTGTTGAACAAAAACATGAACAGACACCTATGATGAAAGTTGTATTGCTGCAACGAACTGACGTCTGCTGTAATTATAATCAGGAATAGTGTTTAACGTGACCACTACTGTTGCCACGAGTGACTGAGCTTGTGTAACATGCAAAACCTTAAAAGGATGTATAAAAAGTTAAGGTGTATAAAAATGCTCAATCAGTGTGGTAGACTCTTTCGTGAATACAGTTGCCAGAGACCTAAGCAACAGACAGCGTGCTAAAAAAGACTGTATAGTCGAAGCTATGTATAGTGCATCCCAGCACCAACGTAAGGTTAGTGGGAGACACAGGATGCCACTCCTTACCGATCAGATAGATAATAACGACCATGTGAGTTAACGAGCATTTCTCTATCATTTAAGTATATGGCCGAATGAGTCACGCTTTAGGAATTGTGAAACGAACCCAGTCGTCCAGGACTGGGTGCCACAGAGAGCGCAGATGCGCCACAAGATGAGAAATTCACAGACGTCTGTCGTGCTGAATGAGGTCTAAGCGCTGCAGTGTGCGATAGAGACAGATGAGAACCTACGTCATAGGGAAACCCTATATAAGCTATCTGTGGCCAGGGATACATAGCAGTGTTAAATATGGAGGACCTAAGATCGTCCATAAAGGGAAACATTTAGGAAAATTATTTAAATCTGTAGTAATTCAGGAAATGAGGTCACAGTTATTGTAAACTGCAGTCCTTCATAAATTTTCATGGTGATCCCAATAAAACTTGAATATTGATCATAACTATAAGAGTTTAGGATTTACTGTTAAAGTGAAATTAACAAGTTTTGGAGCAAAGATTTGAATGCTAAAATCTGAACGCTTTTGTCGACCTTAACGATCGACATTTCATGTAGAAGCACATCCTCAAAATGTCAAATGCTCTAAATATCAACTCTGTAACTTTATTTGTTTAAAAGATATGAACTCTAATTATCAGTATTTTCAGTTAAGCATTAGACCATCATTTCCTCACGTTGAACGACGACAGCATGATACCTTATTAAATCATTAGATATTAGGATATTTGTTGTAAAGTTTAATGCATAATAGTTACTTTTTTCTTTATTTATCCATCAGAAAGCACATTGATGCAAGACTACTGGCCGTGACATTCAAAGTTAGGAAGGACATTGTATTGGTTTTATGTAAAACACTATAACGTTTATTGTGTAATGTATATTATTGTTACAGTCAAGTCTACGTTTACATATATATTCTTACTTTATTTAGTCATGCTTTGATTATTTACATAAGTTTAAAAGTAAAATAATGTGGAATAAGCTGTTGACAATCAGATGGACAGCTTCAGGAATGGGAACTGCACAAGTCAGTTGAGCGGGGATGTTGAGCGGGCGAGAAACGCAGCCGGGGACGGCCAGAGGGACAGTGCTGGTGGAGACGCGAAAGCGGACAGTCGGTCTTTAGGTAGCTAGGAAGTGAAACGACTTGGAAAATTTCGTTTCGTGTAGCATCGCGGGACTTAGTCTCTGAGCGGTGAGCAGCCGCGCGCCTGGTGTGAACTATAACTTTTCCAGTAGTTAACGAGGTGGAGTATTGGACTTGTAATTCACGATGAGCCTGAACGATCGAAATGTGTCAAAGAGATATGAGCTCAAGTGTAACAGTAATTCTTAATACGACCACATTAGATTGCTTTCTGAGTAAACATTATTCCAACCAAATTGCAACTGGGTGACCTATATTATTTGTGGGACGTTAATTTAGCTCCTGATATTATTATTACTGTTATATGCTGTGTTAACGTTGTATAATTCATACAATTTCGCAAACTTGCCATAAGCCAGACAACTTAACAAACAAGTCACAAGTGTCTAATTTAGGCCGTGTAATGCGACACACGCAGTTCAACCCCTGGACGAGTTTGAGCAAAGACATTTTGATGAAGAGGAACCGCATGTGAGACCGAACATCTTTGGGATGTTAGCTCGCAACCATAATCTATATGGAAACTTTAACAAGGACAAGATACTAACCAAAATCCTTTTCTATGTTGCATAGCGTGAATCAAATGTGTGTTGTACCTCTAATGCTGCCGGTAACGAGCATTATATGAACCGATGATTGGCTATAAGAAGGGGAACGTCCGAGAGCTAAAGTGCCAACCGTGACGCGATCGGCAGGCGTTTGTTCCTGTCAACTACATCGCTGAAGTTTTATTGTCGCGTCATCGGACATCGAAAGTCTCCGACAATGTGAGATGGACCGTAGTCACACGATCTCCTCTACACGCCTACTCAGCAACCATCTTCTGATGCCACCCACTCGATGATCATAAGTCTACATTGAGTCTGTATTGAGTCATACCACAGTGAAATTTTAAAGAACAAGCATTAACACTGACTAATATCACGTAAATCCTAAGTTTTTAATCATATCAAATTTAGATTTGCATTTTATGAAAGGAATAACTTTATAATGGTCTGTAAAGTAATGATGCAAAATAAGCTATAACAAAATTCTCATTCAGTGCTAACAAATAACTTACTGATACAACACTCGAAACCAAAATTTGGAAAACTTATTTGGATCAGTAAAGAAATGTAGGTATACTAAAAGGAATCGGTTGTTGGATGTTCTTAATATATTCATTCATCATAATGCATATTCTCTTACCACAATTTTGACATGGACCAATTACTACTTACTACTTAGTTGAATGCAAGAATGCAAGAAGTGTCTTCTGTACATCACATAACTCGGTGCATTCCGGGTGTTATATAACGTTATACAGGGTAAATCATCCAACACTTTCACGCCAGATATTGAGCAGATGGAAAGTGCTGTTAATGGGCGGTTTTCGCAGAATGGATTGGCAGTCAGGAGCTCGCATTTTTGGCAAATCAACAGGCTGCAATAATACGTAGAAGGTGTTGTGGGGTCAGTGTGTCGAACCCGGGACTCCAGATGGCACAGCTGAACCCGGGACCCACCGCACCGTATTTTGTCAGGAGGAAGAGCAAGTTCAAGAGCGTCAAGGGGCAGTGCAGGGAGATACAGCGGCAATTGCTAACATTTTTTTATTCCGATAATTTACAGTACTCGATGGGTGAAGCGTAGTGTCGGTGGGCCGTCTGCCTGCTGTTCTGCGAGTCCATCCAGCTCAGCAGACTCTTGGTATACCGACGCCGCTGCTGCCGTCATCAAGGGCGCCCTGCTGGAAGCCGCCCGCACTCTCCAGGTTGCCGCCCACAGACACGTTGCGACTTGCGGCGCACTGCTGCCGGCGATTCTGGAGACTGCTACAGTTCCTGGTCCTCGCCGCCCGCTGCCGCGTTTGGGCTGCTCTGTCCGACCGTGGGACAAAGGTGGGTGTACTTGTCACCCGTGGCCATCGGGCCACCACTGCTCCCAGGACAGGATTGGACTCGAGCCCGCACCCTCCTGGATGCTTGCCGCATGGCAGCACCCGCCCCCGTCGCTGGCGCTGCTGCAGCGCTGCAGCGCCTCCTGCAGTGTACGCCTCGCCCTGACCACAGTACGCGTGGTGGGAAGCGAACATGGCACGTAGTGGAACCGAGTCCCTACAGACCGCTGTCACTGCCCTCTTACAGGCAGACCGTACGATCTCCAAGTTCCAGGCTGCCGTTCCATCCCTCCCCGGAGTTGAGTTCCCGGAGGCGGAATATAGCCTGAGCAAGTACATAGAAAACAGATTACAAGTTTATGCAGAATACTTATAATATTACCGCCAGACTGGCCCCTATAAGCGAAGATCAGCCCAGGTCCGTCCTGAGGCTCGACTGACCTGGCACACTCTGACCTAAGTTAAAATTGCCCATCTATTTACATTGGTTTCTCCCTCGCTTTTCACGTAGTGTCAGAGAGAGGCAGAAACAAAGGCAGGGATAATTTCCCAAACGTCAGCCACTTACAAATCGGCACTCTTGGCTCTGGCCTCGTGCCCCGTCTCATACATCGCAGTAACTTAAAGCAACGCTGCAGCAGTTTTCTGCTTCGTTGTTGCTCCACTCAAAACAAATTGTGCGTGCAGTACTGCTGTCGCAACTCCGCGCCCTCGAGTGCCGTGTTTACCTTGTCTGTCCCTCTGGCTGTCGACTGTTACCACACTCTGCAAGCAGCTACAGATTTCATCACCCAATCGCGCTTCATTGAATATTGATAAAATTTCCCTTTCCCTCAATTAGGGCTGACACTAGCGCAGCAAAGAAGTATTTTTTTCTTTTTGAAAACATCCATTTTTAAAAAAATAGAGCGGTGCCTATTAGATTCACAGACTAAAAGTAGGATAAATTAGAATGTCAGTGGAGTTTGTTGCAGGATTCTAGTGTGAGTCGTTTACGATAAATTGTATTTTGAAAAGTTCTATACCGATACGGCGTAGATGTTATAAAGAATGCTGTTATGTTTGTTTAGCTAGCCGGTGTGGCCGAGCCGTTATAGGCGATTCAGTCTGGATCCGAGCGACCGCTACGGGCGCAGGTTCGACTCCTGCCTCGGGCATGGATGTGTGTGATGTCCTTAGGTTAGTTAGGTTTAAGTAGTTCTAGGGGTCTGATGACCTCAGATGTTAAGTCCCATAGTACTCAGAGCCATTTGAACCATTTTTTTTATGTTTGTGTACCAAGTGTTGATTGTTCTTAGCGACCTTGCAACTTGTTAGTTATTGCGTGAAAGTCCAAGCAGTACGTCGTGAGTGTCCGATAGGAATTAACAATGCAGTAAATGCCGACATGCTAATGGTGTATGGAGAGTGCAGGAAGAAACCAGTTCGTTCTTGTACGGTGTTTGCGGTCTGATATCCTGATAGACGTAAACCATCTCGTCAGTTATTTATCAGTCTCTTCAGCCAGTTACGTGGAAGTGGTAGTATAAGTACTGGACAACGTAACAGAAGGAAACAAATGACGACAGTAAAGGGGGAAGTTAATATTCTTCTGCTGGTGCAGGTGATCCGCTCGTTGGCTGCCGCGTAATCATCAAAAGGTTGTGGCATCAGTCAGACAAGTGTCCTATTCATTCACCTTCGACATAGATTCCATCCCTATCAGATCGCTCTCGATCAACAGCTGCATGGAAACGAGAGTGACAATCGTGTCAACTTCTGTACGTAGGCATTAAGACGAAATACTACAGATGTATCACGTATCTTATTTAGTGAAGAGGCCACAATTACCAATCATTAGCAAGAAAACCGCCGAAACATGGGCTATTGGTCTGTTGACAATCCTCATTGAATTCGTCACGTGGAACGTCTGCATCTCTGGACTGTAAACGGTGGTGTGGGGTAGCGAGCCATCAGCACTTAGGACTGTATTTTTTAGACGGACCACCGAACGTGCACAAACATTGCAGCCTCCTCACAGGCCATCTTCCACGAATTCCAAAACACGTTCTGTGACGTAGCAAATGATTACGAATTGGCACCTTGCATTGAGAACGTAGCTTGCCCTGGAGCCGGGAGGAGAGGAGATGTTGTTTCTCATGTTCGCACAGCTGACGCTGGCTACTGGGTCAGGCGAGCGATGAACTCTACTAACGCAGCGTGCAATACGTTACAGATACTCTCTGTGAATCTGAAGAAGTACTGTTAAATAATAATTTATCATTTTAATACTTAGAGTACCAAATTATATGTATATTGCTAAAATCTCAAATCAATAACTTCAGTACTTTTAGAGATATAAATTTTTACCTTAAACACACAACAAACGTTCTGTCATTGAAAAACCGGGTAGTGACTGCAACGTATTTCTCTATAGTATCAATTGAAACTACAACCAAGAGGATAGGTTCATACAATCTAAGTTTCTGGAATTTTCTTTAGTTTCGTTGCCACAGAGTTATGTACTTTGGAAAATTATTATTTCACTTTGTTTCGGTTCTGTGAGTGTTTTGGAGAGACTGAGAGAAGAGACAGAGAATGAATGGCGGACATGCACAAAGTCAAAATGTAATGTTTTATTAAAACTATGTGTGTGTAAATTCCTAAGGGACCAAACTGCTGCAGTCAACCTTTTTGAACCGACGAGGAGGAAACTGTGGCAGCGACATGATGGCTAGCTATCCAGCCAATAGTGCGCGGAGTATTACAGCACGTCTTTACTAATTGATAACAAAACACTGGATTGGCAGCAGAGGACCACTACCTTGGCCAGCCCATTCCCCGGATTTGACGCCTGTAGATTTGTTTCTGCGGGTAAAGCTGAAAGTCGCTGTCTGCAAGGACAAAATCTACTGCGTCCGGTGATACATGACGACGTATTAATGCAGCCTGCTCGGACATCTCCACTGAAATGGTAGCATGTGTGCAGCAGTTGTTCCATACCGAACTGGAAGCGTGTATTGCCGACGCCGGTGGTAATTTTGAATACCATTTGGTGGTCTTTTGTCTCGTTACTGGTCAGAATCCACATAACTACAGAGTACGCACTTGCGGTTTTCTTTAATCCGTGCTGTCAGAGATATTTTACAAGTGCCGGTGTGCGGGCGTCTGAAGATACATTTTGTAAACGACTCGCACTTATTTTTTTAATGTTAGGAAGCATTGGTCCATTTAAAAAAGAGTATATCTAAACAAAAATATACTTTCTAAATATTATTACAGAACGTCGATTGCCTAACAATACAAGCCCCCAGCTACGAATCCATTCTGTGGAAATCGCACACATAGCACTTAGCATTTTCGCAATACACAGCGCTCTAAAGTGGAAAGCCTATGTTCACTGATAAAGAAACGGACCTTCCGGTACCAAGAAAGCCATAAATGAGCTCTTCGTTTACAAGCATAGAATTCCTTGCTGTGTTACCACCCTCTTGACACTCGCCAAAGAATACGGTCGCCGGTCCGGATTACTACACTACTGGCCATTAAAATTGCTACACTAAGAAGAAATGCAGATGATAAGGGGTATTCATTGGACAAATATATTATACTAGAACTTGCATGTGATTACATTTTCACGCAGTTTTGGTGCATAGATCCTGAGAAATCAGTACCCAGAACAACCACCTCTGGCCGTAATACACCTGGGCATTGAGTCAAACAGAGCCTGGATGGCGTGTACAGGTACAGCTGCCCATGCAGCTTCAACACGATACCACAGTTCATCACGAGTAGTGACTGGCGTATTGTGACGAGTCAGTTGCTCAGCCACCATTGACCAGACGTTTTCAATTGGTGAGGGATCTGGAGACCGTGCTGGCCAGGCAGCAGTCGAACATTTTCTGTACCCAGAAAGGCCCATACTGGACCTGCAACATGCGTTCGTGAATTATCCTGCTGAAATATAGGGTTTCGCTGGGATCGAATGAAGGGTAGAGCCACGGGTTGTAACACATCTGAAATGTAAGGTCCACAGTTCAAAGTGCCGTCAATGAGAACAAGAGGTGACCGAGACGTGTAACCAATGGCACACCATACCATCAAGCCGGGTGATACACCAGTTTGGGGATGACGAATACACGCTTCCAATGTGCGTTCAGCGCGATGTCGTCAAACACGGATGCGTCCATCATGATGCTGTAAACAGCATCTGGATCCATCGGGAAAAAGATGTTTTGCCAATCGTGCACCCAGGTTCGTCGTTGAGTACACCATCGCAGGCGCACCTGTCTGTGATGCACCGTCAAGGGTAACCGCAACAGTGGTCTCCTAGCTGATAGTCCACGCTGCTGCAAATGTCGTCGAACTGTTCGTGCAGATGGTTGTTGTCTTGCAAACAACCCCATCTGTTGACTCAGGGTTCGAGACGTGGCTGCACGATCCGTTACAGCCATGTGGATAAGATGCCCATCATCTCGACTGCTTGCGCTACGAGGCCGTTGGGATCCAGCACGGCGTTCCGTATTACCCTCCTGAACCCACCGATTCCATATTCTGCTAACAGTCACTGGATCTCGACCAACGCGAGAAGCAATAACGCGATGCGATAAACCGCAATCGCGATAGGCTGCAGTCCGACCTCTATCAAAGTCGGAAACGTGATGGTACGCATTTCTCCTCCTTACACGAGGCATCACAAAAACTTTTCACCAGGCAACGCCGGTCAACTGCTGTTTGTGCATGAGAAATCGGTTGGAAAGTTTCCTCATGTCAGCACGTTGTAGGTGTCGCCACCGGTGCCAACCTTGTGTGAATGCTCTGAAAAGCTAATCATTTGCATATCACAGCATCTTCTTCCTGTCGGTTACGTTTCACGTCTGTAGCACGTCATCATCGTGGTGTAGCAAATATAATGGCCAGTAGTGCACATTCTGTTTTCTGTCATCTAGAATCGAAACCCTTCTCCCATTTCTGATAAGAACGCAGTACAGCTTGCACACGAATGGCCAAGTGGAGCAAACATTTTGGACGGTCACAAAAAACGCCCTGGAGCGGCGACTAGGACTTATTCCTTCAAGGATGTCTTCATCTGACCTTCGCTATAATTCAAACACAAACTACTAGTGCTACCTTTGATTCTCTTAATATACCTTCATATCGCCACACCCAAAAATAGCCGTTGCCGATTATCCAGCGTCGCGTACGAGTGCTGAAAATTTCGACAAAGTAGCTCCCAGAATTACTTAAGGCAATTGCCACCACCCGTTCTCAGGATTTGAAATTTAACTCCTCTATTGACCAATCGGTAATCTTACGTAACGTTGTAAAATTGTAACATAATCTTTGAAACAAATGAGACCGGCATTTTTTAGCAATGGATCTTGTGCCCTTCACACTCTCTCTTCTACTGTGGTAGACGCATGCTGTATTTATGAGGTGCGCTGTTACATTCATGTTTGCACATTTGTACATTTTTACTAAAATGTTTCTAATTACCTTGTCCTAACCCATTTTTAATCTGTTTCAGCTTTAGCACGAGACGAGACAATGTGCAAGTCTTAATAAGGTAATGAGACTGATCGGCAGCCGATATAGCCGAATGAATGCAAATTTGCATGATCAATCCAAGAATTTAATTTCATTATCGTTTAATGAATTTATAAAGTCCAGTTATGATTCCTTGGATGCATTTTTATGTACGTCAGCACTGGAGATTCAAATCTTTATTACTGGTACACGGTCTGCCATCGCCCTATTAATGACTGTCCACAAAAATCGGCTATGGTGATCATTTCGTTCTCTTTATTTCAGAGTCTCGTGGTTATAATAATGCGTCTTTCTGACAGTCTTAGACAATTTTTCAACCACAAACGAGGCAACGAATACTTCACCGCCCAACATGGAGCTCAGCAGCTGGTAGAGACGATTACTATCTAACGAAACTGTTCCCCTCGAACCGGCCAACCGACAAAGAAATAGCATGGCATATGACACTCCCTCACCAGAATCTACCAATGATCACCATCGCGCAACTGTCCCGCTAACGGATTAAGTAACTTGCTGTGGCGGTACGCCACATAACGTGATGAAAGTTATATTGAATAACTTCGCAAATATACCAAAACTGCCGTCGTAACGAAATAAATACTATCGCAGAAAAATCGAAAAGACTGTTGTTGTTATGACCTGTAGTAAAGAGACTGGTTTGATGCAGCTCTCCATGCTACTCTATCCTGTGCAAGCCTCTTCATCTCCCAGTACCTACTGCAACACACATCCTTCTGTAACCACTTAGTATATTCATCTATTGGTCTCCCTCTACGATTTTTACCCTTCACCCTGCCCTCAAATACTGAGCTGGTGATCCCTTGATGCCTTAGAATATGTCCTACCAAGCGATCCCTTCTTCTAGTCAAGTTGTGCCACAAATTTCTCTTCTCCCCAATTCTCTTCAATACCTTCTCATTAGTTATGTGATCTACCCATCTAATCTTCAGTATTCTTCTGCAGCACCACATTTCGAAAGCTTCTATTCTCTTCTTGTCTAAACTATTTATCGTCCATGTTTCACTCCCATAAATGGCTACACTCCATACAAGTACTTTCAGAGACGACTTCCTGACACTTAAATCTATGCTCGATGTTACAAATTTCTCTTCTTCAGAAACGCTTTCTTTGCCATTGGCAGTCTACATTTTGCGTCGTCTCTACTTCGACCATCATGAGTTATTTTGCTCCTCAAATAGCAAAACTCATTTACTACTTTAAGCGTCTCATCTCCTAATCTAATTCCCTAAGCATCACCAGATTTAATTCGACTACATTCCATTATCATCGTTTTGCTGTTGTTGGCGTTCATCTTATATCCTCCTTTCGAGACACTGTCCATTCCGTTCAGATGCTATTCCTGGTCCTTTGCTGTCTCTGACAGAATTACAATGTTACTGGCGAACCTCATATTTCTTATTTCTTCTCCATAGATTTTAATTCCTACTCCAAATTTTTCTTTTGTTACCGTTACTGCTTGCTCAATATACAGATTGAATAACATCGGGGATAGGCTACAACACTGTCTCACTCCCCTCCCAATCATTGCTTCCTTTTCATGCCCCTCGACTCTTATAACTACCCTCTGGTTCCTGTACAAATTGTAAATAGCCTTTCCCTCTTTGTATTTTACCCCTGCCACCTTCAGAATTTGAACGAGAGTATCCGAGTCAACATTGTGAAAAGCTTTCTCAAAGTCTACAAATACCAGAAACGTAGGTTTGCCTTTCCTTAATCTATTTTCTAACATAAGTCGTAGGATCAGTATTGCCTCACGTGTACCAACATTTCTACGGAATCGAAACTGACCTTCCCCGATGTCAGCTTCTACAAGTTTTCCCATTCGTGTGTAAAGAATTCGTGTTAGTGTTTTGCAGCCGTGGCTTATTAAACTGATAGTTCGGTATTTTGCACATCTGTCAACACCTTCTTTCTTTGGGATTGTAATTATTATATTCTTCTTGAAGTCTGAGGGTATTTCGCCTGTGTCGTACATCTTACTCACCAGAAGGTAGAATTTTGTTAGGCTGGCTCTCCCAAGGCTATCAGCAGTTCTAATGGAATGTTGACTACTCCCGAAGCCTTGTTTCGACTTACGTCTTTCAGTGCTCTGTGCGCAGTATCATATCTCCCATTTCATCTTCATCTACATCCTCTTCCATTTCCATAATATTGTCCTCAAGAACACCGCCCTTGTATAGACCCTCTATATACTGCTTCCACCTATCTGTCTTCCCTTCTTTCCTTAGAACTAGGTTTCCATCTGAGCTCTTGATATACAAGTGGTACTCTTTCCTCCAAAGGTCTCTTTAATTCTCCTTAACCCCAGATATTCACGCGTCTACATCTTTACATTTGTCCTCTAGTCATCCCTGCTTAGCCATTTTTCACTTCCTGTCGTTCTCATTTTTGAGACGTTTGTATCCCTTTTTGCCTGCTTCATTTACTGGGTTTTTGTATTTTCACCTTTCATCAATTAAATTCAACATCCCTTCTGTTACCCAGGGATTTCTATTAGCCCTCGTCTTTTTACCTACTTGATCCTCTGATGCCTTCATTATTTCCTCTCTCGAAGCTACCCATTCTTCTTCTACTGTATTTCTTTCCCCCATTCTTGTTAATCGTTCCCTAATGCTCTCCCTGAGACTCTCTGCAACCTCTGGTTCTGTCAGTTTATCCAGATCCCATCTCCTAAAATTCCCACATTTTTGCTGTTTCTTCAGTTTTAATCTACAGTTCGTAACCAATAGATTGTGGTCAGAGTCCACATCTGCCCCTGGAAATGTCTTACAATTTAAAACCTGATTCCTAAATCTCTGTGTTACCATTATATAATCTATCTGAAACCTTCCAGTATCCCCAGGCTTCTTCCATGTATACAACCCTCTTTCATGATTCTTGAACCAAGTGTTAGCTATAATTAAGTTATGCTATGTGCTAAATTCTACCAGGCGGCTTCCTCTTTCATTCCTTATCCCCATTCCATGTCCACCTACTACGTTTCCTTCACTTCCTTTTCCTACTATCGAATTTCAGTCACCCATAACTATTAAATTTTCGTCTCCCTTCACAATCTGAACAATTTATTGTATCTCATCATACATTTCATCAATGACTTCGTAATCTGCATAGCTAGTTGACATATAAACTTATACTACTGTGGTAGGCGTGGGCCTAGTATCTATCTTGGCCACAATAATGCGTTGACTATGCTGTTTGAAATAGCTTACGCGCACTCCTATTGTTTCATTCATTATTAAACCTACACCTGCATTACCCATATTTGATTTTGTATTTATAACCCTGTATTCACCTGACCAGAAGTCCCAGAAGTCTTGTTCCTCCTGCCACCGAACTTCACTAATTCCCACTATATCTAACTTTAACCTACCCATTTCCCTTTTTTTAAATTTTCTAACCTGTCTACCCGATTAAGGAATCTGACATTCCACTCTACAACCCGTAGAACGCCAGTTTTCTTCCTCCTGATAATAACGTCCGCCTGAGTAGTTCCCGCCCGGAGATCAGAATGGGGGACTATTTTACCTCCGGAATATTTTACCCAAGAGAACACCACCATCATATAACCATACAGTAAAGCAGCATGCCATCGGGAAACATTATGGCTGTAGTTTCCCCTTGCTTTCAGCCGTTCGCAGTACCAGTACAGCAAGACTGTTTTGTTTGTTAGTGTTACAAGGCTAGATCAGTCACTTATCCAGACTGTAGCCCTGCAACTACTGAAAAGGCTGCTGCCCCTCTTCAGGAACCTTACATTTTTCTCACCTCTCAACAGATACCCCTCCGTTGTGGTTGCACCTACGGTACGACTATCTGTATCGCTGAGGCACGCAAGCCTCCCCACCAACGGCAAGGTCCATGGTTCATGGGGGGGGCACAAAGACTCTAATCAGTTAATATGATCTGAGAATGGAATTTAAATCTCAGTTCCTTTTGAAAAATAATCGCCCTCTCTTCCCATTTGTTTCTTGATAGTGCAAGAAGCAATTTGGTGACAAGGCACGAAAACCTGTAACCTTCATATAATATTTAGCCTTAATATAATCAAATATTACTTAACAGTGTCGCTAACATTTTTCTGTAGCAAGTCCTATATTAATGAAGTGATTTATTTCAACACTAAATGAAAATTTTACAAGGGGAACATTGTCACAGAGGTAAGCGCCATTGTTCTAAACGATAACGCCCCAGAGTAGTAACAAATATCTTAGTATTCGGTAATTTTGACAAGTAAAAATAAATGTAAATGTTGGAGAATTCTCATGATTTGCGGTTCTTCCATGAAACAGTAAAAGTAATGATTTTTTTCCAATACTGAATCATATCTGAGTAAAGTGAGCTCAGTAAACTCTTTACGATCTTCACTTAACGAAACTGTAAAAACTATTTAACAAAAGTAAACTGCAATTATAAATGCAGCTTTATATCAGTAATTCTGAGTGTTGGTGGTGTTTTAATACAGAAACATGGTGTCGAGCAAACTAATTGTGAGAAATACCACAACTGAATCACTGACATAAATAATTTTTCAGTTATGAAGCAGTCAGAATAACGCTAACTCCAACTTTTCATAACATATAAAAACCAATACATAAAAAGCACCACCACATTGCCAAACAGGTGAGCCATATCTATAGAAGCGATACCATAGGGAATTTGCTCTCTGACCTGTTAACTTCACGGTGTGCCTGTGCACCTAAATCACTTTGGTAAATTTTCCGCCCTCAGAACAAGTATACCGTTGGTTCATATCAGTATATCACCCACCTGTCCACACCGTAAATTACGGTCTGACTCTGCTGAACTCCTGCGTCCCGTTAACATAATCAATTACGTGGGCTCTAATCATGGGCTCTAAGAGTGAAGTGGCTCGCTATCTCCAAAAGAGAAGAATATATATTCTAAGTCTCCTAATGCTGTGACAATGCTGGAGACGGCATTACTCATTTTTGCTTCCTGCAGGTCCGGCATTGTCATGGGAAGAGCAATAACATCCTGCAGACGAAACACTAAATCGGCCGTACTTTTTTCATTTCATTCACTGCATATATAAACACCTCCTGCCTCATATTTTAAGAAGTAGGCCGTGCTGCCCAAGTGTCAGCACTGCGAACTTTTAATTCATAAATTAGCTCTTCCTTACTTAACTCCGCGACTCCAGACACCTCTCTGGCGACCATGCTAACACAGAACAGTAAGTAGTATTACCAGCTAAAAGGAACACAAGACAAATTAAGTAAAATGTTCACTCAAACTACTTTTCTAAGTTGCGCACACCTCACCACACTCGAACCATGCTCTCTCCTACTATAGTGCTACGTAATAAGTGGGCAGAGGGGCTGGATTGAGATGTGGTACTTTTCTTCAAAACACATTCTACTTTTTTACATAAGAAACTCCGATTAAAAGAATCAACAATATTCCAGACTCTCATTCAAACAATTTAAGACAATTAGATTTGTAACAGTCAAATGGTTATTCCTGTTGGGACGGTATCTAACGGTCACTGCTAAGTGCAATTGCTCTTCAAAACAGCTACGTATACGAGACAGACAACTGCGTCTTTACCTTCACTTGATCGTACTTCGCGTCTAGCGCTGCACCACTCAGGTTAAAAAGTATAGCTCGATGTAATCGTAGGGTCGAGCCGTGCACGTCCACTTTCATGTCACTTAGCTAATGCGCTGCGAATAATAGCCTGTAGCTGTGATCCTGCAATAAAATAGTGTATGAATTGGCTAGAACTGGGAATTCATAAAATACACAAAATAAAAGTTAAATGAATAATTTAATAATAATGGTTCTAGTCTAATGTCTGTAACTGATGTAGACGACAAGGAATTATACTGAATAATATTTATTCATAAAGGACATCGCACATAAACGGAAACTGTTCCTACGACATTCAGTTAAAATACAGACAGAATACGCTTTTATCAAATGCAGTAAATTTGCATGGAAAGCGTTAACCGAATGACAGAAAAATCGCCAAGCTAAATATTCATCAAATATATTCGAAAGTTAAGTCTTTTTCATAATAACAATACACGCAATATTCATCAGCTTAAAGCAGTTCAGTGTTCAAGATGATGATTCACAAGCTGACACACACGATGCACAGAATAGTAACTCATACATTGTCTGTTCTCAGTTCCTTAATACAAGTAAAAATAGAGTCATATTCTGGAGAAAATTCAGACCTCTCGAAATAAAGAGTCAACTTTAAAGTATGGTAACGGCCATTCAACAACCAGAGTCAACCACTTAGACGACGGAATCGCATCCATCAGTACAGACGGGTCTGCTTTCTTCCAGAATCACTCTATTCAGCTCCTCCCACGAGAAGTCCCAGTCTCCACTTGATTTTCATAGTGTTCCACTACTATCTGCTTTTTCAGGTTATACGGTCGTTTGATTTATTTGATTTTTAGACTTCAGTGTAATAAATGGTTTCATGGGGTTTTCAAGGATTTTGTTTCTCGTTCTAATTTCTCTGATTCAGTGGATCTTACAGCCACCTTCCGCTTTCACTAATTGCGTACATTTTAATCTCTTTCACTGTAATCGTCGCCATTTCATTAACCCTGGGAAGAGCTTACATTCACCTCCCACATTTACTTGTAGTGTACCTTCTAATCTCTTTCAGTGTAATGGTTTCTGTAATTCAGAGAAAATCGTAGATCCACCTCCGGCATTTATTTTTACTGTAAAGCTTTCCATCTACACCCTTTAGTAACATGAAAGTGATTTTATGATGATTTAGGACCTATACGCCTTCCATCTCGTTTGATCACACTACTTCCTAAGTTTTTCACAACACTGACAACAACACTGAATTAGCTATGTTTGTCAGATCCACAACTATTCCTTCAATTTTCGTATTGCCAGACAGATCCTGCCCTTACTAGATGTCTCAAATCTACTACTTACATCCAT
The DNA here is from genome assembly GCF_023864345.2 of Schistocerca serialis cubense. Classification (NCBI taxonomy): domain Eukaryota; kingdom Metazoa; phylum Arthropoda; class Insecta; order Orthoptera; family Acrididae; genus Schistocerca; species Schistocerca serialis. The sequence goes on from NC_064644.1 coordinate 254,025,807, forward strand.
TCACTCTCTCGTGTGCATTCAATAATGAAACTTCTTTTACGCTCTTCATGTTGGCAACTTTGCCTTAAATTAGTTGAGAGTTATTTCGCCATCTTACGATAAATTCAAGAAAAGAATAAGAGCCACTTCGTCTTGTTTGGACATATTTGGTAATAGCGCCTCCATAATTTACGTTTCCCTATGCACTGCATGCACGTCGGAAGACACGAATGCCACACTGATGCCCTGCCTACATGTCAGTGTTTGTAAAGCCGCAACGGAGTCGCGCTACAGTCCATATACGCTGCAACAACGCACTCTAAAGTAAACTGTTTGATAGCCCCTTATACGTAAATTCGGAAAAAAAATTGGATTCGGCGTAGATCCCTCAGAGAGGTTGGTAGGTCAAGACGTCCATAAACAGCCCTTTTCAATCTATCCCAGGCATGTTCGATAGGGTTTATGTCTGGAGAACATGCTCGCCACTCTCATCGAGCGATGTCGTTGTCCTGAAGGAAGTCATTCCCAAGATGTACACGATGTTAACCAGCTGGTATCATCCTATGGCAGCACTTGTGTCCAAATTTTCGGACATTTCCGATTTCGGTGATTTCTGAGCAGTATATTTTCTGTTATTAGGAAATATACACACATTAAAAACGGTTTGCATCATCTCGCTCCAGAGAGTTCCGGAATCTGTATAGAAAATTGGAATAGAGATCAACATAAACATTATTTCTGCCCTTTCTATTGCTCGTGAAAACCACACATGGCATTTGTACCACCATACAGCGAGACCTTCAGAGGTGGTGGTCCAGACTGCTATACACACCGGTACCTGTAGTACCCTGTAGGATGTTCTCTTGCAATAACGCATTCCTATATTCGTTGTGGCATACTATCCACAAGTTCATAAAGGGACTGTTGGTCCAGATTGTCCCACTCCTCAACGGCGATTCGGCGAAGATCCCTCAGAGAGGTTGGTGGGTCACGACGTCCATAAACAGCCCTTTTCAATCAGTCCCAGGCATGTTCGATAGTGTTCATGTCTGGAGAACATGCTGGCCACTCTAGCCGAGCGATGTCGTTGTCCTGAAGGAAGTCATTCCCAAGATGTCACGATAGATGTGCGAATTGTCCATGAAGACGATTGCCTCGTCAATATGTTACCGATAAATTTGCTCTATCGGTAGGAGTATGGCATTCACGTATCGTACAGCCGTTACGGCCCTTCCATGACCACCAATGGCGTACGTCGGTCCACATAGCACCACTCCAAAACTGTAGTGGATCCCCATCTTGCGGCACTGGCTGGACAGTGTGTCAAAGGTGTTCAGACTGACCGGGTGGCTTCCAAACAAGTCTCCGACGATTGTCTGGTTGAAGGCATATGAGACAGTCATCGGTGATGAGAACATGATACCATTCCTGAAAGGTCCATCCTGCATGTTGTTGGGCCCATCTGTACCGCTCTGCATGGTGCCGTTGTTGCAAAGATTGACCTCGCCTTGGACAATGGGAGTGAAGTTGCAGCCCATTGCGCACGATTTGAGTCGAAAGACGACGTCCTGTGGCTGCACGAAAAGCATTATTCAACAAGCTCTCGGGGTTCCTCCGAGCCATAATGCGTAGGTAGTGGTCATTCACTACAGTAGTAGCACTTGGGCGACCTGAGTGAGGCCTGTCATCGACAGTTCCTGTCTCTCTTTATCTCCTCCAAGCCTGAACAACACTGCTTTGATTCAATCCTACATCCCTGGACACTTGCGTTGTTCAGATCCCTTCTTGGCGGACGCGACTGAACCGCGGTATAGAACGTCTAGGCATATTTGAACTACAGACAACACAAGCCCTGTACATCTTCCTGGTGGAATGACTGAAACTGATCGGCTGTCAGACGCCCTCTGCCTACTACGTGCTGCTCATGCATGGTTGTTTACATCTTTGGGCGAGTTTAGTGACATCTCTGAACAGTCAAAGGGACAGTGTTTGTGATACAACATATCACAGTCAACGTCTATCTAAAGGAGTTCTGTGAATCGGGATGATGCAAAACTTTTTTATGAGTGTACATTGCAGGACTGAGACTGTCTGTCTTCTCTCCCATTTGTATTTAACGAACACTGATCTCTACATAGTGTTTCATTCCCCCATAAGTATAAAATTTTCTTCTCCCTCTATATACAAAGATTCTCACTCAGTGTCCTCATTTACTCACTCTGATCGAACCCTTCTTCTGATGCAGGTAAATGTAGCTGACCTGTAGCTGTGAGAATTGGTTTGGCTTCAATTCTGATGAGAATAAGCCAATCGTTGAATTATTCTCACTTTTTGGAAATTTGTAAATTTGTGGTGAAGTCTTATGGGATCAAACTGCTGAGGTCATCGGTCCCTAAACTTACAAACTACTTATTCTAACTTAAACTAACTTGCGCTAATGACAACACACACACCCATGCCTGAGGGAGGACACGGACCTCTGATGGGGGGACCCACGTGCACTGTAACAAGGCGCCTCAGACGACTCGGCTACCCCACACGGCTTAGCTGCCAGTTACCCGAACCTTGATCTAAGGGAACAAAACACTGCCGGGAGATAAAGCAGCAAGCACCACATCAGGAGGACCTCCACACTGAAACCAGTTGTCGAGCGTCAGGAATCTTGTGACACTTTTAAATCCAGTATCTCTTGGAATAGGCAGTTAGCAAAGCTCTATACAGGGTGTTACAAAAAGGTGCGGCCAAAATTTCAGGAAACATTCCTCACACACAAATCAAGAAAAGATGTTATGTGGACATGTGTCCGGAAACGCTTAATTTCCATGTTAGAGCTCATTTTAGTTTCGTCAATATGTACTGTACTTCCTCGATTCACAGCCAGTTGGCCCAATTGAAGGAAGTTAATGTTGACTTCGGCGCTTGTGTTGACATGTGACTCATTGCTCTACAGTACTAGCATCAAGGACATCAGTACGTAGCATCAACAGGTTAGTGTTCATCACGAACGTGGTTTTGCAGTCAGTGCAATGGTTACAAATGCGGAGTTGGCAGACGCCCATTTGATGTATGGATTAGCACGGGGCAATAGCTTCGGCGCGGTACGTTTCTATCGAGACAGATTTCCAGAACGAAGGTGTCCCGACAGGAAGACGTTCGAAGTAATTGATCGGCGTCTTAGGGAGCTCGGAACATTTCAGCTTATGACTCGCGACTGGGGAAGACCTAGAACGACGAGGACACGTGCAATGGACGAGGCAATTCTTCGTGCAGTTGACGATAACCCTAATGTCAGCGTCATAGAAGTTGCTGCTGTACAAGGTAACATTGACCACGTCACTGTATGGAGAGCGCTACGGGAGAACCAGTTGTTTCCGTACCATGTACAGCGTGTGCAGGCACGATCAGCAGCTGATTGGCCTCTACGGGTACACTTCAGCGAATGGTTCATCCAACAATGTGTCATTTCAGTGCAAATATTCTCTTTACGGATGCAGTTTCATTCCAACGTGATCAAATTGTAAATTTTCACAATCAACATGTGTGGGCTGACGAGTATCCGCACGCAATTGTGCAATCACGTCATCAACACAGATTTTCTGTGAACGTTTGGGCAGGCATTGTTGGTGATGTCTTGATTGTGCCCCATGTTCTTCCACCTACGCTCAATGGAGCACGTTATCATGATTTCATATAGAATACTTTACCTGTGCTGCTAGAACATGTGCCTTTACAAGTACGACACAACATGTGGTTCATGCACGATGGAGCTCCTGCACATTTCAGTCGAAGTGTTCGTACGCTTCTCAACAACAGATTCGGTGACCGATGGATTAGTAGAGGCGGAACAATTCCATGGCCTCCACGCTCTCCTGACCTCAACCCTCTTGACTTTCATTTATGGGGGCATTTGAAAGCTCTTGTCTACGCAACCTCGGTACCAAATGTAGAGACTCTTCGTGCTCGTATTTTGGACGGCTGTGATACAATACGCCATTCTCCAGGGCTGCACCAGCGCATCAGGGATTCCATGCGACGGAGGGTGGATGCATGTATCCTCGCTAACGGAGGACATTTTGAACATTTCCTGTAACAAAGTGTTTCAAGTCACGCTGGTACGTTCTGTTGCTGTGTGTTTCCATTCCATGATTAATGTGATTTGAAGAAAAGTAATAAAATGAGCTCTAACATGGAAATTAAACGTTTCCGGACACATGTCCACATAACATATTTTCTATCTTTGTGTGCGAGGAATGTTTCCTGAAAGTTTGGCCGTACCTTTTTGTAATACCCTGTATACCCCAATGATGAACGTAACAGCATTAGGGTGACTAAGCCAACTCAAACCATTACCTTAAAGTAGTATAATACACTCCTGGAAATGGAAAAAAGAACACATTGACACCGGTGTGTCAGACCCACCATACTTGCTCCGGACACTGCGAGAGGTCTGTACAAGCAATGATCACACGCACGGCACAGCGGACACACCAGGAACCGCGGTGTTGGCCGTCGAATGGCGCTAGCTGCGCAGCATTTGTGCACCGCCGCCGTCAGTGTCAGCCAGTTTGCCGTGGCATACGGAGCTCCATCGCAGTCTTTAACACTGGTAGCATGCCGCGACAGCGTGGACGTGAACCGTATGTGCAGTTGACGGACTTTGAGCGAGGGCGTATAGTGGGCATGCGGGAGGCCGGGTGGACGTACCGCCGAATTGCTCAACACGTGGGGCGTGAGATCTCCACAGTACATCGATGTTGTCGCCAGTGGTCGGCGGAAGGTGCACGTGCCCGTCGACCTGGGACCGGACCGCAGCGACGCACGGATGCACGCCAAGACCGTAGGATCTTACGCAGTGCCGTAGGGGACCGCACCGCCACTTCCCAGCAAATTAGGGACACTGCTGCTCCTGGGGTATCGGCGAGGACCATTCGCAACCGTCTCCATGAAGCTGGGCTACGGTCCCGCACACCGTTAGGCCGTCTTCCGCTCACGCCCCAACATCGTGCAGCCCGCCTCCAGTGGTGTCGCGACAGGCGTGAATGGAGGGACGAATTCTTCAGCGATGAGAGTCGCTTCTGCCTTGGTGCCAATGATGGTCGTATGCGTGTTTGGCACCGTGCAGGTGAGCGCCACAATCAGGACTGCATACGACCGAGGCACACAGGGCCAACACCAGGCATCATGGTGTGGGGAGCGATCTCCTACACTGGCCGTACACCACTGGTGATCGTCGAGGGGACACTGAATAGTGCACGGTACATCCAAACCGTCATCGAACCCATCGTTCTACCATTCCTAGACCGGCAAGGGAACTTGCTGTTCCAACAGGACAATGCACGTCCGCATGTATCCCGTGCCACCCAACGTGCTCTAGAAGGTGTAAGTCAACTACCGTGGCCAGCAAGATCTCCGGATCTGTCCCCCATTGAACATGTTTGGGACTGGATGAAGCGTCGTCTCACGCGGTCTGCACGTCCAGCACGAACGCTGGTCCAACTGAGGCGCCAGGTGGAAATGGCATGGCAAGCCGTTCCACAGGACTACATCCTGCAACTCTACGATCGTCTCCATGGGAGAATAGCAGCCTGCATTGCTGCGAAAGGTGGATATACACTGTACTAGTGCCGACATTGTGCATGCTCTGTTGCCTGTGTCTATGTGCCTGTGGTTCTGTCAGTGTGATCATGTGATGTATCTGACCCCAGGAATGTGTCAATAAAGTTTCCCCTTCCTGGGACAATGAATTCACGGAGTTCTTATTTCAATTTCCAGGAGTGTACATACATGCTAGAAACAAAGCCTTTACTTAAAATATCATGGTAAACTCTCTATTGACAAGACATTAAATATCTGGAAAGGAGCTGCCAATTTGTAAGTGTAATTAGAAAAAAATTAAATCAAACGATAGGTCGACATTCTACTGTTCGTTCGTGGAACGTGAGAGCTCTGTATGAGCTACTGAAGTTAAAAAATCGAAAAAGGGAAGTGGAAAAACGAAATCTCAATGCACTCGAGGTCACTGAAATAAGATGGAAAGAAGACAGACATATATGATCAGACGAATACAGGACAACATCATGAGACTAAGGGAATGCTCCAAAAGAACGACTCATGACGGTCAGTAAGGTACGGAACTGCGAAAATAGTAGCTTCGGGTAACCGCACGGTTTAGGGCCCCATGCCAAAGTTCGCGCAGCTACCCCCGTTGGAGGATTGAGTCCTTCTACTGACATGTGTGTGTGTGTGTGTGTGTGTGTGTGTGTGTGTGTGTGTGTGTGTGTGTGTGTGTTGTCCTTAGCGTAAGTTAGTTTAAGTAGTGTGTAAGGCGAGGGACTGATGACCTCTGCAGTTTGATCGCATAAGACATCACCACAAATTTCCAAAAAACGAGAATAAATCAATGATGGGCTTATTCTCATCAGAATTGACGCCAAACCAATTCTCACAGTGACAGGTCAGCTACATTTACCTGCATCAGAAGGAGAGGTCGATCAGATACAGTGAGTAAATGAGGACACTGAGCGAGTATCTTTGTAAATACAGGGAGAAGAAAATTTTATACTGACGGGGGAATGAAACACTATGTAGAGATCAGTGTTCGTTAAATACAAATGGGAGGGAAGACAGACACTCTCAGTCCTGCAATGTACACACATAAAAAATGTTTTGTATCACCCCGTTTGACAGAACTCCTTTAGATAGACGTTGACTGTGATATATTGTATCACAATCATACTCCCTTTGACTGTTCAGAGATGTCACTAAACTCGCCCAAAGACGTAAGCAACCATGCATGAGCAGTACGTAGTAGATGGAGGGCGTCTGACAGCCGATCAGTTTCAGTCATTCCACCAGGAAGGAGGTACAGGGCTTGTGTTGTCTGGGGTTCAAATATGCCTAGACGCTCAATACCGCTGTTCAACCGTGTCCGCATTGTTACTTTGTGCCAGGAAGGGATCTCAACAAGGCAAATATACACGTGCGTGTAGGAGTGAATCAAAGCAGTGTTGTTCAGGCTTGGAGGAGATAAAGTGAGACTGGAACTGTCAACGGTATGCCTCACTCTAGCCGTGACTACTACCTACGGATTATGGCTCGGAGGAACCATAAGTCCCATAAGACCTCACCACAAATCTCAAAATTTCAAACCGGCAGCCCGCGGGCCGCATCCGGACCGCTATCGATTTCAGTTCATCCTAAGCGAGAATTCCTGGTAAACACAGAATGAATGCACACTCAAAAATGCAAGTATTGGAGCACAATTTGCTGCTGTGGCGTGTCGTGAAAGGTGTGCCATTCATATCGGCGCCTTACCCCATAAACATTAACCTCACGAACATTAATGTTCTGTCTTAGGCACTAGAAGCACTGCTGTCGAAAGATGAGCTTAAGTAAGTACGTGAATCAGGTCTACATGTAACCAAGTGTGTCACGTGTTACCTAGTGTTGCACATATTTCCCTTAGTTGATAGTGGAGAAAGCGGATGTGTTTATGTCATAAGTTTACCAAAGATTCTTGTCTCTCATACATAGAAACTCTGGTATAAGAAAGGACTGCAGATGAACTGGGAAAACTGACGGAACTTAAAAATTCAGTATCAGTACTCAATATTGGTTTAAAATCGAATCACTTAAGACAAATTGTACATAATTGAAAAATACTGGTGTCACTGGAGTTATCTGTAATGGTAAATGGAATAAGCGAAATGGCTATCCGCTGATTTGACAAGTCTTTCGTGAATTAACCGTCTATCTTCTCAGTATGCTTTTTTCCCACTGAATGTCTTCGCCTGCTCATTAACTTCACTCATTTTCAAGTGCCTTATTGGTTTGATCTACAGACGTGTGCTCACTGGGATGCCAAATGGTGGTGTTTTGCGGCAGCTTACTCCCAAACTGTCCAGCAATCCTTGTTATCATTTAAATGGCAGATTCCAATAGTCAGTCAACTTTAATCACTAATACTGCTTGAAAACTGGAAGTAACAATCACTACTGGCAATGATGGTTTCTCTCATTATTTCTATACTTCCTTGCCTCTCGGTTCAGTGAGGGAGCATAGGGTCCTTTGCTGGCTGGCGAGAGGTATGCCAAGTCACCACTTTTGAGATGCATTCGAACTCTTCCGTGTGCTCCGTGGCGCGCTGTCCGACGCCATTGTGGGCAGCTATGTGGATATTGCGCGTGTGGTACCTTGCAGGCGTAGCTGCCTGCCCTCTGGTGTAGCGCGATAACAGGAGTTCCCTGCCACCACCAGCTTGGTAGCTGTAGCGACCATCGACAGAATCCATCCCGCAGAAGGCCTCGCTGTATATGGTACATGGTGGTGTCTACCGGTGAGTGAACAAACGTGCTAATGTTCAAATGTGCGGGACTGTGAACCCTTGTGTATGTAACTACCTAGTCTTATTTGTCATCCAGAAAGTCTCGGATCATCATTTTGAAAACCGTCGGTGTAGTGGGTGTGAAACAAGATGGCTGTCTTATTTTTATGAGTGCAGCGGCTCCTGTCTTGCTGGTTTCTCGTATTAAATCGAGGCTCAGTGCACATTGTGGATAAATGTGGACAGTTTCTGTATATGTAAAAATGTTTTCTAACTTACTGAGATTTAATGCCATTTATTTTCCAGCGGTACTTTTCATGCACGGATAGTGCGGGAGAGCGGACGACAAATGTGTTTTATTACATTTGTTTCCAGGATGAAATTTTCACTCTGAAGCTAAGTATGCGCTGATATGAAACTTCCTGGCAGATTAAAACTGTGTGCCGGATCGAGACTTGAACTCGGGCAAGTGCTGTACAAGGAAATGATCTGCTAGGAAGTTACCAATTTTATTGAATTATATTAAATTTCAGCCTCCAGTTGCATAAGCAAGGAAACTTTACCTAGGTTTCGGCTTTAATAATGTTGCCTTCTTCAGAAATGTCACACTATAAAATTAAAGTAACACATGCCAGATGTTGGCCTTGTCAAACTTCAAATTTTAGTACTGCAGTGCTTAGTCATAAGGCTGCGTCACTTCTTAGGTTCTTTTCTAAGACTATTATTAGTGGAGTAGGCGACTGTATGAGACAATTGCCCTTATTATCATTCACTGGCGTAATTCTTAGCTAAGTTCTGCACATCTCAGGCACTGATAAACTTAAGTTATGGTCTTTTCTTATTGAAAGGTCCTTTACGCTATATAATGTCATTTGCGTCTCATAGAACTGTAACTTCAGTTATTATAGTTTATGTGCCACTATCATTTCTATCTGTTGTAACACATAATGTTATTATTAATGTTTATTTGTACTTTTATACGGTACACTTTTTATATCTCACTTGCCTTTTATGGAACGGTAACGTCAGTGACTTATTGTTTCAATGACATTAATAGTCCGAACTATTGTAATAAACTGTCTTATATGATAATCTCAGTTAACATTTACTGGCCCACCTGTCTGGCCCGTTGGTGTGGCCTAACGACAAAACATTACTAGAAGTGACGCAGTCTTATGACTGCGTACTGTAGTACTAACATCTTAAGTTTAACAAGGCCAATATCTGGCATGTATTAATTTAATTTTATATAGTGACATTTCTGAAGAAGGCTACATTATTATAACTGAAACCTAGGTAAAGTTTGTTTGCTTATGCAACTGAACGCTGAAATTTAATGTAATTACATTTTACAGTTGCTGACTCTGCTGAACGATGCTAAAAGTATTCAAGTTCCTCATTCGTTTTATTGCGATGTCTGTCATAAAGTGTGGTAGCAGAATTTTGTAATTTAGTAACAGCGTCGAGGTCCGGTGTGCCGGCCGTCTGTGGATAGTTTTTAAGGCGGGCTGGTACCCCTTATTCCGCCTCAGTTACAGGGGGAGGGGTCCACTGGGAGCTGAACCGCAGCCGCACAATAACGGTGTGGTTCGGCGCTGGGGTAAGTGGACTGCTGTAGCCTATTTTGGGATTGTGTAGCACTGCAAGCTACGGCGGGGACGAAGTCTATCCGTCGTTTCTAGGTCCCCAGTTCCGTACAATACAATATAAGGTTACCAGATCATTTTCCCTATCAGAATCCCTAAGAAAATCTACACTGGTATCACCACAGATGCTCATCAGATCCAGATTCTGAACGATAGTATAATAAGAAATCCAGACTCCACATGAACCAGAATTTCCCACTTGAGATCTATATACAATTACAATAAAAAGTGAACTTTTTTCAGCTCTTATTCGCAAGGACACACTTTTCTGTGCTGATCACTACAAAATCTATTTTTCTTAATGTTTATGAACTTTTATTCTATCTTAATGTATGTAATAACTACTACTTTTTCCACATTAGTTCTACATGTGTAAGATGCTAGTGTTGTCATTTATTTATAACCTATCTGACCCTGTACTTACGTGCTGCTCAGATAGGCAGGGGGTGTCTATAATACAGACCACTCTAAATTTTCCAAATGGACGAGTAGATCTTCTGTTCCATTGCTCAGACCTCTAATATTATGAACAAGTAAGATAACCTTTCAGTTCTGTGCATTCGTAAGAACTTTGCGAGGCTCCTCGGTTATTTAGCTTGTTTGATAACAGGGTACCTGAATCCTGGTTCTAATATAAAACTTTTCGTCTCTGATGCCAGTAACCGCAGCAATCTTGATTTGTGTGATGGCGACGCCCTCCCAGTACACTTTCTGTAAGAAGATCCGCCAACCTACTTTTCTCCATCTTATTCAGGTGTTGGCCATGTATAGTGTAGTGGCGTAGCAAGACAGCCACGCCACTCGGAAGTAGCCGAAAGGCACGCGCTTAAACTCACGCAGGCTGGCGTGAGGTCTGAAACAGGATACGTAATGAATGCTATAAATAAAAGTACGTAGCTGCTGGAATACTTAACTTTAATCCATCATTGGTGTACATCGCTCTTGACGATACAAGTTATACTTTTTTAGATAAATGCACTATAATGCTAATGGCGCCTTGCTAGGTCGTAGCCATTGACTTAGCTGAAGGCTATTCTAACTATCTTCTATGCAATTAAACGAGGCTTCGTCAGTGTTGCATCGCTAACTAAGTCGTCCGTACAACTGGGGCGAGTGCTAGTCCGTCTCTCGAGACCTGCCGTGTGGTGGCGCTCGGTCAGCGATCACTGACAGTGGCGACACGCGGGTCCGACATGTACTAATGGACCGCGGCCGATTTAATGCTACCACCTAGCAAGTGTGGTTTCTGGCGGTGACACCACATATAGTATATCCCCATCTTCCAATTATAACATCAAGTACTGTACTAACGTGAGATTTCATTTTTGTCATCAGTTATATGCTCAACTCAGTGTTCAAAAAGCTCACTGTGCTCTTAATCCATGCCGGCCGCGAGTGGCCGTGCGGTTCTAGGCGCCGCAGTCCGGAATCGCGCAGCTGCTACGGTCGCAGGTTCGAATCCTGCCTCGGGCATGGATGTGTGTGATGTTCTTAGGTTAGTTAGGTTTAAGTCGTTCTAAGTTCTAGGGGACTGATGACCTAAGATGTTAAGTCCCATAGTGCTCAGATCCATTTGAACCATTTTTTTTCCCTTAATCCATGGCTGATCATGACGCTTGAGTACCTACACAAACTCACATTTGTGAGTGTAGTCGCTTCTCCTACGTCGCACAGGTCAACCCTAATGCTGTAATTTCTATCTTTCGGCAGTCTGTTCTCTTCCACGCATACTACGAGAACGCACCCACTTTGTCAAAATCTTGGCATAAATTCACTACGTTTTCTATTGCCCAGCTAAGGCCATCAGTTGACTTCACAATACTTGTGACATTGCACTCAGTTTATAATTTATAATGTACCCGTTGGGCAACATCCCTACTACGACTACTTCCTAACAACCAGACTCTTTTCTACCTACACTCTCTTAGTATCGACCTACATTTACTAGGAACCCCTTAAGTGCGAGGCCACAACAGACTATACATGTTTACAGCACGCGACGCACGATACATTGTCTACCATGCAACAAAAATATAGGCTTCTAATAGCAGTAGAGGGCGTGACTGGACGTATCCAGTGGTGAGCATAGCGTGAGGCTATCAAGTATAGTAGAAATGCTTAGTCGACGGGTACTCACGAGTTTGTACACTGTTAGGGGTGTTGAACTAGTCAAATGACAAAGAAAATACACGTTGCATTATATCTGAAACAACAGCGGGCGAAGTTTACATATCATCAGAAAGGTACACAATGAATTTCACAGAATAAGAAAAAAGTTACTGATGTAATATTAGGATTTCTGCAAGATGAGGCACTGCAATGTGTAGTGTCATATATGCACGGCTGTGCGGATGGTGTACGTAAGCATTACAATGAAGACGACACGGGCTTCACAAATGAAAGGATATTGAAACAGATGTCGAACTCAGTAGTTTGAGTGAAGCTTAATAATGGACCATAGCTGTCCAAGGAGCGGATACTAAACATAATTATGTACATGGCTCATCTACGGCATAGTAAAAAGAAAATGTACAGATGTCGAATAAGTCTGCAGCATTATAACCATGTTATGTGTAAGAAACCTACAGATGTTCAAGGGAGGACGGGCGCAGTTGTTGCGAAAAATTATGTTTGCCCATTTTAGGGATGCTCCATACAATTTATAGGATGTGCATTATAGTGTCCTACTATGATATGCACATAAAACTATGCGATACATAGATTACAGTGATTTCATTGGAGACAATGGATGGTTGCATAGCTTCAGACAGTGCTACAGAATTCGAAGAAGTAAGATAATGAAATTTCAAACAATGTGTCAACTCAGCGATACACAGCAAACTGCGGAATTGGTCCGAAAGTTTGTGGTTGAGATACAGAAACTTATCTCATCGTTCAGTAACGAATTTTTGTTCAATCCCGACAAATCGGGATTTGAAGAGGAAATACGTATGAAAGTAATCCTGGAAGTTAGAGACATCAAGTGATTTGTGTGAAGATCAACTAATATTTACATCTAAATCTACATGTATACTCTGCAGATCACATTTAAGTGCCTCATAGAGGGTTAGTCGAACCACCTGCACAATTTTCTATTATTCCAATCTCGTATAGCAATCAGAAAGAATGAACACCTATATCTTTCCGTGCGAGCTCTGATTTCCCTTATTTTATTGTGGTGATCGTTCCGCCCTTTGTAGGTCGGTATCCACAAAATATTTTCGCATTCGGAGGAGAAATTTTCTGATTGGAATTTCGTCAGAAGATTCCGTCGATACGAAAAACGTCTTTCTTTTCATGATGTCCAGCCAAAATCCTATATCATTTATGTGACACTCTCTGACATATTTCTCGATAATAAAATACGTACTACCCTTCTTTGAACTTTTTCGATACACTCCGTCAGTCCTATCTATTAAGGATCCCACACCGCGCAACAGTATTCTAAAAGAGGATGGACAAGCGTAGTGTAAGCAGTCTGATTAGTAGGTCTGTTACATTTTCTAAGTGTCCTACCAATAAAACGCCGTCTTTGGTTGGCCTAATATAAAAATTAAAATTGTACAGTCCAGGTGAGTTTTGAATTCACAACCATCCATGCAACAGTTTAGTATTATAACCACTACACCAATGACATATCGCATTCGTATACAATTATGACGGCTGTTACGCTGGCTGGTAAGTTGACTAGAAAGTTACATAATATGCTACGAGAAGTTGTAGGTGCCCTACACCATACAAGTCTTTCTCGTGTGCGATGTCTTTCGAGGACAATAGGGAATACTTACGTTACAGCAAGTAAGGGTGGAAAAATGGGCGTAAGACTACTACAACTACTGTATGAATACTGCCTCACTGCCTTTGGACAATAGATGGTTAAAATAATTGCTTTTGATTGATTTCTGGTGTGCATATAAAAATCACACACCCTTAGAACAAACTACACTCGCTTCATACCATCTGGAACCGCTAGGCAAATACAAGCTCTGCGTGTTTGTTTGTGTCTATAAAACACATTATCCCACTATCTGCAGCTATGCCCTAAGGTATAGCCAGCTTCACGATAAGCTCCACGACAGACTGTTTCGCATTAGGTTGCATGCCGTCCCATTCCATCAGTCCTCGTAACTCCGTTACCACAACGCGACTCTGAAGGCATTGTCTGAGAGCGGATATCTAGCGGAACGTCCTGCACGGTTTGTAGCTCCCAACGCGTTCGCCTGTTCTTGATGGTACGAGCATTCTTGTTCACTGTGGCGCGCCATTTAGCATTTGGTGTTCATGGTATAAGTTAATGGTTTCTCTTGAACATTTCTTGAACGTCCACGATGTCCATTTTGTGAAGTGGTAATACGTACAAGACACAGAAGGTTGATCTCTGCTATTTTTCCTGTCGTAATTGTTAACACAACGCTTTCGTGTGGGTTCCTGTAGTCATGTCCTAGTTCATGTACCACGGGCAACGTATGAGTGGCCAAGTAAATGGTCCCGACAGTCGGGATACCAGTTACTTTGGAATAAGGTTGGGCAACTCGGACATATTCTGGGTCGTGGTCAGATTTGTGCTCATACGGCAAAGACTACCAAATCCACCGGTTAGTCCCTCAACTATTAGGGGTAAAACCCAATGGGACTCGGGGCAAGTAAGGCTAGCAACCTGCTTCCCTGGTACTTTAAATATGATGCTGGCAACATTCAGAGCAAAATGCCTCGGACCTTTGGAGGTGACGGAGTCCCACCTCTAACTGACAAACCAGGGACTCCTAAGATACGACTTGGAAAACAAATGGTACTGAGATGGGGAGCTATTAATATCAATGGGGGCTACTCTGGGAAGAAGGTAGAGCTGGCAGAGGCTGCAAGTAAGATGGGGCTGGAACTTTTAGCTGTTAGTGGCATTCGGGTAAGGGGTGAGAAAGAAGAGGAAGTGGGAGAATACAAGGTCTACCTGTCATGAGTCAAAGCAGGAACAGCAGAATGGGGTGTAGGGCTTTACGTCAGGAAAGAAATGGAACCCAGCGTAATTGTAATAAGGTATGTAAACGAACGACTGATGTAGATAGATTTGACAATGTCTAACAAGAAAATTAGGATTGTGTCAGTATATTCGCATTGTGAAGGGACAGATCAAGATAAGATGGATAATATTTGTGAGGCACTCAGTGATGTAGTTGTTAGAGTAAAGGACAAGGACAGTGTTCTGCTCATGGGTGATTTTAACGCCAGGATTGGAAATCGAACAGAAGGGTATGAAAAGGTTATGGGTAAATTTGGAGAGGATATGGAGGCCAACAGGAACGGGAAACAACTCTTGGTTTTCTGTGCCAGTATGGGCTTAGTAACCACAAACTCCTTTTTTAAACATAAGAACATTCACCGGTATACTTTGGAAGGCAGGGGAACCAGATCTGTCATTGACTATATAATAACAGATAAGGAATTCAGGAAGGCTGTGAGGGATACACGTGTATTCAGGCGATTCTTTGATGACACTGATCATTATTTAATCTGCAGTGAAATTGGGATTGTGAGGCCGAAAGTGCAGGAGGTCAGGTCCATATGTAGGAGGATAAGAGTGGCAAAACTTCAGGATAAGGAAATCGGGCACAAGTGCATAACAGCGATCTTAGAAAGGTACCAGTTAGTTGAATGAAGTCAATCACAGTCATTGGAAAAGAAATGGACAACGCACAGGGACACAGTACTAGAAGTGGCTAAAGAATGTCATCGAACAGTAGTGTGTAAAAGTAGGATGAAGCAAACAGCTTGGTGGAATGACACAGTCAAGGCAGCCTGTAAAAGGAAAAAGAAGGCGTATTAAAAATGGCTACATACTAGAACTCAGGTAGACAGAGAAAGTTACGTTGAACAGAGAAACAAAGCCAAACAGATAACTGCAGCATCCAAGAAGAAATCTTGGGAAGACTTTGGAAAGAGGCTGGAGACTATGGGTCAAGCTGCTGGAAAACCACTCTGGAGTGTAATTAGCAGTCTTAGAAAGGGAGCTAAGAAGGAAATAACAAGTATTTTTGACAGGTCAGGAAAACTGCTGGTGAATCCTGTGGATGCTTGGGCAGATGGAGGGAATATTTTGAAGAGTTGCTCAATGTAGGTGAAAATACGATCAGTAATGTTTCAGATTTCGAGGTAGAATGGGATAGGAATGATGATGGAAATAGCATCACATTTGAGGAAGTAGAGAAAATGGTCAATAGATTGCAGTGTAATAAAGCAGCTGGGGTGGATGAAATTAAGTCGGAACTCATCAAATACAGGTGAATGTCAGGTCTTAAATGGCTACACAGGATAATTGAAATGGCCTGGGAGTCGGGACAGGTTCCATCAGACTGGACAAAAGCAGTAATCACACCAATCTTTAAACATGGAAACAGAAAAGATTGTAACAACTACAGAGGTATCTCTTTAATCAGCGTTGTGGGTAAAATCTTCTCAGGTATTGTTGAAAGGAAAGTGCGAGTATTAGTTGAGGCCCAATTGGATAAAAATCAGTGTGGGTTTAGGCCTCTGACAGGTTGTCAGGACCAGATCCTTAGCTTACGGCAAATAATGGAGAAGTGTTATGAGTGGAACAGGGAATTGTATCTATGCTTTATAGATCTAGAAAAGGCATATGACCGGGTTCCTCGGAGGAAGTTATTGTCTGTTCTACGAGATTATAGAATAGGAGGCAAACTTTTGCAAGCAATTAAAGGGCTTTACACGGATAGTCAGGCAGCAGTTAGAGTTGACGGTAAATTGACTTCATGGTTCAGAGTAGTTTCAGGGGTAAGACAAGGCTGCAACCTGTCTCCACTGTTGTTCATATTATTTATGGATCATATGTTGAAAGCAATAGACTGGCTGGGTGAGATTAAGATATGTGAAAACAAAATAAGCAGTCTTTCATATGCGGATGACTTAGTTGTGATGGCAGATTCGATTGAAAGTTTGCAAGGTAATATTTCAGAGCTAGATCAGAAATATAAGGACTATGGTATGAAGATTAGCATCTCCAAAACGAAAGTAATGTCAGTGGGAAAGAAATAGGAGGAACAAAATTAGAACAGGTGGACGGTTTCAAGTACTTAGGACGCATATTCTCACAGGATGGAAACATAGTGAAAGAACTGGAAGCGAAGTGTAGCAAAGCTAATGCAGTGAGCGCTAAGCTACGATCTACTCTCTTCTGCAAGAAGGAAGTCAGTACCAAGACTAAGTTATCTGTGCACCGTTCAATCTTTCGACTAACTTTGTTGTATGGGAGCGAAAGCTGGGTGGATTCAGGTTACCTTATCAACAAGGTTGAGGTTGCGGATATGAAAGTATCTAGAAAGATTGCAGGTACTAGTAGTTGGGAACAATGGCAGGAGGGTGTCCACAATGAGGAAATCAAAGAAAAACTGGGAATGAACTCTATAGATGTAGCAGTCAGGGCGAATAGGCTTAGATGGTGGGGTCATGTTAAACGCATGGGAGAAGCAAGGTTACCCAAGAGACTCATGGGTTCAGCAATAGCGGGTAGGAAGAGTCGGGGCAGACCAAGGAGAAGGTACATGGATTCGGTTAAGAATTATTTTGAAGTAATAGGTTTAACATCAGAAGAGGCACCAATGTTCGCACTGAATAGGGGATCATGGAGGAATTTCATAAGGGGGCTATGCTCCAGACTGAACGCTGAAAGGCATAATCAGTCTTAAATGATGATGATGATGATGATGGTGATGAACGCTTTCAAATGAGCTTATCTTCAGTTTAAACTTCAACCTTGCACTCAAGGGGTTTCCTATTAATTTCTACCCAGAAGTCTACTACATTCTACTGTGACATACTGAGTGGTATGGTTCTTCCCCTCCTAATTAAGGCAACAAATGAAATTTGTTTTGTACTGTGATCTCAAATGTACATAGAAGAAGAAGTTAAAGAGCTCTTCTCCTTTCGAGTATTTCTTGTTGACTTCACCCAGTTCCTGCTGTCCTTTTACCTCTCCAGCGTTTCTAGTTTATGTCTTCTAATGAACTCTAATAGGTACAATCCTTTTGTACCACTCAGCAATTATCTTGTTCTTTTTCCTGAGCCTAGAGTACTTTAGGGGGGTCTCGCTGAGTTCTCCATATAATTGGGCACAACAGTTGCCCAGGGGAATTCCAATCCATAATCTTCATATACCGCTCCCTGTGTGACTACCCTACAGCAATATTCACACTTACGACGCACTGCAACACATATTAAATGTCTAATGATTGAATTAAATCGCCTAAGACACTTCGCTCTACACCGGTTTTCGTTATTTGAGTGACGGGAAACTTTTTCCTTCAGTTAAGCACTTCAGATATGTGATACACCGTAAAAAGCTAATTATCTCCGCTTACAACAAAACTTAGCAATCCGTAAATTGCAATATCCTTTAAATAATTTATCCACAATAAGTAGCTTTAATGTACGCAAACTCTATACAAACAAGCTATCAGTGCTAATCGCCGGCCACTGTGGCCGAGCGGTTCAAGGCGCTTCAGTCCGGAACCGCGCTGCTGCTACCGTCGCAGGTTAGAATCCTGCCTTGTCATGGATGTGTGTGATGTCCTTAGGTTAGTTAGGTTTAAGTAGTTCTAAGTCTAGGGAACTAATGACCTCAGATGTTAAGTCCCATGGTGCTTAGAGCCACTTGAAACATTTTAGTGCCAATCTTGTAGATAAAAGAACTAAAGTTTCAAAATGCTTTCTAGAAATATGAACTTAATAGCCAAGTGGTATGCTCCAATTAAATTGCTGTGAAGAAGAGAAAAATAATTAAACCGGTTTCTCTAGGTTTACCGTGCCAATACATAAACAAAAATACGACAAGAACCCGAGTTTACGATTTTCTCGCGAAAAGTGAAACCAGTTAATACCCACGTGTAATGAGTAATCTGTAGTAAGTTAACTGTTATTACAATCTAAATAGCTTATCTTCACAAGATCACAAATACACATCCGTCTTGCCTGGCGCATGGGTGCGAATACTCGGCGTACCCAGGCGCCGATAATGACTCATATCACAATTATGATGCAGGTTGAATTTTGAGAGAATAATTTTGATGAGTGTGTGTAAAGAGAGGGTTTACTGAAGTACTGAGGAATGGGGATATGCATTAGAAGTTGTATGAGGCTGTTGGCATTGCTGTAATGAAAGCCACTGTAAGCATTTCAGTGAAGAAAGAAAAGTCATCTGTAAAAGTGTTAATTACTGATGTTGGAAAGAAAAATGAAGGTGCGAAGAAGGTAAATGAGGAGAAAGCTTGGGTTATACAATAAATACTTCAACTGATCGACGAAATAAAAACAAAGGACTACAGTAATACAAGTAGCTATGGAACGAAATCTGTAGGACGTAGGAGGAAGCTAAAGCGAAATTACTGCAGGAAACATGTGATGAAAAATAAAAAAAGGAGAGATTCAATGAACAAAGTGAACCAGAACTCCGCCGACAAAATTTCGAATGTTAGTCAGGGATATTTTTTGAGTATTTTGACGAGAGGGAGCCGTGGTCTCCAGTTGTTCGTTTAGAGAAAAGGGGTAATTGTGCTTTATTCAGTTTATCGCTCCAGTTACCTTTATTTAGCGGAAAACATCGCTCACAAAAATGAAAAAGTCTAACGTGACAGCAGATGACACGGCTTAATGCAACGACCCCACTCACATGCAAGAATGGTATAACGGTGTGTCGTCGAAGGGAGAATGTCTCAGCGTAGTGCCATTGCGCTACTCGTTCATTAGATTCAGTGGACCTATAAACGAGACATACTGCTCTGTATCACTGTTAATTGCTAATTCAGCCGAAAAATGTCGAAACGGATCCGAGTAGTATTGAACGCAATCTTGCGATCGAAGAGTAAAGTGGTCCTCGCTATTGTCAGCAACAAGTGCCAGGAGTGAATTGAGCAACCTTTTCCAAACTAGACACACATACGTATGGTCGACATTTTCATTTCCGTGTAGATATTTACAGTGTAATATAGATACGAAGATAAATTAGGGCAAGAAAGCAAACGAAATGCAACTATGCTTAACGAACCACCGGAGATCATCAGTCCCTTACACCAAAATTCTCAAAAAATGCCTGTGAACAATCCCCGATATTTTGTCGGTCGGGTTCTCTTTCACCCTGTACAGAAAATTCAAAATAACTGCCTTTGAATTTAAAAGCTAGGGCGTTCACATTATGAATGCAGAGGGAAATGCACACTTAAACGTAGGCGAAAGGACAGATAAACGGAGAGAGTAGATAAGCACCTCTGTGTGGAGGAGAAACTGTTTGATGCGATAAAAGAAGGAACTTAGAATAGATATGGAAGACACCAGTAATGGGATCAGAAGAGATTTTGGAAGGATTGTGGGATATTTTAAGGCAGACGGGATAGATAACATTATTTCGAAATTTGTAACATTGTTGAGAAGTGGCAACCCAGCGTTTATTAACGTTTGCGGGCCGGGGTGGGCGAGCAGTTCTGTGCGCTACAGTCTGGAACCGCGCAACCGCTACTGGCGCAGGTTCGAATCTTGCTTCGGGCATGGATGTGTGTGATGTCCTTAGATTGTTTAGGTTTAAGTAGTTCTAAGTTCTAGGGGCCTGATGACCTCAGAAGTCCCATTGTGCTCAGTGCCATGTGAACCATTTTTTTCATTAACGTTAGAGTCTAGAATTTACGAGAATGCAGATGTACCGTCTAACTTTGAGTAGAAGAACATGCACGTATTGCGAAAGATATCAAAAGCAAAAACCAATACATGCTAGCTACTGTCAAAAACAATATATAGACAAGTGAAAAGGAAACTTGAGGATTTATTCGGTGGTGATCAAAATAAAGAGATCAGAGAGCAATTCTGACGCTTCATTTGATCATGGGGAATACATGTTAAAAATCACGAATTTTCACAGTGTTTGTCGATATTAAAGAAGTGTTCGTCAACAGTAAACAATATTAAATGTTCCTAGAAAAGTAGGTTTAAGCTGTAAGACGAGTAATATTTGATGCGCACATAAATCGAAAAGAACACCAAAAAGAATCAGAGTGTCAAAGGATAGCGTTCGGATAGAAAAGAGTATAACTAAAAAATGCAGTCTCCTTTCCATCTCTTACTGTGCAATTAAGGAGCAAATGGATATAAAAGCAAAGCTGCATAGTGAATTTATTCAGGGTCAAAAGATGTCAAGGATAATATCCGCTGAGATTTCTGTCATGGAACGGAAGATAGCAAGGCGCATTTCATCAGCAGGGGAAATGAGACAAGATGCAAACCTAATCTAAGACTAGTGAACCACATAACAAAAGGAGTGCAGGGATTCTGCACCTGTTTAAGCAAAATAACGCATGCTGTACGAAGCAGGTGCGGTGCAACAAGCATCTTACATAGAAAAGGAGGGAGTTCTTCACTAAAGAAATTTTAAGTTCATCTAACGTTATTGTTACTTTGGGATAGGAAAATCTGCTCCAGGACGGTATGGAAGTGATTCCTGGACTGGGAGGATTGGCAACTAAGAGAATCAAAGCGTTTATAACGCGGTATGACACAAATAAACTGGAAATAGAGTGGACTAGATAAGGTAAGATATGTGGATGCCCTCCGCAGAGTAGCCGAGGACACGTCTGTCGGCAATACACAGACTAGAAGGGACAGGATGGTTCGAATGGTTCAAATGGCACTGAGCACTATGGGACTTAACATCTGAGGTCATCAGTCCCCTAGAACTTAGAACGACTTAAACCTAACTAACCTAAGGACATCACACACATCCATGCACGAGGCAGGATTCGAGCCTGCGACCGTAGCAGTAGCGCGGTTCCAAACTGAAGGGCCTAGAACCGCTCGGCCACACCGGCCGGCGGACAGGATTGTGGGCACTTGTTAACATGTCAGGTCATGGGTCCCACGGTACTAGAGCGAGACGGCATAAACAGTACGTGAGGACAGAGATTGGAAAATATTGAACAAACAGTGGGAATAAATGCTAGTCTGAGATGCAGAGGGTGGTATAGTAAAGCAGTCGTGCAAGACGCATCAAATCAATGAAAAGACTGTTGACCCATAAAATAGGATACAGGAACATATTTCACATCAGAAACAATAATTATCGCTGTGCCACAGGAATTAAGGTAGTAGGATGATGAGCAACACTATACAGAACAAAGTGCAAGTTTAACCATCCATTATTATAAACTATCTTTGTTATTAAGGCTCTCGCGGTTTATCTGCTGTAGTTTACCTACCTTTGCTCTTCATTTTGTGTGAGTTTGCCATTGTGGATGGACGTGGGCTGTGTATATGTGCTTGACTGAGTAAATGAAAAAGAATTAAGTGGAAGAGAAAGATAAAAGATAAACAGAGGAGGGTGAATGGGAGTCAGGGAAGAGTGAACAGATTTTAAGTTGTTTATCAGAAACGGCATTGCCCATTAGTTTTGGAATTAAATGTATATTGAAAACTGAAGAAACACTGCATTAGATTGGAGAGACGACTTCAGGTTGCCACCACCATTGGACCCCATTCAATTATAGTAATTAGATTTGAGATCTATGGTCAGGTTACTAGACTACCGCACAGCGATTGTTTCTTATGCTACTTAATGGTGTAATTTTTGCATAACACATTTATCATCATTCTTTAAATTATTTACTAGTTTGTTGTGCTGTTGTCTTGTTAATATAGGTAATTATAACATCAGTTAACAACACATATATGTTGTGTCTGGACAAGACAGCCTAGACACAATGAGAGGAAGCCGAAAGGCACGCGCTAAGCCAAAGCAGGGTGCGTGAGGTCTGAAACAGGATACGTAATGACTGCTATAAAGAAAAGTGCGTAGCTGCTGGAATACTTAACTTTAATCCATCCTTGTGGTACATCTGGAGATTGTGGCGATACAAGTGAGACTCTTTAGATACATGCAATGTTACTAATGGCGCCTTGCTAGGTCGTAGCCATTGACTTAGCTGACGGCTATTCTAACTATCTGCTCTGCAAATGAGCGATGCTTCGTCCGTGTAGTCGCTAGCAAAGTCGTCCGTACAACTGGGGCGAGTACTAATCCGTATCTCGAGACCTGCCTTGTGGTGGCGCTCGGTCTGCGATCCCTGATAGTGGCGACACGCGGGTCCGACATGTACTAATGGACCGCGGCCGATTTAAAGCTACCACCTAGCAAGTGTGGTGTCTGGCGGTGACACCACGTTCCTCCCCCGCAAATCGGCGAACGATCGTGTTATAAGGCTTCCGCCCGCCGTGGGGAGGACCCCATGTTGACGTATGCGATGAGGTGGGGAGCCTAACAACAGGCGAGGCTGTGCCACCCGCACCCGGCCATTCGGTCCGAGGGGATCTAGGAAACACCTGAAAACCTAGTCCAGGGTGCACGTCAACATACGGTGTATGCGCCCGTAAAGAGTAGGAGGGGCTGAAGGGTCGACCTCCATTGCGTCAGGGTATCCGACGCGCGATGACGCCATGTGGTCCGGAGCGGGCAATAGTTCCACGGCGGAGGGCAGCTGGTCACGGGAAGCGATCGGCGGCACGTGACCCAGGGAGGCGCTTGGCGGCTGCAGCGAAGCGTCCACTGCGGGCGGCGCCGGCTGGAGGACAGGCGGCGGCGGCGGAGGCGGCGGCGGCGCGTCGCCATGGGGCAAAATGGAAGGCATCGTCGGTAACACCTGGGGATGAGGCGAGCCAGTAGATGGGTCCCCAGGGCGCTGACCGGACGGCACCGTCGCTGAAAGCAGACGGGGAGCGGCAGAACCCGTGCGACGACAGAGGCGCAGCTGATTGGATGCCGACGCACCTCACCAGAGGCCCCCAAAACCAAATACATCGCGCGGCCGAGGCAGCGAAGAATGCGCCCTGCGAGCCAACGCCGTGAACCTCGATAGTTGCGATAGAATACAACGTCGCCTGGAGCAAAAGCAGAAGACTGCCGCTGCACAGGAACCTGATGCGGCGGGTGCAGCAAAGACATCAAGGTTCGATGTGGACGACCGTGGAGCAACTCAGCCGGCGAGCGACCATCTCGGGGCGGAGAGCGATACGATGACAAAAAGAGCAACAACGCGTCCTCCCGAGAATGAGATTCTTTCAACTTCAACATCTGTGACGTGAAAGTCCGGACCAATCGTTCAGCGGCACCGTTTGACTGAGGCGAAAACGGCGCGGATGTCAGATGTTGAATACCATTGGCCTGGCAGAATGACTGAAATTCTGCGGACATGAATTGTGGGCCATTGTCGGAAACAATAGTCTGCGGAAGACCTTCAATGCAGAAGATAGCAGACAACGCTTGGATGGTGGCAGATGACGTCTTGGAAGGCATTCGGACAACAAAAGGAAAATTACTGAAGGCATCTACCAAAACCAACCATCGAGCATTCCAGAACGGACCAGCAAAATCGATGTGCAAGCGTTGCCAAGGGGAAGTGGCTTATGGCAATGCAAAGAATTTCCGCGGTGGTGCGGATTGTTGTTCGGCACACGCCATGCAAGAAGAGCACATTTTCGTAATCGCAGCATCGATTCCGAACCAAGTACAGTGCTGACGAGCAAGTTGTTTCGTTCGCACCATACCCCAATGTCCGTGGTGGAGAAGCCGTAAAACAGAGGACTGTAACGAACGTGGTACCACGGCTCTGGACTCATCATTATCAGAACGCAACAACAAAACACCACGTCGAACAAAATGTCTCTCCTTGTGAGCAAAAAATCGGCGATCCAACGGATCCTCGATCTGAGACTTTGACAAAGGCCATTGCGTAGCAACAAAACGCAAAACGGTAGCAAGGACCGGGTCAGCAGCTGTGGCTGTAGCTACACGACGAAAATCAATCTGAAACGATTCGACCACTTCATCGGTTTCCGAATCAATGCACATGCAAGCAAGTTCGGAAGAATCGAATGCTCTATCCTCAGCAACAGGCAAACGGGACAACGCATCAGCGTTGCCGTGCTTAGCAGTGGACCGATAAAAGATATCGTAGCGGTACTGCGAGAGGAAAATAGACCAGCGAATGAATTTCTGCACTGTATGCGGAGGTACAGGCTTGTACGGATGAAAACGCGACGTCAAAGGTTTGTGGTCTGTGATGATGGTAAAGTGACGACCATACCAGAAATCATGGAACTTAGTAACACCAAACACGAGAGCCAAAGCTTCTTTCTCTATCTGTGAATAATTTCTTTGCGCAGACGAGAGCAATTTGGACGCAAAGGCAATAGGGCGATCATGCGACCCATCTTTGTGCGCAAGCACAGCACTGATCCCGAAATCCGATGCATCTACCATCAACAAAAGGGGTTTCTGGGGATCGAATGGCGTAAGGCAAGTATTAGAAAGCAACACCGATTGCAACTGGCGAAAGGCGCGGTCGCATTCCATCGTCCAGACGAACGGAACACCTGTACGGCGTAAGCGATGAAGCGGAGCTGAAATGGAAGAGGCATTGCGCACATTCACTCACACCTTGTGATTCCAAATCATGTAATGTTCTTGCGACCTCATCATGCAATGTGTGAAGAACATTGCGCGCTCTGAAAAATTTCGGTTGTGCGTTGACTTTCAGTTCCAAATGTGCTTCATAGTTCTGAGCGCAACCTAAGCCCGGTGCAAAAATGTCTGAGTAGCACACCACGGGCATGATTTCACTGCAGTTGTATGCTGTCGCGGCACACCTGGTTGAGAGCGTGGCGGCAGCTGCGCGGACGTGTGCGAGGGCAGTTTACCGGGCCGTGCAGCGCGCCCGGCGGGCCGGTTAATGTTACACACGGCTGGCGAAGTTGCAAATGATTCCTGAGCAAAGTCAAGCGTGTCTTGTCAATCCAATATGTCTATCACTTGTTGGAGGGAGGGATTGACTAGTTTCAAAATCTGTTCCCGTATGCGAACATCAGAAACGTTCTGTGCTATTGCATCACGTACCATAGTATCTGAATAAGGGAGTCCACAGTCACACTCAAAAGCACAATCCCTTGTAAGGCCTTGCAATGTTGCAACCCACCCCCTATTAGTTTGACCGGCCGTACGTTTTGTATGAAAGAAAGTATACCTTTTTGCAACTACATTAACTGTTTCCTTGAAATAGGCATCTAAAGCAGACACAATTTCTTCGTAGGACAGAGTTGCTATGTCGCATCGGGGAAATAATTTCACTATCACACGGTACGTTTGCACCCCTACACACGCCAATAAATGAGGCTGCCGCTCGTTACCTTGAATTCTGTAGGCGGCGAGATGAAATCCAAACTGGCGTGACCACTCCGTCCATGTTTCCTCAGCTGGTTCATAGGGCCTAAAAGGCGGTGCAACTGCGAGTTGTGGCTGCGGTAGTGGTGGAGCGGCGGCCGCCGCATCGTTTTGCAGTGCACGTTGACCCTGGACGAGCTGTCCTAGGGCATCCAATAACGCCTGCGTCTGCTGATTCTGCAAGCGATAAAATTCGGACAGTACATCTGGCGAAGCCATGACACAAGTAAATGTAAGCAATTAGAAAGAACAAGACCCTTTCCGTTGACTCGTCGCCCAAAATTGTTGTGTCTAGACAAGACAGCCTAGACACAATGAGAGGAAGCCGAAAGGCACGCGCTAAGCCAAAGCAGGGTGCGTGAGGTCTGAGACAGGATACGTAATGACTGCTATAAAGAAAAGTACGCAGCTGCTGGAATACTTAACTTTAATCCATCCTTGTGGTACATCTGGAGATTGTGGCGATACAAGTGAGACTCTTTAGATACATGCAATGTTACTAATGGCGCCTTGCTAGGTCATAGCCATTGACTTAGCTGAAGGCTATTCTAACTATCTGCTCTGCAAATGAGCGATGCTTCGTCCGTGTAGTCGCTAGCAAAGTCGTCCGTACAACTGGGGCGAGTGCTAATCCGTATCTCGAGACCTGCCTTGTGGTGGCGCTCGGTCTGCGATCCCTGACAGTGGCGAAACGCGGGTCCGACATGTACTAATGGACCGCGGCCGATTTAAAGCTTCCACCTAGCAAGTGTGGTGTCTGGCGGTGACACCACAATATAATTGTACGATATCACAGACATAAGGAATTATACATTTCCTTAGAATAATTATTGCCCCTTCAATTGATATATTCTTCTTGGGATTATACGTCCAGACCTCTCAGGCTGTGCTGTTTTTCTAATTCCTGTATAAGTTGAACAAACTGAGCTGATTTCGTTATATACGATTGTCTGCGTCCCTCTTATTGACTTAATAAAGGCTAGATAATTCACAGGATTATATGTAGATGATCCGGTCCCATTAACTATGGGCTGGATGAGCAGTTTTCCATATGGACATTTGATACTGCACAAAATCTTAGTGAGAGTGCGACTTCAGTAATGAGTCTCCTGGACATGTCACGAGTAATTCTACAATGTTTAAAAATTTCATTTTATCTATACCGGTAGACCACACCAAAGTTCCCAGTAAATAGCATCACAAGACAAACCAGTTAATGTCGATTGGTATACCAAGTTGTTTACTATAATCAAGGTGCTTCCTGTAAACATGTGGAGAAACACAATATCTTCTTTCCATGTTACATTCATCTAAGGCGGCTTTTTCTTCCACTGAGCTCTCGCCCAGTCTTGACTCGTTAAACCGCCTAGAAAATGACATATCCTTGCACAGTTTCCACAAACAATTTTTTCTTCATTTCAGCTTTTTGTAATACTCGACTCATCTACTCACTAAGCTATCACGTCCTTTTTATCACTTCAGACTTGTCTCGCACTCTGTGAAAAAAGCAAACAGCAACTGCCAAAGAAATCAAAGGTTGTTACAGTAGATGGACTCAGAAATATTGAAGGCTTCAGAAATCATGCGCAAATGAACATATGGATAACTACTGGAAGAAACAACGACATATTCGAAATGTTATTGTCATATTTAACTGGCTTTCTGTCAGTCCGCAGATTAAGTGTGGCACAGTATGTAAGGCGGCCACTATGGATTCTGATTCTTAACGCAGTTCGCTGTTCCCAGCTGCTCTCTGTCATGCTGCCACTTGTTTAAATGTACAGTAATCGACAACACAGGCCACGATACATCAACACGAAACAGCCTCGACAGCTTCCATTAACATGCAAATTCAAAGAGAAATGCTGCAACGAAATGCAGATTTACGGCACTAGAACGGTCAATATTTTAACATACATGACGTAATAAACGCTTGTTCGGCCTTGCAGAACATTTATTGTCGTTGATGTATAGCGAGCAATGATTAACTTTATTGGTCGTCGACTAGACGGCTTGATGAACTACAATCAAGTTTTATTTCAGCGGATCAGTATAATTTTAGTGTTCCAGTAGGAGCGCCATCAGTTTAATTCAAACTGTATCTACGTAACCATAGTAAAAACACAACCTTTCGAAGACAGTTACGTTAATCCAGTCTAGAAAAGTATTTATTTGCAGCATGTTCAATTGTGTTTTCCTCGTGACAACAGAATAAATTTATTTGAATGAAATAAAATAATTTTTCCTTTACGAAAGAGTGCCACCAGTACAGTCCGCTGAACACAAAGTATATAATTGCATAATGACTATAATCAAAGAACCAGTTTTTATCACAAGAGCAAGGTGCCAAGGTACGAGAGCTTTAAAGCATTAGATACATGTATAAAAATGCATATATTAATATATTCAGATGTGTATCTGTATGTGTATGTATGTTCCACATCTCCTCCTGAACCACGGAACTGATTCCCACCAAACTTTTTACATATAATATTCCTTATTGTCATGAAATAATCGCATTGGGGGTGAGAAACACCTGTCATAATTCAGAAGTTATGGCGTCATAAACGATGAGATGTGTGAAAAAGCTCATGCATGACGTTTACATTTATTTCTTCTGTGCTACTGATTGTTCGGAATGAAATTCCTGACAGCATTCACATACGTCGCTAAATGCTACTACAAAATTATGTCACGGTACCACATACCGTTCAGGAGATATGACGTCATAAACCTGAGATACGTAACAAATAGCCGCATTGCTCGTGACATTTGAACTTATTACTTCTTTACTGCTATCTCTATTGGCAACTTGTTTTGTGGGCAGTGCAACGTATCCTTCCAATATTGGTGGTGGTAAAAGTCTACCTAAGGAGGTAGATTACCGTCACTTTGACATGTCCTACCGCTCCTGCAAGCTACCGCCTGTAGTAAATGGTTTCTTAAATTCGTATGGTCCACGAAATTACTGGCCCCTGAGAGTTATTGCTGGGTATTAATCATTGCTAGTGGAAGGTTTTAACGAACCGGTAAAAATTTGAACGCAACGGATGACGCATTTTTTAAACCAATACAGAGGGCACATATACAGGGCTTAATAGGCAGTATATAGATTTTATTTGTTTTCATGACCCCGAATTCGACTGTGGTGCAGACTGCCACCAGTTCTTTATGATGGATGGAGTAAATAATCAGTCTAGGGTAGAGATTAAGCGATATTTATTCAGTACCGATGGTATTTCAACAACTAGTCGTGTTTCCCTTGCAATGTGCATCATCAGAACCGGTCTCTAGTTAACATGGTTCAGTTTCGCCACGTAATTATGGAATGGGACAGAGGAACGCAGACCTGGCTTCAATGTATCTTTATACAACTGCTCAATTATACCTAAACGCACGGTTATTACATTCAATTGCTATAGATTACTCAGAACAAGTTCCGCAAAGACACTACAACCAAAACTAGGTCAGTGTGGAAGAGTATTTCGCAAATCTTTATCAAATCAGTGGGCATTGAAATCCGATACTTTTCCTAGTGTCACGAGTATTTTACTTAACGCACAACATGGCCAACGAATCAAATCGTTATGGGGGTGCACAAGAAACATCACTTCAATGCTGTTCAACCCACATGGCCAAGTTTTAGTAGCCAACAGAAACCCAGAAAATTATGGACACACATGATTATTCCATCCCTATTTTACACTCACTCACTATCGTATGATTATTCATCGTGTACAATATATTTTCAGACCGAAACTACAATTTATCAATGTGGCGATTGCTCCAACCGACCACGTGGCACGAAAGCAAGTTCACAAAGAAAACATATGGAAAATCCCCAAAATATTACTGTAAATGGAAGAGCAGATCCGTTAAGCACAGAGCAATAACGTGACCGAGAGCTTAAGGCACATGGTGCGTTGCCTGAACAAGGCACTTACGCAAGGTCTACTGAAATTCCAGTAAATTTAGAAAATCAGTTCCCTTATGGTCTTCAGTGGTAATTTCGCACCTGATTTCAACACCTGGACTTCATTACAGAGCAGATCTCAGACAATCTAATACCTAGGTTAACATTACCAAAACGAGAGCTGCGTCTCCATGTCTGTCCAGCACCACGACCCAGGAACAAGTGCTCTTCTAACAGAAATCGCCTAACCGTCCCGCTTACAAACGTGGTGGGGGTGGCGCGCCAACCTGAGAGAGACAATTCGCGCGCTTGCGTCTCATCTTTGCCCTGACCCGCAAACTTGGTCTCTGCTTAACTTGTTCACGCTTGGGGGGTTGGTACTACCCTACCCCAGAACGACCTTTCATGCAGTGTTACAATCTGTGCCTAAAACTTTCTGCTAGTTCACACACTCACTCATTTATACCGTCCAGGCCGCACAAAGGAAAGGAAAATGGGAAACGTGGTACACAACAAAAAAAATTCAATAAATAACACTGTTTAGTCCATTTTCTCCTTTTGGACACCAGCTGAGGTATTATCTGCAAGAGAAGAAACTCTTGCTAATAATTTCTGCGTGCTGGTAATTTAATAAAACACTGGAACGGTACAACAGGTTCCGTTTCATCACACTCGGGTATCTTCGAAGTAAATGGATTTCGGGCTGTCTTCCCAATGGAACGACTGTCCAGAAAATTTTTCAGTTGATGCCACGGGGGGAGACCCTTATCTCCACGCTGCATGAATCCGTTTTATATATATATATATATATATATATATATATATATATATATATATATATATATATATATATATATATATATATATATATATATATATATATATATATAACATGCTATGCTAGGTACTGTTCAAAGCAAAACATTTGACAGTTAGTCTGCCAAGACGGCGCAAAATAATATCATTGACACAGTAACAACTGCAACCAATATTCTCAGCATTGTAAATGTTCTATAAGTGACATCGTCTCAGGTATTTAGCCGGCCGAAGTGGCCGTGCGGTTAAAGGCGCTGCAGTCTGGAACCGCAAGACCACTACGGTCGCAGGTTCGAATCCTGCCTCGGGCATGGATGTTTGTGATGTCCTTAGGTTAGTTAGGTATTTAATCTCAATTATAAAATACAGATGGGTACACATTATGCAAACACAATGAATTATTGCAACAAATATTCAGAGCATCCTTGAAAGTTCTAGAAACAATATCACCTTAAGTAATTAATCACAATTGTACAATACAGATGGGTACACATTATGGAAACACAGTTAATTGTTTTAACACACTGTGAATTGGAACACTCATAACAAGGGTGCAGTTAGTGGTTCTCAATAGGCATCACAGAAGTTCTGTTCAAAATATTAAGATGAGTAAATATTCACGTAATTACAAATACAAATAAATACACATAATAGAAACACTCTTAGTTATGTCAAGACACTGTCAGATGAAGCATTTATAGCAAGGATGGCAGCTACTGTTTAACAATACATGAAAAATGAATAAACAGTTACTTAATAAAAATATATCGCCTTCAGGGGCTACAAAACATTTTCTATTATTCGTCTTATCAGAAACTCTAATAAAAACTCTAATTTCAGTTTCCTTAGTTATTGAGTCTGCTAGCCTATAACTAAACCCTTAATAAAGTATTCCCATTATTGATTGCAATAAAGCTGCGTGGACCATGAAAGCTAAGTTATAAACAATTATATAGGCACAAATAGCTCACAAAACAATATCCCTTTACACATGTCTTAGGTCCAGTTAAAATCAAGTATCTTATCTCTGCTACACCGAGACTCATGGCCGCCTTGTCATGACACACACTTAATTCTGGCCAGACAGGATTGACAGGAACATTGTCGACCTAGGTTCTGATTAACTCATTAGACTTACATCTTGCTTTGTGTCAGACAATTTACCCAATCTTACATCCCAAGTTTCAGGCTGGTAGATGACAGACTAACGACATGCACCTTACTATACTTGCAACTTTAGAGATAATACTTTATGTTAAAGCCAATGGTCCTCTCCTTTTCCTCTCTGCTCAGAATCCGCTACGAAGTCATCAAAGAAGGACACACTAATGACACGACTAACCTAGGACAAGTAACATTTTATACATCTTACTCAACATATTCACGTAAATAATATGCAAGATTCTCTCTTGAGTTTAGAGCGGCATGAGACAGAAACACTTGAAATAAGGGGCTAGCTCTCTGGTTAGGTCGGTTATCACTGGCACTTCCTACACTTAAGTAGTCACACGCCACTGTTAAGTGACACGCACACAATATAGGGTTATCGTCGGGGAGGGCTTTCTTCCAAAGTAACTTGGTGGGTAGGCTATTACACTCTGCCAACTCTCATTCCGCACACGCTGTCTCCTTAAGCTTTATTGCGCCCAGTGCAATTGTCTTCTGCGAAATTCTGGCGGCAAGCTAGTCGTCCGTGGGCAGTGAACACACTGTTAAAGCGTTTCCCTAGTTGTCCTGCAAGCACCATGACTAGTGGAATGGGCTGGGCTAAAGGTTCAGCAGTTCCTGTAAGCCCACTTAAATCATCTGTCATACAAGCGTTCTGAACGTTTGTGTCCACTTTATGGCTTAAAGTTTTCCTACTGTCCTCATTCAACTGCTAAATTATTGCGTGGCAGGTTTACTAGCGTTTATTGTCTTAACTTTCGGTGGCGAACAGTTCGTAGCTCTCTCACCAGGCACTGCTGGCGATGTCTACACGTCAACGTCATGGATCACTGGAAATGCAAGTGAAGTTAATCATGACACACTTTTTGTAGTTAAATATCGGCGGGTCCATGTCCTCTTTACGTCAAAACCTATCATGGATCATGAAAAGTGCTAGTAAAGTTCATCGTGATACCAGCTACTTAGTTAAATATCGGCGAGGTTATGTCCTCTTTGAGTCCGAAACCTATCATGGATCAGTAAAACCGCTAGTGTAGTACATCACGATCTAATTAAATATCGGCGAGTTTATGCCCTATCTCTAAGTCCGAAATCCGCTGTCTTTATATTGCCAGTCTTCCAAGGGTTCTCCCTCATTTCCGTGTCCATAGTCACTACAGGGTTTACCTGTGAGACCCAGAGCCTTCAGTCTGTACCCCATCATCTCTTAGCTCTGGAAACAAACCAAACAGCAACCTACTTCTTCACCTGACAAGTTCAGTGACGCTAATGGCTTCTGCTAAAGTCATTATGACCGCCACCTCTTGCGTCCTGTCGTAACGGCATGCGAGTCACCGCCTGACAAGATGCGCCGGAGCGATAACATCAGGGCCTCTTTTGTAGGGCTCCGCCTGGCCCGTGAATCCCCGCAGCAGCTGAGAGTGGTGCGTCACTGGACGATGAGCCACGCCCCAGCTCTGCCGCATGAGATGGGGGAGGGGGCAAGGCTCCCTCCATTCATACCGCGTGGCCCGTGCGTGCGCGCCCTTCCGCGCTCAGCTGTAGCACCGGGACAGGTTCTCCCGTGTCCTTGCCACCTGGTCTCGGTAAGCCGCCCTTTTCTCGCCATCGCCTTGCAACATTCAGGCAGAACAATTGTCTTTCTCTTTAATTTTAGTGGTCATCATCTCCTCACTTGATTACACCAAGTACATTTCTCAATTAACCCACAGTACACAAAACAATTATTTACAGGTTTCACCAGGGCTTTGCAATGGATGGCAAATAGTTACTAATACCAAATAATTCTTAACCTCTACATATTACATTTTGTTTGTACACAGGCCTCTCTGGAATCTTACGCTAATCTGTTTGGCAATTTACAGTAACTGAGTTCAAATACAAGTTTCTTGATTCCTGAATAATAATCACAACAAAGGAAAAATGCATCTCCAAAAGGCGTTACTGTGTGGGAGACGTTTTATAAAAATTGCTAGCCTATTTTTTGGTTACAGGTGATTTACTTCTCTCTGACAACTGCTAAATTCTTATGGTTACTTCCTTAGATACTAATCATATTTGAATGCCCATAAAGGAGCAACCCTTCTGTATCGATTGTGGAGTAGCGCAGGCATCTTGGGTTTTGGGGATTGTTATGTAAACCACTACACCACCACCACGATCTACCTCTCTATCTCTCTTCCTTCTTGCTTGCTCGCATTTCCAAACTACTCGAGTATTACTCCCAACATTCATACGTCACCACAACGTTTTAGATATCCCTTTCACCATCAAAATTTTCAAATTTGCTGTTATGAGAGATCGTTAGCAGTGCTGACAGATAGCTAGAAGCATTATCCCAACGTTTTTTTTTTGTTCCTTTAACACACAGGCAAAGCCAACACAGGCGATGTAACAACTCATCCACTAGGTATGACCCTTTTAGCACACCATCAAACACTGAGTACCTAATTACACATCACAAGAAAAAACACAGAATAAAAGGTCATTAGAACGATACCACCTGGAGTTATTACCTCTCGTTACAGTTTCATACTTTACCCGACTCAGATGTTTCCTCTCCGTTTTGTCAAGTTCAGTCCATCAAGAACAAGTGACGGCGTTGTTTACTTGTAAAAGACTCACAGAAAATTACACCAACAACTTTAAGTCATCACATCAGTCCTCTTTACTCGCAATTTCATCTGAGGCCGTTCTTATCAGCATCTCGTCCTTTTTAGTGCTGTTTATTCCCTGGGAACAAACATTCAAGCACAGAAACCGCATACCACGTACTAATAGTTATAAATCTAAGGGCACACTTTACATCTTATATCTAGAGTGTCATCATCTTACATCAAGGAGATGTCATTCATGACTGCAACCGGTACTCCCTCCTGTTACCTCTCTGGGGCTTCCTCTTCAGTCGGTCCTGCCTTCATTCCTCTGGATGGTTTACCTCCAGGAACCTTAACTTTCCTCCGTCTGATTATACTTGCTATGGTCTGTCGCATGCTCCTTACCAAGTTCAGTTCGCTCTCGGGGTCTCTCAAAGTCATCACCACGTAAGTCAGTAACACCTCATAGCGCTGCGTCTCTGCACAACACTAAAACACAAATACCACAACCACACAAAAATTCGGTGCCTTTTGCAACCGACAACTGGTTCCGTCGCTACCTCGGCGCGAGCCGTTACTACCTCATAAGCCCATCTATGGCGCGTTTCCCCATCAATATACTTTACAAAGGTTTACCTTTCCCAGCGTAACTACTTCTCGTTTCACTTACGAGTGATCCTCGCTTCTCCAGAGCAAATCACCACCATAGCGTACGAATATCTTCCTTCGACACTCGTTTTATCCACTTAGCTTCTAGCTTATGACCAGGGAAGAACAGCAAAAAGAGTACCAAATCCATTGCCCAAGATGTTGTACTATGATTATACTAAAATAAATGGTTGCCTGTAAAGGATGACCCTCCTGTCCCTTGTTCTTATTCTATCCATTTTTTTATGTTGCATATGTGGTGCCCCTTGGCCTCTTGGCTTACGAGACCTGACAGTTTCGATTTCAATGGCGTTCTGATGTGCGACACGTCTCACCCTAAAGGGTCCTGAATACACGTTGAAAAACTTACTGCTAATATGCCGGTATCTTTTGGACAATCTATGAGTCCTCACGTGAACCTTATCACCAATTTCCAGTACTAATTGTCTAACGTGTCTCTTTTGTCGCCTTTTTCTACTTAACGCCTCCTTCCTGATATTTGCAATTGCTAACTCTACTACTACCCTGTGTCGTTGTTGCCTTTCTGGTTGCCATTTATCACTGTTGATTTCCCTTCTGAGAAACAATACGCCCTTCCTTGGCGAGTAAAACCGACGCCACTCTCCGGTGCTACCAACCTGTAACGGAGTCTTAATGTTGACCCACACCTCATCTCTGTCTTGCTCTCTTGTCATGCTGCTAAGCGCAGCTCTTAAATAGTTTTCAAATGTCACTGGGCTTATGTACTTTACATCGAACCTTTTTTTTCTATTGGTCATCAGTCTACTGACTGGTTTGACGCGGCCCGCCACGAATTCCTTTCCTGTGCTAACCTGCTCTTCTCAGAGTAGCACTTGCAGCCTACGTCTTCAATTATTTGCTTGACGTATTCCAATCTCTGTCTTCCTCTACAGTTTTTGCCCTCTACAACTCCCTCTAGTACCATGGAAGTCATTCCCTCATGTCTTAGCAGATGTCCTATCATCCTGTCCCTTCTCCTTATCAGTGTTTTCCACATATTCGTTTCCTCTCCGATTCTGCATAGAACCTCCTCATTCCTTATCTTATCAGTCCACCTAATTTTCAACATTCGTCTATAGCACCACATCTCAAATGCTTCGATTCTCTTCTGTTCCGGTTTTCCCACAGTCCATGTTTCACTACCATACAATGCTGTACTCCAGACGTACATCCTCAGAAATTTCTTCCTCAAATTAAGGCCAGTATTTGATATTAGTAGACTTCTCTTGGCAAGAAATGCCTTTTTTGCCATAGCGATTCTGCTTTTGATGTCCTCCTTGCTCCGTCCGTCATTGGTTATTTTACTGCCTAGGTAGCAGAATTCCTTAACTTCATTGACTTCGTGACCATCAATCCTGATGTTAAGTTTCTCGATGTTCTCATTTCTACTACTTCTCATTACCTTCGTCTTTCTCCGATTTACTCTCAAACCATACTGTGTACTCATTAGACTAGTCATTCCGTTCAGCAGATCATTTAACTCTTCTTCACTTTCACTCAGGATAGCAATGTCATAGCGAATCGTATCATTGATATCCCTTCACCTTGTATTTTAATTCCACTCCTGAACCTTTCTTTTATTTCCATCATTGCTTCCTCGATGTACAGATTGAAGAGTAGGGGTGAAAGGCTACAGCCTTGTTTTACACCCTTCTTAATACGAGCACTTCGTTCTCGATCGTCCACTTTTATTATTCCCTCTTGGTTGTTGTACATATTGTATATGACCCGTTTCTCCCTATAGCTTTCCTCTACATTTTTCAGAATCTCGATTAGCTTGCACCATTTTATATTGTCGAACGCTTTTTCCAGGTAGACAAATCCTGTGAAAGTGCGAAAAGCCTCTGTTGGATTCCTTTCATGCTAATTTCTTACGTCTGTTGTCATTCACGGCATAAATTCCTCTTCTAAATTTACTGTGGTGTTTCTGACTATCTGGGAGGAGACTGAGCAGTGAAACATGTTACTTGTACGCCTAAACAAGAACGATCTGTCACACTACTACACTTTAAAACACAGTTTATATGTAATTCATGTCACACAGTCTCATATGGAACCTACATCCGCTTTCTTTTATATACTGTATATGATAAGATACTGTCATCCCCCTTCCCTTCTGTGTGAGAGGATGAATGAGCAAATGTATTTCTAGTTGCATGCTTGAGGGTAGCAGACAAGGCTGTCTGCTAGACAACAGTAGGACCAACGTCGGAACAGGTAGCTACGCTTTCTAAAAGCAAAGAGGTTTCTATTCTTAGTATGGTCCTGGCCGTCCGTTGTCATGTTGGTATAGGAAGCTGCCCCTCTGGCCACTTCCGTTTGTATTTGGGAAGCACGCTCGGTAGGAACGCAGGTCAGTCTGTCCGTGGCGAGCGTCTGAAGTGGTAAGATCTCCGGCTAAGCGCGTGTCTGCTAAGTCCTTAGGACAATGGATTTCTTAAGTTCAGCCTAACTGAAAATTTAATCACTTTTATTTCAGGTTTAGCTCTAAATTTCTAATGTTATCTTAAATTGCAGCGCAGTGTAATTCTCGTGTGAAGTTCAGATTATTTTCCGGTAGTTGCTTTGTCACTACTTTGTGAGTAAAGTGGAACCACGTGTTGATCAGTAACTGTTTGACTCATCAGGTTAATAGTAAGACGTTAGTAACGAGTTCGAGGTTTTTCTTTTGTAAATTGGTTTTCGATCTAATTTATTTTAATTATCAAAATTATTGTGGAGTTATACGCTTTGTGTAAACCAAGTTGACCACGTGAAGCATGTGGTGTAATCATCAAAGTAGCCCTCAGCTATTCTTTTTGGGAAGATTTCACAGATAGTTGGTAAGAATTTAGTATACCAGTGTGTGGTAATTACATGACGGACAGGATTGTGCTACGAACGTAATTTCTTTGGGTGAAAACTGAATCTGTTGGTTGTGGTTAATTTCCTCTTGCTTATGTTTCAACGTTCTTCGTGTGTTATTTTATGAATGCAGTGTTGTATGCAGTCTCCCAATCTTGGCTTCATATTTTATGTGTTCCGTAAGATTACAATCTCACATTTTCACAGTCCTAAATAAGGCGCCAGCTCAGTTATAACTCACGTTTAATATGCTGAAATTTAGATGATCAATCTTAAAATAAATTTCCAAATATAAACTGATTTCTTTCTTTTTATTTAAATTCTCCTTTATATATATATATATATATATATATATATATATATATATATATATATATATATATATATATTACCGGTTGTTGTATGACTATTAAAAGATTATAATCAATGTTAGTCTGATTGGGAATTTGGTAATCCTAGACTAGTTACCTGGTGAAACAGTTGCGCAGTAATGCACGGTTAACTTCCCCAGACAGCTCACAGCTTTTAACCCGCTTTTATTGTCAATCAGTACCGCTTTCATCATAGCAAATTAAAGTAACAACATTACACATGGCGACCCTGTTCTGTGATTCCGCTAGACTCTGGAATCTCTGAAATGTTAGATTGCAAGCGTGTTATAATCTTAATTTCTTTTCCCTACAGCGCTCAAACAACTTCTGCGTTGTTTCCGAGCAGACTTTCAAAAGATTCACGGCGTTTTTGATCGGCGTTGTGTTGTTTGTCTTGTCTTGTTTTCTATATTTGTGTGTTTTATATGTGTGTGTTTTTTTTCTCGCTTGTAAATTCCACTGTTTCGATCAAAGATAAACATTTGTTTTGCGTTTGAAAAAGTGCGTACTAGGTTGGGTATCTTTCGTGTGACTGTCGTAATTTTTGGGGGACACATGTATTTTGATTAGTGTGTCGCGTACCGGGTATAAATTGCACTAATGCAGACACGTAACCAAGCTAAAAGTAAGCCGTCCGACAACTTAAGCAACATGGACCAAGGGGATAATTTGATTTCGAATGTTAATGCGTCGGACAGTTCCGAAAATACAATGGGAAATACTTCTGACGAAATGCAAAACAGGACGAACGGGATCACAGTAGAGCCAGAGATAAATTTGCCTCCTACTAACCAAATTGCTTTGGCAGAACTCATGAAAGCCTTATTGCAACAAAATAAAGAAAACGCACAGAAATCAGAAAAATCGATCCGAGAGCTAGGCGAACAAATGACGCAGAAATCAGAAAAATCGATCCGAGAGCTATGCGAACAAATGATGCAGAAATCAGAAAAATCGTTCCGAGAACAAAAAGAATCATCCGAAAAATCGATCCGCGAGCTAGGTGAACAAATGACGCAGAAATCAGAAAAATCGATCCGAGAGCTAGGCAAACATATAGACGAAATACTAATCCAGCAGACAAATAAAGTCGACAAGTCGATGCAGAGAGTGTCCGATGATATTTCACAAAGAATAAACAATCTGGCAAGTGAAATAAAAAGTGATATTATGAAAGAATTAGGCCGTACATTTGAACTAATCGATGACCGTCTGCAAGCCTTAGAACAGGGCAAGCGGAGTGGCGATGCCAAATCTAAAGAGAGCGAAGAACAGCTACTTAGGAATTTCCAAGCACTGAGAGAAGAATGCCAAAGGGAACACCAGCAGGTACTCTCGAGGGTACAAGAGGCGGAAACGCATTGTCCCACGTCCGTTAGCAACACAACAGCGGACAACAGTCTAGCGATTCACGCGCTGGAACAGCAAGTAGAACAATTGAAGCAGACTGGGCGGAGGACAAGAGACAAATACATGATAAGATTGCGGCATTAACGGACATTGTAGGCACAATGAAGTTGACGGAAAGCGAGAACAATACTACACCGGTAGCGGCCGCAGAGACCGAAGAAGTGCATTCGCTTCTTAGATTTCAGAAGGGACAGTTCGAAGTGAACAGGCAGCACAAAGCTGTAACAGGCGAATTACAAGAACGCGTGGCGCATCTGGAAAACCGCATGGCGTGTGATTCCGAACTCGCCAATAGCACTAAAAATAGCCGTACGAACAGTGCAGAGAGGGACTATGGCCACGAGGGAGATTTTGACGACAGGGAAGAATGTATTTTGAGGGCCAGAAATGAGACGAATATAAACATACAAGGGCCTCGCCGGAAGGAAATGCGGGGATTTGATTTCAAACATTTCCTTACGGTGAGAAAGTTTGAGATATTCCGAAATTCGCAAAAAGGAATACATCCACGAGCATGGCTCGAGCAATTTGAGTTCTGTCTTCCCCCCGACTGGGCAAGTTCACATAAGATAGAATATATGTGTGGCTATTTGGAAGGCGAACCGGCGATTTGCATGAGGTCGGCAGCGCGTCACTGCTCCACTCGGGAGTTTCGACAAGCCTTTCTGTCCGCCTATTGGTCGGAAGCGGCACAAGATAGGGTCACACATGGCAAAATTATGCTGCCAAATTTGAACCAGTCTGGTTTCGGCAGCCCTGCACGCCTATTCGACCACATGCTGCAGGCAAATCCATTTTTATACGACCCATACGGGCCTGCGGAACTAATTAGGATATGCATCACCAAATTGCCGATGCACTTGCGGCACGTCATTCTTGCGGGACGATGCAAAGAGGACGTGGAAACGTTTAAAACACTTCTCCAAGAGTTGGAATATAATACAGCAGAATGCCCGCCTAATCAGGCACAAAGTTATTACGGGGCACAGCAGCGCGATCGCAGTCGTGGCCGTAGTACTAATCAACGGCGTGACTGGTCGTCGCGACGCGAACGGAACAATAATCGGGACCGGCCGTATAGAAACTGGGGTAACAGTCGCGAACACAGGTGGAACAACGGAAATGATCGAGGACGTTGACAAGATCGTGAACGCAACAGGTACGGCAACCAGAATCGATACTACGATGAACACGGTGGAAATAGGATTGTAGGCGGAGCAGCAAATGATGTTGAAATTCGGCCGGCTAACCCTAGACATAATCCAACAAATGGAAATGAACAAAACCGGCAATGACAAACGATCAGCGCAGAAGGCGCCCAATCAGAACAAATGAGCGAAATGGCAAATGAGTACGTAGGGTTTATAGAGAGGAGAATGAATTGATTAGTTTACATTTGTGATAAATGCATTTTGAAAAATATGTTGGTAAAAATAATGATAAAGATGCTTCTATGTGATTGATTGAAATAATGTTTTTAATTTTTTTTATTTTCCTTGTGCAATTAGGAAATTAGGTTGGTTCAAATGTGAAGTTAAAATGTTTCTTTGTGAACGAGTGAAATGCTGTTTATGTTTTTTTTTTTTTTTGTGTATATTGAATGGAGTCGCTCCTGAGAGAAGCAAGATCGTTGCTGAATTAGTGCAAAAACTCAGGGGAATATCCGATCTGTGGGTATTATAGGTCTGGCAAACCCAGGTCCCCAGCTGTTAGTAGCCTTGTTTCCGATTTTCTGCTTTCAGTGCTACTATCTATCTATTACTATTCTATATCTGTCAGTATAAATGAGGATCTCTTACTGTAGTATGCGTGCTGTATGAATATTTTAAGATAGGAAAACTCTGAGAAAGGAATGAGTAAGTTTGGAATCTTGAATACAGGATGCGATAATACGATTGCTTAACCAATGGCTTCCCAATATGCCCTAATATGTTAATATTGATGATATATCTTTTTTTGTTCTTTATAGCTGAGTATGTAAAGTGCTGTCTGTAGATTTCGTCAGTATATTGCTTCCCTTCAAGGTGAAAGAAGAATTGTGGTTTGTGTAATTTACGTGGCCCTGAAATATTATTGTGGTAGTCAAATACGAGCAGTTTTTCAGCAAATGGAGAATGGAACAGAAATATGGATCCTTTCTGTAGTCTTGATTGATGTTGAGCCAGAGCCTGAAAAATTATTCTGCGTTACTACTTGTCCTAGAAAAGCGACGTTTATGTGTTTTGCTGATGCTGTGAGCTTTACAGCTTACTGTTTTCGCTGGTGCGGGATGCACTGCAGCCTATATGATTTGTACTGAGGAAATTTCCCTCTTGAATGTAGAGGAACAGTAAATAATTTTGATTATGGGACCGAAGGAAAGCTTGGTTTAAAGTAATAAGGATGAAGCAAAACATTTGTCATTTAAACTACAGGAGGATTCGGATCTTTTGTGTCTGTAGTGAGTTCAACATGTTAAGATGAAACTGTTTTACAGAATAGAGGTGACCACAATTTTGCCATTCATGAGAAATGAGTCCAGAATAGCCACCACAGGCGAAATAACTGATTTGGATGCGAAAGGTAACTTAAAGAAGGAACGAAATCGCAGCAAAATGGGTAAGAAAATGTAGTATAACCTGTATAATGCAGATAATTTTACCGTTCTCAGAGTCATCTGCGTGATTAATTCTTGTGATAACGTAATTTTAGATGAAATTTTCTTACTGTTTCATGTGTGAAAGAATGAG
Organism: Schistocerca serialis cubense; assembly: GCF_023864345.2. NCBI lineage: Eukaryota > Metazoa > Arthropoda > Insecta > Orthoptera > Acrididae > Schistocerca > Schistocerca serialis. Next base: position 254,068,529 of record NC_064644.1, read on the forward strand.
TATGATAAATGTATTATTGCGAGTCTCTTTTCAGGTGTGTGAACTGGTATAAATGTTTTGGCATGTAAATAACCATTGTTCTTTTTACTGTGTATGTTGAAGGAAAGTTTCTCCATATTTATCGTGTGACAAGACGTATGCCGCGAGCGTCAAGAAGAGAACGAATTAGAACAATGTTGTAGTGGTATATACACGGTGTTGAAATAGCATTGAAGTAGCTTGTTGGCTTAACTAGTAGTGGAGTGAAGTAGAATTTTGAGTAATGCATGTTTATGGGTAGTTAGTTTGTAGAATAGACAACAGGAGTGCATGTGTGTGTGTATATAACATGTGAACCCTATGCTGTCCTGACCTATACTTGCACAAGGCATAATCCTATTCATTTTAGTGAATTAATAAGTAGCATTTGATTTATTAAAACGTAAGTGAACCACATTAGTGATGTGGATTTAAATATTATATTGTCAGTTCATTTAGTTTTTATTTTTATACAAGTCATTTCACTTTTATTTTTTAATATTGTCAAGTCATTTAACTTTTATTTTTTATATTGTTGATTCACGTAACTTTTTTTATTTTAAAATAAAAAAGAATAAGTCTCACTTTTGTACTTAAGAAATTGTGAAAGACAATACTAAGCGGTATTATGTATGACATTTGGTAATGACATAAGTATGATGAAAATTTCTGTGAATGCAGTTGAGAACGTGAGAGCGAACCAGCTAAACTCTTAGGAGACAGCGGGAGCAGCGAGGAGGAAGGCTAGTTGTAAACTAGCGGGTTTCCCAGAAGGACACGCTGTCAACCGGGCCACTTCGGGAGCACGGCCGACAACAAAAGAAGGGTACGCGGCAAACACTTTCCCTTGCACGTGGAGCTAATAGGCGGCCGCCCCGTGCGACCCTTCCTGGAGGCGATGACCTGAGATTGGCGAGCGGTCCACCGCGCGGAAATCCATCTGCTGGCAACGCACCACACGCACGCGACCGTGACGAGACGGCCGCGGTGAAACAACACAAGGGGCGTGGAGCCTTTTGACAGGTACTGTCCAGAGAAATTGGCAGACTTCAACGACGCCTATCAACATTTCCTGACGGATGCCCACTGTCAAGCGACAGTAAATCATGGTTTGATGTTCTCTGGTCGCTAAGGGTGACACAAAGAAGAGCCATTAAGTGTCATCCTTTCCCAGGAATATCAACCTGGCGTGTCAATCGAGGATACCGCACGAATTTGACAACACAAACATGGAACCAAATCGAGATGTACGTGACACGGGCCACCAAGAGAAACTTCATGAGAGGGCAGAGACGGCGGGATTGCACGCAACAGATGAACAAAAATCCCTACTGACAGCTGCGGCGCCGAACCCTCCCCCCTTCCCCTTATATTGTGCCTCGGAACAGTGGAACTACTGAGTGTCAGTGAACAGTGATTATACGGTTCTTAGTTCAATGCATATACGTGTGTTTCTGTCACAGAAACTTTGACTCATGTGTTTTGCAGGGGTTCGATTTATTGGTGTTTATTAGACTGACTCTTGTATGTTGCAGGTGTTTTATTTATTGGTGTTTTTTTTTAGATGTTGACTATTGTACTGTTTTATTTATCAATGTTTGTTTTTGTGTGATGTATTAGATTTGTGATATTTTGTTTCGTAAATTCATTCCTGTGGCATTGCTTCGTTTATCAGTCAGATTGCTATTCATTCACATTGGACTGTGATCGATTAGCCTTTGCATGGGGCGTATTTATTGTGAGGAACCCCTTAAGGGTAACAATCACATAATTATTGTAGTTTCAGTATAATGACACAGTGCGAAATTGTTTGCTAAATAATTGAAATAGAGTAGAGTGATTCAATTAGTGCCACATAGTTATTTTAATTCTACAAATTATTAGTTTTATAAGATATAAAATTTTTTTGCGATAACCACTTTGTAAAACATGTTTTTTTTTCTTATCAATTTTTTTCTTTTGCGGATTGTGCATTGTAATGTTCTGCTTTATAATACTGATGTTATTTCATGGTCTTTTTTAATTGCTGTGGCACCTTTGCAATTTTCATAAATTTTGCTTGTTAATAAACAGTCATAAATTTTCCTGTGATCAGTTGGCTCTTGCAATGAGCAAATACTGGTGAACTCCATAAGGGTAACAACCAGAAATTGTTTTCATATTAATGACACAGTAACCATTGTTTTTACTTGCTGACCAAATTAGGTCTACACTATCTTTTAAATAGGTGTCACAGATTGCGTTCTTTTTTTTTCTCTTTGAAATTGGTAGATTCTAAAGATGTGTTGAAATTATTGTGTTTTAGCAACTAGTTGGTGACCTTTTGCCCTTCCCTTACATTTTTAGTTTAAGTTGGGTGTCAGGAGCCTGCTTGGGAATGTCCTAGCATGGCCAGAAAATTCCCTGCACAGTCTTTTCCCGGAGCGTTGGGGTTATGAAAGGTCTCTGTAGGATTCCTTTCATGTTAATTTCTTAAGTCTGTTGTCATTTACGGCATAAATTCCTCTTCTAAATTTACTGTGGTGTTTCTGACTATCTGGGAGGAGACTGAGCAGTGAAACATGTTACTTGTACGCCTAAACAAGAACGATCTGTCACACTACTACACTTTAAAACACAGTTTATATGTAATTCATGTCACACAGTCTCATATGGAACCTACATCCGCTTTCTCTTATATACTGTATATGATAAGATACTGTCATCCCCCTTCCCTTCTGTGTGAGAGGATGAATGAGCAAATGTATTTCTAGTTGCATGCTTGAGGGTAGCAGACAAGGCTGTCTGCTAGACAACAGTAGGACCAACGTCGGAACAGGTAGCTACGCTTTCTAAAAGCAAAGAGGTTTCTATTCTTAGTATGGTCCTGGCCGTCCGTTGTCATGTTGGTATAGGAAGCTGCCCCTCTGGCCACTTCCGTTTGTATTTGGGAAGCACGCTCGGTAGGAACGCAGGTCAGTCTGTCCGTGGCGAGCGTCTGAAGTGGTAAGATCCCCGGCTAAGCGCGTGTCTGCTAAGTCCTTAGGACAATGGATTTCTTAAGTTCAGCCTAACTGAAAATTTAATCACTTTTATTTCAGGTTTAGCTCTAAATTTCTAATGTTATCTTAAATTGCAGCGCAGTGTAATTCTCGTGTGAAGTTCAGATTATTTTCCGGTAGTTGCTTTGTCACTACTTTGTGAGTAAAGTGGAACCACGTGTTGATCAGTAACTGTTTGACCCATCAGGTTAATAGTAAGACGTTAGTAACGAGTTCGAGGTTTTTCTTTTGTAAATTGGTTTTCGATCTAATTTATTTTAATTATCAAAATTATTGTGGAGTTATACGCTTTGTGTAAACCAAGTTGACCACGTGAAGCATGTGGTGTAATCATCAAAGTAGCCCTCAGCTATTCTTTTTGGGAAGATTTCACAGATAGTTGGTATGAATTTAGTATACCAGTGTGTGGTAATTACATGATGGACAGGATTGTGCTACGAACGTAATTTCTTTGGGTGAAAACTGAAACTGTTGGTTGTGGTTAATTTCCTCTTGCTTATGTTTCAACGTTCTTCGTGTGTTATTTTATGAATGCAGTGTTGTATGCAGTCTCCCAATCTTGGCTCCATATTTTATGTGTTCCGTAAGATTACAATCTCACATTTTCACAGTCCTAAATAAGGCACCAGCTCAGTTATAACTCACGTTTAATATGCTGAAATTTAGATGATCAATCTTAAAATAAATTTCCAAATATAAACTGATTTCTTTCTTTTTATTTAAATTCTCCTTTATATATATATATATATATATATATATATATATATATATATATATATATATATTACCGGTTGTTGTATGACTATTAAAAAATTATAATCAATGTTAGTCTGATTGGGAATTTGGTAAACTTAGACTAGTTATCTGGTGAAACAGTTGTGCAGTAATGCACGGTTAACTTCCCCAGACAGCTCACAGCTTTTAACCCGCTTTTATTGTCAATCAGTACCGCTTTCATCATAGCAAATTAAAGTAACAACATTACAAGTGTCTTGATTTTTCTTTAGCCTTGCTTCCATTATTAGCCGTAACGTCAGAATTGCCTCTCTCGTCCCTTTACTTTTCCTAAACCAAACTGATCGTCACCTACCGCATTCTCAATTTTCTTTTCCATTCTTCTGTATATTATTCTTGTAAGCAGCTTCGAGGCATGAGCTGTTAAGCTGATTGTGCGATAATTCTCGCACTTGTCAGCTCTTGCCCTCTTCGGAATTGTGTGGATGATGCTTTTCCGAAAGTCAGATGGTATGTCGCCAGACTCATATATTCTACACACTAACGTGAATAGTCGTTTTGTTGCCACTTCTCCCAATGATTTTAGAAATTCAGATGGAATGTTATCTATCTCTTCTGCCTTATTTGACCGTAAGTCCTCCTAAGCTCTTTTAAATTCCGATTCTAATACTGGATCCACTATCTCTTCTAAATCGACTCCTGTTTCTTCTTCTATCACATCAGACAAATTTTCACCTCATAGAGGCTTTCAGTGTATTCTTTCCACCTATCAGCTCTCTCCTCTGCATTTAACAGCGGAATTCCCGTTGCACTCTTAATGTTACCACCGTTGCTTTTAATGTCACCAAAGGTTGTTTTGACTTTCCTGTATGCTGAGTCTGTCCTTCCGACGATCATATCTTTTTCGATGTTTTCAAATTTTTCCTGCAGCCATTTCGTCTTAGCTTCCCTGCACTTCCTATTTATTTCATTCCTCAGCGACTTGTATTCCTGTATTCCTGATTTTCCCGGAACATGTTTGTACTTCCTCTTTTCATCAATCAACTGAAGTATTTCTTCTGTTACCCTTGGTTTCTTCGCAGCTACCTTCTTTGTACCTACGTTTTCCTTCCCAACTTCTGTAATGGCCCTTTTTAGGGATGTCCATTCCTCTTCAACTGTACTGCCTACGGCGCTATTCCTTATTGCCGTATCTATAGCGTTAGAGAACTTCAAACGTATCTCGTCATTCCTTAGTACTTCCGTATCCCACTTCTTTGCGTATTGATTCTTCCTGTATTGAACTTCAGCCTACTCTTCATCACTACTATATTGTGATCTGAGTCTATATCTGCTCCTGGGTACGCCTTACAATCCAGTATCTGATTTCGGAATCTCTGTCTGACCATGATGTAATCTAATTGAAATCTTCCCGTATCTCCCGGCCTTTCCTTAGTATACCTCCTCCTCTTGTGATTCTTGAACAGGGTATTCGCTATTACCAGCTGAAACTTGTTACAGAACTCAATTAGTCTTTCTCCTCTTTCATTCCTTGTCCCAAGCCCATATTCTCCTGTAACCTTTTCTTCCACTCCTTCCCCTACAGCTGCATTCCAGTCGCCCATGACTATTAGATTTTAGTCCCCCTTTACATACTGCAGTTAATATCATCATTCACTTTGTCTATCTGTTCATCTTCAGCTTGCGACGTTAGCATGTATACCTGAACTATCGTTGTCGGTGTTGGTCTGCTGTCGATTCTGATTAGAACAACCCGGTCACTGAACTGTTCACAGTAACATACCCTTTGCCCTACCTTCCTATTCATAACGAATCCTACACCTGTTATACCATTTTCTGCTGCTGTTGATATTACCCGATACTCATCTGACCAGAAATCCTTGTCTTCCTTCCAATTTTCTAGTTTCCCTACCACGTTCAAGCATCTGACAATCCACGCCCCGACTCGTAGATCGTTATCCTTTCGTTGATTATTTTTCTCATGGTAACCTCCCCCTTGGCAGTCCCCTCCCGGAGATCCGAATGGGGGACTATTCCGGAATCTTTTGCCAATGGAGAGATCATCATGACACTTATTCAATTACAGGCCACATGTCCTGTGGATACACGTTACGTGTCTTTAATGCAGTGGTTTCCAATGCCTTCTGCATCCTCATGTCGTTGATCATTGCTGATTCTTCCGCCTTTAGGGGCAATTTCCCACCCGTAGGACAAGAGAGTGCCCTGAACCTCTATCCGCCTCTCCGCCCTCTTTGACAAGGCCGTTGGCAGAATGAGGTTGACTTCTTATGCCGGAAGTCTTCGGCCGCCAATGCTGATTATTTATCAAAATTTAGGCAGTGGCGGGGATCGAACCCCAGACCAAAGACGTTTAGATTATGAATCAAAGACGCTACCCCTTTTTTTTATTTTTTTTTCTTTGTTTTTTGTTTTTTTTATTTTTTTGTTTTTTTTCTTTTTTTTTGTTTTTTTTTTTTAATTTTGTAATATTCACTAATAGCATGAAATTATGGGAACACATATGCGAAAGATAAAAGAAATATAAATTCTAGGTAAAGAAAAAGAAAGGAAAAAGGAGAAGCAAATAGAAATAAAATCCGCGCAATCTGCGACGCGCTCTCCCATCCGCGGAGGTCAGAAGTAGAATAGATCGTAGGCGGTTGAAACTCAGACACCGCCGGGGGAGGAGGGGTGGGTGCCCTCTGTGCCAGGCACCCCCCAACTCAGTGGAGGTCTAACAAGGACCGCTCGAAGATAGTTAGCAAATAATGTTCGGTAACGTGGCGTGTTTTCGAGAGCTGCATGGGCTGTTCGTAAATAGGTCCAGAAGTCGAGGCGGGATTTAGGTCCCTCATTAAAGAGATAAGCGACCGCCCACCCTTTGACCCACGTAATAGCATGACATTTGGCGGCGGGAAAATGTCGGTCCTCCGGGTATAGAAACATTCGAGGCTCGACTGTGTCTGGTGGCACCCGGAGATAGCAGGCAATGATTTGCTGCACGAAGCGCCATACATCTTGCGATGAGGCGCATGTCAGACGGTGTTCATCAGTGTCCAGTTGCTGGCAAAGGAGACAAAGAGGGGATTCTGACAAGCCAATGTTGTGCAGGCGCTGCTTCGTGGCAAATTTCCTGTTGACTATGTGATACCACAGCGCCCGGACGTTCGTAGGGAGGAAGGGCTGGTGGACGGTAGTCCACACTATGGGCCACTGGATGGAGGGGTGTTTGGTCTCCATCACATTCCGGGGAACACAGCGCAGCAACAGGCTGTAAAAATCCTTAGTCCTAGGTGGGCGTGTATCTGGAAGACTGGTATGTATATAACTGTAGTCGACGAAAAAGGTCGAAAGATGGGACAAATGAGGCACGATATGGCCGACAGACACTGGTGGTGAGGTGGAAGCTGGTAGGAGGACCTCAAGCAAGCTGCGTGTTAGAGATGTACCCTGGCCCATCCACTGTTTTCTCATGGTACTCATGTACAAGGCTGCAGATCGCATACGGACATTGACGAGCCCAACGCCACCATACCGTGTGGGCAGGGTAAGTGTCTCATAACGGACTTTAAACATTGAACCAGCCGTGAGGTAATAGCCAAAAGCCGCCTGAAGGTTGCGCCCAATTGCAGTTGGCAGAGGGAGAACTTGCGCGATGTGAACCAATTTTGATGCCACATAAAGATTAATAAACGCAACCCTTTGAAGTGTGTCCTGGCGGCGCAAGAGGTTCTGGCGGACGTCGTTGCGGATGACGTGTAACAGGCGACGGAAATTCGTTGCCGCCGTGCGTGTGACCGTGGGGGTAAAGGTAATGCCCAGGTACCGGAAAGTCCGCACAAGCGGCAGTGGTGCCACTTCACCCTCCTGGAGGCCTCGTCCAATGTGCATTGCAGAAGATTTGGCGACATTCATGGCACTGCCAGCGGCAGCCCCATAACGGGTAATCAAGTCGAGGACATCCCGAATCTCAGAGCCGGAGCGAATGAGGAGGAGGAGGTCATCAGCATATGCCCGACAGCGAAAAGTGTGTTGGCGTAGGGTGAGGCCAGAAAGCTTGGTCGTCAAGCCCCCAATAAGGGGCTCAAGGGCAATAGCATACAGGAGGGTAGAGAGGGGGCACCCCTGCCGTACCGAACGGCAGATAGGTACCGGCCCTGCTATACGTCCATTGACTTGGACACGTGAACTGGCACTGTCGTAAAGACGCCGGATGACGTCGAGAAACGGAGGGGGGATGCCCATTCGGGCTGCCACCGAAAACAGGAAACGATGACGCACTTTATCGAAGGCGCTGTCGAAGTCTATAGCGACGACCGCTGCCCGGAGCCTGCAGGCCGCCGCTATCGCAATTAAGTCGCGGCATTCCCCTGTGGCAGTCTGTATGTTAATCTGTCCGCCAGGCGTCGTTTGTTCTGGCGAGAGGATATGAGGGAGCGTAGTTCGGAGCCGCATTGCCAGTAAGCGCGCGAAAACTTTGTAATCGGCATTGAGGAGGGTGAGCGGTCTGTAACTCGTGAGCATCGAACCACGGGCTGGTTTGTGGACTGGTATAATGATGCCCTCAGTGAAGGCGGGTGGGATTGCTTGGTCAGATGTTATCAGTTCTTGATACATAGTCGTCCACCGTGGGGCCATGAGGTCCCGAAAGGTACGGTAAAACTCAATCGGTAAGCCGCCAATGCCGGGCGATCTGTTGACTGCACCTTTGGCGATTGCGTTGTTGACTTCGTCTAGCGTGACCGCCACTGTCAAAGCATCCGCCTCCGTGTGGGGGAGGGTGCGCGTGACGTAATTCAAAATGGAGTCGTCTGCTGCAGTTTCAGAGTCGTCATCACTATAAGTACGACGGTAGTGCTCGACGAATGCGCGGACGATGTCATTCTGAGTGGTCACCTGCGTTCCATGAGGCGTTGTCAAAGTGCTGATGATCTGCCGACGACGCCTTCGGTTGTCGGACACTATATCATGCATGGATGGAATTTCTAAATCCGCGTGATCGTGGCGCCGCGTCCGTATCACGACCCCTTGCAATTTCCGGCGTGCCAGCGCAATTATCTTCGCCTTAGTTCTTTGCCGTTCCAACTGGTTGTCCGGGGTTGGCGGTTGAGCATCCAGATCTCGGAGAATCGCGTAATAGAAGTCAACAGTAGTGCGATGCCAGTCGGCCATGTCCTTCCCGTATCGCATCAGTGTCCTCCGGATCGCCGGCTTGGCGCAGTCCAACCACCATGTCAATGTCGAGCGGTAGCGGGGAAGGCGTCGTTCGCAGGCTGTCCACGTGTCAGTGACTTGTTGGCGACACGCCTGGTCATGCAAGTGTGAGGTATTGAGTTTCCATGGCGCACGGCTGCGCCATACTGATTGCGGCGGAAGGAGGACCGTACAGATGTAAGCGCAATGGTCGGAAAAGGCCAGCGGCCAGCGTTCGGCGCCCCGTATCACAGATCTAAGAGTTTGTGAGACATATATCCTGTCTAGTCGGCTTGCGGAATGACTTGTAAGAAAGGTATGGCCAGAAAGGTCGCCGTGTTGTACTTCCCAGGTATCGTGAAGCAGGAGGTCTCGCACCACTATACGTAGCTCCTGGCATGTAGTATAGTGGGGGATCTGATCTTTAGGATGCAGAACGCTGTTAAAGTCACCTCCTAGTAGGCAATGGTCATAACGCCCTAAAAACAGGGGAGCGATTTCCTCTGAATAAAACTGGGCTCTTTCATGCCGTCGTTCGGTGCCTGAGGGAGCGTAGACATTAATGATGCGTGTCCCCATGGCAGTGAGTGCCATGCCCCGAGCTGATGGAAGGAAGGCGACATCGGTCACAGAAATCCCGTGGCGGACGTAGATGGCCACCCCGCGGCCCATAGGATCACTCGCGGAGGCGTGGGCGGTATAGCCATTAATATCCGGGAGACTAGCCAAGTGAACTTCCTGCAGAAGGGCGAAATCAATATCCGAAGCCCAGAACATCTCCTGCATAAGGCGGATTTTCACCCTGGAACGGATGTTGTTGGTGTTGATGGTTGCTATCCGGTAGGCCTGGTGTCGGATTGCTGGTGGCTGGTCCACTCCGCCGTCCGCGCAAGGGTGTGGGCGTCGCAGCGGAACGTTATCCCGCTGGGCCGCAGGGAAGTCTGGGGAGAGTATGATTAGTGGTGCGGCCGTGACAACGCAGGGTCCCGTAACGGCTCCTGCTCCGTGACCTCCTCCTCGTGCCACGCCGTGGAAGCGGAAACTGGTGTATCGTCCATTTTGTCTTCAGAAGATGTTGTAATAGTGCGTGGTGCCGTGTCGCCTGTGAGACGTTCATGATTTAGTTCAGCGTCAGCACGGGGCGCAGGCACACCGATAGATGTCTCCGCGCTCATGACGTCTTCGTCAGCAGTAGCGGGTTCTGAGGCTTCGTGCTGGTCGACGGGTACGTCCTCCTCGACTTGTAACGTCTCCTCTTGGCCGGAAACGGTGCGACGTCTTCGCTTGCGACGTTTCGGGGAACGTTGTTTCCTTGTGCGACCCTCCGTGTCCGACGACGGAAGGGAGTCACGTCGTTCTGGCAGAAAGGCCGCTGTAGGAACGATGAGCGAGTCGATCTCCATCGTGTTTCCGAGATCAGGGTCAGCGTCTGGTTGCGTCGGCATCTTCGGAGCGGCGTCAATGGCCGGCCGAGGCGGCAGGTCGTCCGAGGCGCTCTCCGTCAGTGTCTGGTCGTGCTCGTTGGTCGCGTCGTTTGCGGTGACCGGGCGACGTTGCAAAGTGGTAGGAGAAGCCAGAGCAGCGGCATAGGTCACCGGTAGCACTGTAGGTTGCGACGTGGGTGGTTTTTCGGCAGCTGGAAGTTGCGTAATACGCCGTTGTAGGCATTCGGATCTAAGGTGGCCTTCTTTGCCGCACCCGGAACAGGTCCGAGGCTGGCCATCGTATATAATTATGGCACGGCATCCGCCGATCTGTAAGTAGGACGGGACGTGGCTTCGGAGATCTATGGTGACCTGTCGGACCCCGTTTAGGACAGGATACGTCCGAAACTGTGTCCACTTCTCCGCAGTGTGGCCGTGGACTGTGCCGTATGGGCGTAGTGCCGCGACGACTTCCTCAGCTGGAAGTTCGAATGGCAATTCGAAAATGCGTATCGTTCGCATACCTAAGCCTGCGTGGTCGACGGTTACCTCTCCCACATTGCCATCAGCGTGACAGAAGCGGAGCCCCTGTTTGGTCTCACGTAGTATGCGTTCGCACGCCGCGTCGTTAATGATTTTCACATAGACCGTGCTGCTCACGATGGACAAATGTATGCCTATAATATCGGTCGCCGGGATCTTCACTTCCTCTCGCAGAAAACGCTCCACCTCAAGTGCTTTGGGTCGGGCATAATCGTTGCAGAAAGTAATTCGGAGTGTTGATTTACGGTAACGGTTCGCCATGGATCGTACAAGGTAAGCCGGCACTTAAGCAACGGCCGTCGGAAAGTAAACAAGGCGAGCTCGCGCGCCGCACGAAGTCAACACGTACGCGTCCGCTCTGTTGCCCTGCCGAAGGCAGACTCAAATTTTCACACCAGGGAGGACTTGAACCAACGACCTTTTGTTTCACAGCTGCTCACGCTAACCACGGGACCACCGCGCTGCCAAAATTTTCACTCGTGGGAAGACTTGAACCAAGGACCTTTCCTTCTGCAGCTGCTCACGCTTCCACGGGACCACGGCACTTCTTGCCTAGACCACGGTACTCTCAACAGCGAACCTATTCTCCTTCAATTTGTCATCTTTCCCTTGCGTCAGTCCAATCGGACCTCACGATAAGGCATCAGCTACCACGTTTTGCGGGCCAGGAATATGGAAAATTTTGAATGAAAATGCTTGAAGATACAGGGCCCAGCGCAGTAGGCGGTTGTGCGTAAGATTCGCCGTCATGAGAACCTGCAATGCCTTGTGGTCCGAATACACCTAAGTAGTTCGCCCAAGCTGGTAGTACCGAAACTTAGTGAACCCCCATACAATGGCTAAGGCCTCTAGTTCTGTCACCGTGTAGTTTCTCTCGGCTTGGTTTAAAACGCGACTTGCGAAAGCCACCGTTTGCGGGGCAATATTTCCGTCCTGGTTTGCCTCTTGGAAAATGGTAACGGCTACGCCATCACGCGAGCTATCAGACAACATGCAAAATTCCTTACCCAAGTCGGGGTGAATCGGGATAGGTGCATTTAACAATGCCCCTTTCAGGGCATCGAACTCCTCTTGTGCCATACTGTCCCAATTCCAGGTTGTTCTTTTGCTTGTTAGCTGGCACAGTCTTGGGGTAGTTACACTTTCTATCTTAATAAAACGTTTCTAGAAGTTGACTAATCCAAGGAAGGCGCGTAATCTGCGCTTTGTCCGTGGCGTCGCATATTCCCTAATTGCTCGCAATATCTCCGGGTCTGGACGGATGCCTTCTGATGAGACTATATGGCCCAGAAAGTGTATTTCCTTTCTTCCGAATTCAGACTTGGCCATGTTCACACTGACATTTCTATTTCTCAGAGCTTCCAGTAATGACGCGAGCACTCTGTGATGTTCTTTCCACGACGCTTCCGCGATTAACACATCATCGATGTAGCAAGTAATTCTTTTTTGGAGCGCCTCCGGTAAAACCGTGTCTAATGAGCGAATAAAAGCGGCGGAAGAGACACTCATTCCGAACGGAAGCCGTCGGAACTGGTAAGATCTGCCAAAGCAGAGAAATGCCGTGTATTTCCTACATCCTTTCGCCAATTTTACTTGCCAGTACCTTTTTCGCAAATCGATTAACGTGACTACCCCATGAAATTTCTGGAGCAAGGTGTCGAGCATCTCTGGCCGATCGGTTTCCGTCTCAATAACATTATTAATCTGCCTAGAATCCAGAACTAGACGGATCGACCCGTTCTTCTTCGCCACAATGTGTATAGGACTATTGTAAGACCTTATTGCAGGCTCTATTATGCCTTGCTGCAGCATAGTCCTGATTTCCTGTTCCACAGCCGCGCGGTGAACGATAGGTATCGGACATGTTTTCGCTGCAAACGGCGTATGGGACTTCACTTTAAAATCATACTCGAAATTTGCGATAGGGCCAGGTGAATCTGCAAACACGCTTTGGTTCATTGTGAGAATATCGCGTAGTTGTTCTCGCAATTGAGTCGATTCTAAATGACGCGTTTTCTCGTGGATTACCTCCTCGACCGTTTTCGCGTCAGTTTGCTGTCCCTCCTCGGTGTCTAGCATGCATAGGCACACCTCGGCGCCAACATCCTCGCCGATCACACACGTACCGAGGGACGCACACCCGTCTCCTTCTTCTACGCGGCCTTCATCAAAATCAACTGTCATTTTTGTTTTTGACTGCTTAGATGGACGCACATCCTCTCAAAGTCGAGCATGGCCTTATAATATTTCAAAAAGTCAAGTCCCAGCACTGCCTCAACTGAAGGTAATGGCACAATCAGGAACACGGCCGTAAGATCGCACGACTGACAAGTAAAGTCGATATACGCCTGCTCTTTCGTTTCTACGCTTTTGTTCCCTACGCACCCCTTACTCTTGTTTTCTGTAAAGGTAGAGTCGGCCACGGACTCCCCATGGTGCATCGCCTGCAAACATCCTCCCTCATCACTGATGCCTCACTTCCCGAGTATAGTAGACAAGGAACTACAAATCCATTAATTGTAATACTGATCGTAGGGCACTTAACCTAGTTTACTACCACTGTCTCCTGCAGAAATACGTCCCGTATGTCCTCGTATTCCTAGCACATTGCATTGACATCGTGAACTCCACCACTCGGCATGGCAATGGTGTGAGCTCCTGTCACCTCTTGCCACGCTTCTCTGTCTTCGCGTTCCGTATGACCGCGGGAATTACGTGGCTCCTCTGACCACCCGTGCCATGAATTCTGCTCGTTACGACGGAACCGCTCTTCCCTCGAGCGTCCCCAGCCTCTGCTGCGTTGTCGCGGGCTCCAAGAGGCACGTCCACGCCTGTCATGTCCACGACCGTGATTATTATTACCGGAAAACCGAGGTCTCCAACTCTGGTCGCGCCTTCGCCCGACATTCTCGTCGCGGTTACCTTCAAACCTAGCGGCGTTTTGCTGCTCACTTATATTTCTTTCAGTACCCAACTCTTGCAGCAGGTTCTGAAAGCCACTAACTTCATCCATGCCTCTTCCCGCAATTGTAATTTCTTTACGCAGTTTGCTCGGGAGTTTAGTAAGACAGATTCTATTGAGTTCCTTAGGATCATACAGTGCGTCAAGGAACTGATTGCTCTTGACCATGTCTTTGTAGTAATCTACCGGGTGTCTGAACGTACTGTCTACGTAGTTCTCTCGCATTAAGATGCCCAATTTCTCCCGCTCTTGCATGCTCCGAGACCAGAACTCGCTGAGGAAAGCCGCCTTAAAGTCCTCGTACGTCCTTAAGCATTATTTGCATTCGGTTAGCCGCTTCACGTCTCAGGTGACTTCACGCGAATTTTGTTCTTAGCACATCTCCTCAGGAGCGAGGTAGCGAGTGTTCAAATTGATTGAGCCACATCGAGGGCGCTACGTCGTGGGTCGGGTCGGGGAAAAGAAAATAAGATTGAACTGAGACGAAGTGTCTCCAGCATTCTTCCTCATCAGCATCAAAATTCATACCGTCATCAGTCGTCCGAGTAGTCGGCTCCGGATTACGCCCTAAATTACCGAGTCTCTCTTCAAAATCACGGTATTCCTCTTGTTCTCTACGTCTACGTTTACTGCTGGAACTTCCTGCTCCCCTAGCCGCATTACTAACAGAATTACTGCCATTGGCGCTTTCATTTTCCTGCAGCTTATTATGCAGGTCACCTATCATGTCCCGATTGCGTTTGTTAATATCCGCCTGCACTCTTTTAAGCTGCAGAAGAGACTGAATTTCTGCGGATTCCGCAACAGGAGCTGGCTGTGTCCTATCCGAGTCCGTTTCATTATTCAGAGCGATTTCTCTACCGCACTCGTCAAGACGCCTACCTGACTGATGACCTTATCAATCTCGTCTGCTTGCGCCGTTAGCTGCTCACCCTGAGCGGCCACCTGTTCGCTCATACGAGCAACCACTTCTCTCTGTTCCGTGCTGACGCTCTCTAATGCTTCTCCAACTTGCGACTCGGAAGGAGGAACTATTTCTCGCAGGGACAGATCACTTTCAAGCACTGTGACTCGATTTTCGAGTCTGCGTGTGGCCTCGCTGACTTCGGTTGGCACAGACTGTTTCTCCTTTAACATGGAGTCAGCCAGTGCCTGGTTTCCAGCAGTGGCTGTTTCGACTCGGGTTTCTAACGCTTCTAGGCGTTCCTGTTGGTGCCCCAGCTTGCACTCTTGTTCGTCGAAACGGGTATTAATTGCGCCTATCTGTTCGTCAAATTTTCTTGTTAGTTCCTCGCGTAATGCCTTATTTGAGTTATTAATTTGTAAGGTCAAATTATGTTCTAATGCCTTGTTTGAGTCTAGTAATGCCTTATTTGAGTCTTCTAACGCCGTATTTACCCTCTTCTGCTCATCGGCTTGCTGCTTCATGAATTGCAAAACACCTGCTAACAAAGGGTTCTCGTGGCCCATATTTCCCGCGCTAGCCTGTGCCGTGAAAATTGTCTCGGCCACACATCCCTGTGACGCACCCTCACTCCTGCTTGCGGCTTCCAAGGTCGCCTCCACACCACCTGCCTCGGGCCCGAGTCCCGTTACAAACGTACTAGGCTCCACTGTTTGTCCGTGGCCCGCGGTCAGCTGACCCTCGAAGTTCATCGCCCCTGTTTGGTACTCCGCGCCCTCCGGCAATCCCTGCGCGCTGCACACACCACCGTTTTCTTCATGTAATGTATCCATCTCTGCTATGCCTTTCGCGCGCGATCTAGTAATAATCTGACTCATTACATATGTTTATGGTTTTAATCACTGTCCCCTACGCACTACACAATGTACAATCAAATAACCCGGAAATATCTAATTAACTGATCTCATGTACCAACGCACTCGTAAATTTTACAGTAGGACAAGACACAAGAAAGTCAGCAGAGCATAACATGGACAGAAGCAACGCTGTATTCAGCACAAGCAGATCTGTGCTCCAACATACAAGAAAAAAAAATTGTTAATTTCATGCAACCGAATTACTGATCAGAAAGGCCTGTGACTCAAAATCCATGGCAGGATCGCCACGTGCAACGTATCCTTCCAGTACTGGTGGTGGTAAAAGTCTGCCTAAGTAGGTAGATTACCGTCGCTTTGACATGTCCTACCGCTCCTGCAAGCTACCGTCTGTAGTAAATGGTTCCATAAATTCGTGTGGTCCGCGAAATTACTGGCCCCTGCGAGTTATTGCTGGGTATTAATACTTTCTAGCGGAAGGTCTTAACGAACCGGTAAAAATTTGACCGCAACGAATAACGCATTTTTTTAACCAATACAGAAGCACCTATACAGGGCTTAATAGGCAGCATATAGCTTTTATTTGCTTTCATGACCCCGAATTCGACTGTGGTACTGACTGCCACCTATTCTTTATGATGGACGGAGTAAATAATCAGTCGAGGGTAGAGACTAAGTGATATTTATTCAGTACCGATGGTGTTTCAAGTAATAGTCGTGTTTCTCTTGCAATGTACATCATCAATTCCGGTCTCTAGTTAACATGGTTCAGTTTCGCCACGTAATTATAGAATGGGACAGAGGAACGCAGACCTGGCTTCAATGTATTTTTATACAACCGCACAATTATACCTAAACTCACTGTTATTACATTCAGTTGCTATAGATTACTCAGGACAAGTTCTGCAAAGACACTACAACCAAAGCTAGGTCAGGGTGGAAGAGTATTTCGCAAATCTTTATCATTAAAATCCGGTACTTTTCCTAATGGCACGAGTATTTTACTTAACGCACAACATGGCCAACGAATCAAATCGTTATGGGGGTGCAGAAGAAACATCACTTCAATGCTGTTCAACCCACATGGCCAAGTTTTAGTAGCCAACAGAATCCCAGAAAAATATGGACACACTATCAATTTATCAATGCGGCGGTTGCTCCAGCCGACCACATGGAGCGAAAGCAAGTTTACAAAGAAAACATATGGAAAATAAATAAAAATCCCCAAAATATTACTGTACAGGGAAGAGCAGATTAAAATATATTGAATGAGTGAATTTCCGTTAAGCACAGAGGAATAACGTGACCGAGAGCTTAAGGCACATGGTGCGTTGCCTGAACAAGGCACTAACGCAAGGTCTACTGAAATTCGAGTAAATTTAGAAAATCATTTCCCTTATGGGCTTCAGTGGTAATTTCGCACCTGATTTCAACACCTGGACTTCATTACAGAGCATATCTCAGACAATCTAATACCTAGGTTAACATTACCAAAACTAGAGCTGCGTCTCCATGTCTGTCCACGACCCAGGAACAAGTGCTCTTCCAACAGAAATCGCCTAACCGTCCCGCTTACAAACGTGGTGGGGGTGGCGCGCCAACCTGGCAGAGCCAATTCGCACGCCTACGTGTCATCTTAGCCCTGACCTGCAATCTTGGTCTCGGCTAAAGTTGTTCACGCTTTGGGGGTTGGTACTACCCTACCCCAGAACGACCATTCATGCAGTGTTACAATCTGTGGCTAAAGCTTTCTGCTAGTTCACACACTCATTTATACCGTGCATACTTTTAATAACACGTCCTAGCATCTGATGATGAGGAGTGACAGAAGTAGGAAAAGTGCTAAACAAAAATCACAGCTAGCGACTTCAACTATTCCTCCCCACGATAATGGGACAGTCGCAATAGTCTCATCTATCGGTATTGTCCTCTCCGCCAAGTATGTAAACCCAAGAGCCAGGGTGTAATATAATCATTATGTACCGAGGAATTATTTCCTGTAACAACAGATTTTCTAGTTCGGCAAATCGATTGTCTTTGTGGCAGTGAGATCTGATGAAAATGTAACTTCATTAGACGCTCTATATTAAGTAGTTACGTACAAACGCTATTGGGTTTACATGCATGGCGGAGAGGTCAATACCGATAGCTGAGACTATTGCTACTGTCCCATTATCGTGGGGTGGAACAGTTGAAGTCGCAGACTGACTCTGCCCTGCACGTGTGGGGACTTTGGGTATCTGCACAGAGACAATAGTGGGGCAGCTCTTCTGAAGTGGCTTGATCCGCCTGTCTGTGTCGATCGCCCTTCACAGGCTTTTGAGAGGACTCCGACCAATCTGCGCCTCCTGTGTCGATCGTCGGCAGTCGTCGCTATCTCATTGGCACCGAAGTGCCCAGAAGCGACGCATCTCGCAGCAAAATGAAACATATTCTGCTTCAATTCAATTTCCAACATTGCTTTTTACTTTACAACGACTGAAATAAAACCGGCGAATTAATTTGCTTGACATTAATTATCAGATTCTGGTATTAGACAAATGCTTTTCAAAACAATGTATTTTGACACATGTTTTCCAAAACGGATAATAAAACTGATACAATAATACCGAATTTCAAAATACATATCCGTAAGTGACACTATTTTTAATTGTGTAAATGGGTTCGATTGTGATGCAGTTTACGTTTCTTGGATGAAATTTAACGAGCACTGTAAGTATGAATTTAAAGGCACGTTACAAAAAGAAAAGCAGCAGAATTGAAGATGTAAGTATATCTACTAACAAATATACACCACGCCAGTCTCAAATAAGCATTTCTTGATCACTGAGTAGGGCAATATATTGTACCTAGAGGATAGTGTATCTAGGAACACATGATGTTCGGTCATCAGTACTTCAGCTTAGTGACTGATTTTTAAAATCACGCGAAGGTATGCGCATTAGAGATCGCCATAAGGGGTTTCCGCCATGCTCTATATTTTATTGTTGTTGCTAGACAGTTGGTTGAGCTTTGTGCAGCATTTGTAAATATACTAATGCTATTTCGAATTAAGTTTTAGTTCTCCCATGATAGAAATTAACAGCTGTAATGTTGTTGCATTAATTCGTTCTGAAAGCGGTGCTGATATTCAAGACCATAAAAGTGGGTTAAAAGCTGTGAGCTATCTGAGGAAGTTAACCTTGCATTACTGCGCAACTGTTTCACCAGGTATCCAGTCTAGCTTACGAAATTCCCAACGAAACTAACATTAATTATAATCTTTTAGTACTCATCTTACAATAACCGGTGATTTATATATATATATATATATATATATATATATATATATATATATATCACCGGTTATATATATATATATATATATATATATATATATATATATATATAACACAATTTAAATAAAAAGAAATAAATCAGTTTATATCTGGACATTTATTTTAACATTGATCATTGTTCCGTTATAAATTCATCATATCAAACTTGATTCATAACTAAACTGGTGCCTTATTTAGGATTGTGTAAATGTGAGTTTGTAATCTTACGGAACACATCAAATAGAGAGTCAAGATTGAGAGACTACATACAACACTGCATTCATAAAATAACACACGAAGAACGTTGGAACATATGCAAGAGGAAATTAACCACAACCAACCGATTCAATTTTCACCCAAAGAAGTTACGTTCGTAGCGCAATCCTGTCCGTCATGAAATTACCACACACTGGTATACTAAATTCATACTAACTCTCTGTGAAATCTTCCCGAAAAGAATAGCTGAGGCTACTTTTATGCTTACACCACATGCTTCACGTGGTCAACTTGGTTTACACAAAGAGTGTAACTCCACAATAATTTTCATAATTAAAATAAATTACATCGAAACTTAATTTACAAAATAAAAACCTCGAACTGGTTACTATCGTCTTATTAGTAACCTGATGGGTCAAACAATTGTATAAGGACGTGGTACTGGTCTCACAACATACACCCCACGTGCGTTGAACATAAAGAAAAGTTGCTATATTGAAACATCCTGTCAAGACGAGACTTTATAATCTCATCCACATTCGCATTTAAGATTGATGATCATTGTTAGAGTTACTAATCAACACATGGTTCCACTTTACTCACAATGTGTCAGTGCGAGAACCCGCGAGCCTGTCTTTTATTAATTTCCCATTGCCACACGGCTTTCTCTTTCGTAAAAGGTGTAGCTCCCAGTGTGCCACAAAAATGGTTCAAAATGGCTCTCAGCACTATGGGACTCAACATCTCAGGTCATCAGTTCCGTGGAACTTAGAACTACTTAAATATAACCAACCTAAGAACATCAACCACATTGATGCCCGAGGCAGGATTCGAACCAGCGACGGCAGCGGTTGCGCGGTTCCAGCCTGAAGCGCCTAGAACCGCTCGGCCACATCGGCCTGCTAGTGTGCCACAGATATGGGGAGAGCAGTCGATTCGACATATTTTAACTGTGTCTCATGTCATAAGCTGAGGGCAGATTTGGATCCTCCACAGAACCTACCCCTTAGTTTAAGTGATACGAACATGACTGTTATTTGGTTTTTAGATTTTCTGAGGTAACCGAACTTCTTTCCAAAATACTGGGTGCGTCATAGACTAGATAGGCCACACATAAATTCTAAGGGATCACCCATCCACAGTCATCTGTCTCCTTTTTTATCGTGTCTGTCCAGGTATTTTATCCTTGAATTTATCTAGTTACTCTGCTGTGCTATGTTACATTTTTATTGGTAGTCTTTTATTATGTTCTACATGACAGAGAAGTTGCTGCTACTGTGGAATTCGGTCTGAAAACTGGTTTGATGCAGCTCTCTATACTACTCTGTCCTGTGCAAACGTCTTCATCTCCGTATAACTACTGCAACCGACTTCCTTCTGAATCTGCTTACTGTATCCATCTGTTGGTCTCTTTCTATGATTTTTAACCCCCACATTTCCCTCCAATAGTGAACTGGTGGCCCCTTGACGACTCACAACATGATCTATCAACCGATCCCTTCTTCTAATCAGATTGCGCCATAAATTTTTCCCACAATTTCTGCTCAATACCTCCGCATTAGTTACGTAATCTACCCATATAATCCTCAATATTCTTCTGTTGCAACATACTTGACCCAAAATTTTTTTTTGGCTAAACTGTTCATCGTCCACGTTGCACTTCCATACATGGCTACACCCCATATAAATACTTTCTGTAAGGACATTCGAACGCTTAACTCTTTAAAGCTATATTCGATAACAAACCTCTCTTCTTCAGAAACTATTTTCTTGCCTTTCCTACTCCACATTTTATAACCTAGTTCGACCATCATCAGTAATTTTACTGATAAATGGCATAATTTATCTACTACTTAAAGTGTCTTATTTCCTAACTAAATTCCCTCAGTATGGCCTGATTTAAACTTGACTATATTCTATTATCCTTGTTTTACTGATGTTCATCTTATATCCTCCTTTCAAGACACTGTCCTTTCCGTTCAGCTTCTCTTCCAAGTCCTTCGCTATCTCTGACTGAATTACAGTGTCATCAGCAAATCTCAGTGGCTTACTATCTTCTCCCTGGACTTTGATTCTTACTGCAAATTTTTCTTTGCTTTCCTTTACGGCTTGAAAAATGTGCAGATTGATCAATATTGAGGATAGCTACAACCGTGACTCACTCCATTCTCAAACACTGCATTTCCTTCACGCCCTTCGACTCTTATAAGTGCTGTTACTTTCTGTACAAGTTGTAAATAACTTTTGGGCCCCTGTGTTTTAGCCCTGCTACCTGCTTAATTTCAAATAATGTCCCCCAGTCAACTTTGTCAAAAGCTTTCACTAAGTCGATAAACGCTAAAAACGTAGTTCTGCCTTCCCTAAACTATCTCCTAAGAGAAGTCATATGGTCAGTGTTACATTGCGTGTTCCTACATTTTTCCGAATCCCAAATGATCCTTCCTAAGGTCAGCTTTCACCAGTTTTTCCATTCTTCTCCAATGAAATCGTGTCAGCATTTTGCAACCAAGATTTATTAAACTGGTAGCTTGGCAACATTCTGACCTATCAGCACTTGCTTTGCTTGGAGTTGGAATTATTACATTGTTCTTGAGGTTTGAAATTATATCGCCTGTCTCGTACATCATGCACACCACATGGAATACATCTGTCATGGATGTCCCTCTCAGCTCTGTCTGTAGTTTTGACAGAATGTTGTCTGTTGTGGGGGCCTTGTTTCGACTTGGGACTTTCAGTGCTCTGTCAAATTCTCGTAGTATCATATCTCCCGTCTCCTCTTCTCTTTCCATGATATTGCCTTCAAGAACGTCTCCCTTTTATACACCCTCTATATGCTGCTTCCACGTTTCAGCCTTCCTTTCTTTGCCTTTTACTGGCTTTCCGTCGAGCTCTTGATATTCTTGCAGTTGTATCTGTTGCCTTCCAAAGGACGTTTTAATTTTCCTGTATGCGGTAGCTGTCTTCCCTATAGTGATACATTGTTCTATTGCCTTACATTTGTCTATTTTCTTAGCTAGTTGCCACGTCCTGTCAATCTGTTTTGTATTCTCTTCCGACTGTTCCATATACTGCATCGAGTAAATTCACTCTTGTGTTATCCAAGGATTCCTATTAGGCCCTGTCTTTTTACCTTTATAGTCCTCTGCTGCCTTCCCTATTTCGCCTCTCAAAGCTAACCAATCGTCTTCCATTGCAATCATTTCCCTGTTCTTGTCAATCTTTGCCTAATGCTGTCTCTGAAACTCTCAATATCCTCCAGTTATTTCAACTCGTCCAGACTCAGCCTTCTTAATTTCCTACCTTTTTTCACTTTCTTCAGTAGTAATCTTCTGTTCACAACGAGTAAACTGAGGTCAGAGTCCACTTCTTCCCCTGAAAACGTCTTGAAATTTAAAGTATGGTTATGAATCTCTCTCGTTATATAATGAATGTGAAACCCTCGAGTGTCTCCAGCTCTGTTCCGTGTGTATAATATCAGTTCATGATTCCGAACCAGGTGTTGGTGACGATTAAACTATGCTCTACTAGGTATCTTCCTGTTTCATTCCTTTTCCAAGTCGATATTCACCCGCTACTTTTCCTTCTATTCTTTTTTCTACTATCGAATTCCAATTCACCGTCACTATTAAACTTCTGCCTCCCTTAACCATTTGAATAATTTCTTTTCAAAGCCAGTGTCGAATATTTTGAAAGGTGCGAGTACTCAGAGAAACAGGAAAAATAAGTTTAATAAACGTGGGTCCGGAAACGCATTCTTTCCGAGATAAAAACGTGTTTACAGTAACAGCTGTGAGATGCCTGGCTGCGGATGTCTTTGCATTGTCTCCCTCTGGACAGAGTATTACGATGTCGTACAGAAATCTATCTACAGTAGGTGGTCTGAATTCAGTTGTGTGGTTCGAGTCGTTAAATTTCGCCCTGCTTGTGTGCCTTATCGTACAATACTGTCATTCCTGGGTGTGTATCATTGTGCTTTACCTCCTTACAAACACGGATTTAACTATGCGTTTACTGCTTTATTCCTTTGTTTGTTCGTACAAATGGTGTAGTACACTTACATTTTCTCTTTTCCACTACTTGACAAGTGAAACGGGGGATATGATGTTCTGTTATGGTTTAACAAATAAAAATATCCACAACGCAGTGTGCTCTCCGATAAGCTGACAGACACAAGCACCCTTGCACCTCAGAAGACTGATAGTGGAATGCACCGAACATTCCGCTCGCCTGCCATGAAGGAGTGTGTTCTCCGTTTGTTGAAAGAAACCCCTGAGACCAGTGTGCTACCATAAGCAGCAGCAGCAGCAGGCTTGTCTCCGTCTCTTATCTACAGCGCATTTACGCCTTAATTAAGGCCACAGGATCATCATGGCGGTGGTTCCGTCAAAGGCTGTTGCAGAAGTGTGTCGCATATCCACTGTTCACAGCCCAGATTTTATTTAGCTATAAGGCAGCGTTTACAAGAGTTGGTGTTGTCAGTTTTCATAGTCACCATATAAGGACAGATATAAATCGACAATCAGTTCAGGAAAGAGGCCATCAACACCGACTTTCAATCAACGTATGGACAGCCATACTTGACGATAGATTAGCGGGGCAATACGTGCTACCACAAAGGTTAACTGGGGCAGACTGTCTGGACTGTCT
The DNA here is from genome assembly GCF_023864345.2 of Schistocerca serialis cubense. Classification (NCBI taxonomy): domain Eukaryota; kingdom Metazoa; phylum Arthropoda; class Insecta; order Orthoptera; family Acrididae; genus Schistocerca; species Schistocerca serialis. The sequence goes on from NC_064644.1 coordinate 254,092,404, forward strand.
ACCGTGCTGGAGGTTGTGTCGCCGCAGCAACGAATAAAAATGCCGTTCTTGCATGATGGCGCACCAAGACCCTTTCATCACAGTGTGGACGAACATCTGTTGCAGACATTTCAGTATCGCTAGATTGGTCAGCAGCGGGGGCGACGATAACACCTGGGCCTGATTGTCCCCCAGATCACAATCCTCTAGAATTTTGGTAATGGGTACACTTGAAGGAATTCACCACGCCAATCAAGGATGTGCGTACACTAGTGACCAGTGGAGCCCGTTTTCAGTGCATGCCTGCAGGGTTAACAACAGCGGAGTGTACTTCAAAGCTTGCGTAATTTTTTACGCCGAAGGGCAGAGAGATGCACTGTAATGTAAGGACGCAACTTTGAACACCTCCTGTAAACGTGTTTATGACAAAGTATGCATTTCCGGATCCATGTTTATTGGACTTATTTTTCTTGTTTCGACGAGCACTATCACCTCTCAAAGAATTAGACACCTTACTTGGAACATCCTGTATACATAGCTTTAAAAAGTATGTTGTCAAAAAAATAAAAAGTAGCAAAGGAAATTTAAATTTTTAAATTTTTGTTTCGGTGATGGTCATGAAGTATCTCTCCCTTTTGTGTACACTTAATTGAAAATGCGTTGATATTGCTACGATTGTGAAAAAAAAATATTTTCTCGTTCTGGACGATACTTATACATAAGTACCTAGAAACAAGTATGTTTTTAATGAATAACAAAAATATACGAAAGGTATAAGATATACCTGTCCTCTTGGTTGTTCACGTTATGGGATATGCATTGATACTGGCAGGGTTAATGATCAGGCCGCTGCAGCTACGGTATCTGATCGCTCCTCACGAACCAGTGCGGTGTAAACAAGTTGAATCATGGAATTTAAACAACTAGGTAAGGTCTCTGCGTGAAGGGATGGGTGGGGGGTGGGGGTTATACTTCCCTTTGTGTCCCTAAGAACTCATTCTCGCTTAGTCTTAGTCCTTATTCCGCATTAGGATAAGGGTGGGTTCATTAACTACGAGAGGAAAATCTAGGGGTACCATGTCTCCACTAATTATTTTTATAAAAGGTGTAGCAAAAACTAAAGCAAGCTAGGATTAAATACAACCAGTTCCGTGAAAACAACAAAACTGGTTATGACATCGGATGATCGGTAAGGTTCAGAAAGGTATAGGAGCCCTAAACAGTCATCGTTATCCTGTCACGAAGCTAAAAACCGAGTATGCAGTGATTCCAAAGCGTACGGATGACAACCAGTGAACTGAAGCAGAACATTTGGTCAAAGTGACTATTCAAGGATTTCCTGAAGCCACAAATAACTGAGTTAACACGCCTGTCCTACTCTACAATTCTGTTACTACGACGCATGGTTACCACAGTCGGAAGGTGCCCTGCATCTGATACAGTATCTGGGAAGGAGATATCCAGGATTGTATCAAAATATCAAAATGGGGGGGGGGGGGGGGGGGGGGCGGTCCGTTTTGTTAAGGAGGATTTATTTTATGCACATAATTTGCCTTTGTATATTTATAATATACAGTGATTTCATTATAATGCTTCAGGTTCCTTGGGTGATCAGGAACTTCATTCAAATTATTATTCTGAAAGTCAGCCTGAAACTATTACAACCACATTTAGTGACAAAATAAAACGTGAGAGAAAGATACTATGAGCTACAGTTTTTGGATCTTAAAGCTGAGTCACGTGTTAATTACAACTAGATTCCAACGTATGCGACGCCATAAATCAGTTTGTATATATCCATGATAATATTATACACTCTTTGATGCTAATAAATCCTCTGTCGTGTATAGCAGACGCTGTCGTTTAATATGACGTTTATTTAGAAATAGGTCGGAGTTGTAACGGAAGGACTGACTCTTATAAGTATATTACGGATTATACAGTTCACGACAGAATATCAGTTTTGTAGTAAAACTTGAAGATATGATATATCGCCGTTCCGCAAGTGAGACACCTTCATGCACAGATACTTATTACAAAATTACAATTTCTAGCCTGCATTTGCCCACATTGAAAATGGTAAACCACAAAAAACCATCTGCAAGACAGCCGCCAAATGCATTCGAGCCATCTCGCTTTCTGAATCCAGGGATTGTTAGCTCATCCCTTCAAGGCGCAGACCTGCCCCGGTCCGTGAGAAATTTCGGAAAACTACACTACAGGCCATTAAAATTGTTACACCACGAAGATGACGTGCTATAGACGCGAAATTTAACCAGCAGGAAGAAGATGCTGTGATATACAAATGATTAGATTTCCAGAGCATTAACACAAGGTTGGCGCCGGTAGCGACACCTACAACGTGCTGACATGAGGAAAGTTTGCCACCAATTTCTCATAAACAAACAGCAGTTGACCGGCGTTGCCTGATGAAACGTTGTTGTGATGCCTCGTGTAACTTAATGTAATACATTAATTTCCTCAAGCCAGCCTGTAAATCCTTGACGTTAAGGTGCTCTGGCAATTCTTTGACAGCAAACAAGTGCGAATGAGGAAAATGCTTATCCTGTACGTTTATGAAAAGTCTTAAATATTCAGGTTCTCCATGGAAGGAGCATTTTTTCTTGTTGTGTTTTAAACCAGACTCTGTGATAACTTTCAACACTCTGAATTTTCCATACGTCCAGATGAGTGCGCTGCACAAACATAACATCATCTACAATGTTTGTACAGGAAGGGACTTCGGTTGTTCTTCCAAAAAAGGTTGAAAGGTAACAGGAGCTGAGGCAGTTCCGAATGGCAGTCTTTGAAACTGGAACACACCCGGGCAGTTTCTGAACACAAACAACAGCTCAAGCTACTCATCCTGTGGTAACTGTAAATATGCCTCATGTAAATCAGTCTTCATCTTGTGGTGCAGGTCTTCTTCTTGTCTCCGTGCTTGCTAACAAAATGGGATGAGAAGTTCCGCCTTATGCAAGACACCTTTTTTCTTTTGTTTCACCCACACATGTTTCAGCACTTTTATGCTATCATCAGTGGGTTCTATTTTTATTTTCAACTGTTAATTTGTTGTTAACATATTAACATTCGCGTCGTTTACAACATTATGTAAAAGTTGCATTTATAACTTAACTGGCGAAAAGTGACATACCTTACATTATGGCCGGCCGAAGTGGCCGTGCAGTCTGGAACCGCAAGACCGCTACGGTCGCAGGTTCGAATCCTGCCTCGGGCATGGATGTTTGTGTTGTCCTTAGGTTTAACTAGTTCTAAGTTCTAGGGGACTAATGACCTCAGCAGTTGAGTCCCATAGTGCTCAGAGCCATTTGAGCCAACCTTACATTATGTTATTATCCTCTTGTTTTGGTAGCTGTTATGCTACACAATATACAGCATGTCATCTGCAAACAGCAAAACGTAATTTATTTTCTATTTGTTATGTTTTTACGAACGGAAATAAGACTGTATCACGTTTTCATTCTGTAACTTACAGTTTTGAAGTTGTGGTACGTTTTCCTGTTTTGTTGGCGAAGTAAATAGGCTTACTTCCTTGCCTGTGTTCGCATGGCAATGCAGTTTTTCGATTACTCAAAACATAGGCGGAGTTTTCGCTGCCATTACGTGTTGTTGTGGCTGTGTGGCGTTCATTTGTTTCGTAGCGTGTTCTGCTGGGTGAGGCGCGCGAGTTTCAATTGTGTTTGGTGTTAGTGGTGTGTGGTTTACGTGGGTTTGCGTGTGTGTGATGAGTACTAGGGCAGAGAGAGAGAGAGAGAGAGAGAGAGAGAGAGACAGTGAGTGAGTGTGTGTGTGTGTGTGTGTGTGTGTGTGTGTGTGTGCGAGAGAGAGAGAGAGAGAGAGAGAGAGAGAGAAAGACTTAAAAAAAGAAAGAAAGAAAAGAGAGAGGATTTGTGTGTGTGTGTGTGTGTGTGCGAGAGAGAGAGAGAGAGAGAGAGAGAGAGAGAGAGAGAGAGAGAGAGAGAGAAAGACTTAAAAAAAGAAAGAAAGAAAAGAGAGAGGATTTGTGTGTGTGTGTGTGTGTGTGTGTGTGTGTGTGTTTTACTCGTATAGTTCTTCTATTGTGGCGAAGAGAGTTTTGTTGCACAGTGATGTGTATTCATTGAGTACTTTCTTTCCTTGGGCTATTGATTTTTGGATGTGGTAGTTTTCTTCTATAGTTAATGTTTAGTATAGGCTGCTGCTAGTTTTTACGATGTGAAGGTCAGTTTCAATGTTTGTTGGGTGGTGGTTGTGTACTACCAGCTGGTCTGCAAATGTTGAGTGTGTGCTATTGCTTTTCAGTGCTCTGAGGTGTTCATTATATCTGGTTCTGAAGGTCCTGCATGTATGGCCCACATATACAGATTGACAGCAGTTGCAAGTAAGTTTGTAGATGCCAGACTGGCTGTATTTGTCATTGTTGGTGGTAATTCTTCCGAGTCTGCTCTGTATTGCGTTGTTGGTTCTGTTTGCTATGTTGAGTCCTTGTTTCTTTAATATATTACCCACCCTGTGCGTGACTTACAAGTCATTTTGTGCCATTTCTTGCTTACTGCCTGCTGATTTGTTGTGTGATGAGTTGTGTTTGTATGTGTGTGTGTGTTTCATGGTTATGTGCTGTTTGTTTTTGTATTTTGTGGTTTATTTTGTCTACTCTCTTTGCGCCATATCCATTTTCCTGTGCAATTTGTTTTATTGTGTTCAGTTCTTGTGTGTAGTCATGCTTATTCATGGGTATTTTGTTCAGCCTGTGAAGTAAATATCTGAGGCTGGTTTCTTTGTGAGTTATGGGCTGATTGGATTGGTTATGAATAGTGGTGCTGGTGAGTGTGGGTTTTCTGTAGATTGTGAAATCATGTTTGTTGTTTCTCTTGTGTATAGTGAGATCTAAGAAATTAAGTTTTTCATCTGTTTGTATTTCTATGGTGAATTGTATTTGTGGGTGGATGGAGTTCATGTTATCATGAAGTTCTTTTATGTGGGACAGTGGTTCATCTATTAAGCAAATTATGTCATCTAATTATCTGTACCAATATATTATTTTGTACTGTTTTGGTATTACTATTTTGTCAAAGATTTGTTTTTCTATCTGGTTGAGGAAAATGTCAGCTAGGAGGCCACTGATTGGGGATCCCATGGGTAGTCCATCTTGTTGAGAGTAAAATCTGTTGTTGAATGTGCAGTAGTTCTGTTCTGTGATGAGCCGGAGTATGGCTAATATTTCTTGTATGTTTGTTGTGGGTATGTTTCCTTGCAGTTCGAGGTTTCTTTCTATTATGTTGATGGTTTCTTCTGTTGGGATGTGTGTGTACATTGAAATTGTATCAAATGAAACCAATGTTGCTGTGTTTGGTATGTTTTCATTTTTTTTTATTTTTTCTATTAAGTCACTTGAGTTCTTTAGACTTCCGTTGTCAGTGTATTTGTATATTGTCTGTAGCAGAGTGTGTGTGTGTTTGGCTAAGTGGTATGTTGGTGCTTTGGTGAAGTTAATTAACGGACATATGGGTATTGCGGTTTTCTGAACTTAAGGCAATGATTTTAGGGTGGGGGGGGGGGGACACTACAAATGTAGTGTGCGGTCATACAAGGTGAGAATGTGGGTCTCGCGGGAGGCGTGCGCGAGATAGTCCCTGCAATCGCGTTATCCCCTGTGCCTTCGATGGCTCAGATGGATAGACCGTCTGCCATGTGAGCAAGAGATCCCGGGTTCGAGTCCCAGTCGGCGCAAAAAAATTTACACCTCTCCTCGTTGGTACATATCAACGCCCGTTAGCAGCTGAAGGTATTAATATAATTCTAATTTCCAGGAGAGCTTCTGTTAAGTTTGGAAGGTAGGAGACGAGGTACTGGTAGAAGTAAAGCTGTGAGGACGGGGCGTGACTCGTGCTTGGGTAGCTCAGTCGGTAGACCACTTGCGCGCGAAAGGCAAAGGCCCCGAGTTCGATTCTCGGTCGGACACACAGTTTTCAATTGCCAGGAAGTTTTTTAAATCTAATTTCGTTCTATACGGCTGCAGGTCATCAATGGTCTCTGTTCTTTCGCATATGTCCGAAAGAACAGACATAATATCCGTATAAGTATGTATTATCATAAGTGGGTCAGAAATAATTTTCTATTTATTCTGCACAAAGACAGGGAAAGGTTCAGTAATTATGAGGGTAAAATCTAGGCGTAGAATATATTCGTGATTTATTTTATACATGGCATAGCAAAAATTAAAGTATGCTGCTACTAATTACAAAGAGTTCAGTGAAAACAAGTAGTGCATACATGACCAAAATAGGTTACGATAGCTGATTGTTGGTAAGGTTCTGTGGGGGATGGGAGTAGTTAACTGATCGCGTCAATTTACAATCATCGTTACTCTATCATGAATTTAATAAGCGAGTATGCTGTGATTGGAAAGCGTAATGATGACAGCAAGTAAACTGATGCATAATTGTAGGATAAATCGATTGTTCGAGGTTTCCTTAACGCCACAAATTCACCGAGTCAACACACCTGTCCATCCCTGTTTTGTTGCAGCTCTGACGCACTGTTACCACAGATGCTGCCCTCTATCTTTTGTCAGGGTCTAGGCCTTGGGTGCAATGGCCTATCCAAAGTACTCCGCCCAAGCCTTCTGTCCACAGGCTAAGTTTTCCTTCCTCTGGAGTCCACCGTCGAAACCTCCTCTGTCTTCTACGTCCCAAACCGAGGTCTTCTACTGTCTCCAGTGTCGAAAATCAAATTGTCCCTAAAACAAAACTCCCCTCGTTCCGGCTGCTGTTTTCCATGCGTTTAAAGCTTTTGGATCGAGTGCTATACTTATCGCCAATGACATACTTTTGTAAAGATTTACGTCTTTCCCCCAGAGGTTCTATAAGATTATTTCCCCATGCCATTGAATGAGTCCTCCCCTCAATGTGAAAGTTGGTCTCAGACTCAACGTCACTGGACATCCACCAATGACTGCCAATGTTTCGTCCACTAGCACCTTTTCGCTACAGTAGGAAAACGAAAAGGAAAAAAACAAACATCTTACTTTTCTTAGCATCAGCTTGGAATGTTACCCGACACGAGATTTTAATTCCAGATAATTGGTGTCTTGGTGCATTTTCGGAAAACGTTACCTACGGCTGGAGCTTCTGCTACATCCGGTCCTCGGCAGGTGGGGTGGGGGGTGGGGTGGGGGGGGGGAGGAGGAGCGCTGTATTCTAACGAAGAAATCTGAGTTTATTGACCATGCCTCTGGAGTTCCAATTGCTTGGCGCCCACATCGTTCTGATACCTACCTAGCAGCAAGTGCACCGTCCAGGAAACTGTCTCCCGCATCCCCTGGGGTCACCCTGCGGCGCAATCGGCATCTTCCTCGAGCGCCTACTCGTCCCGAATACGCTCTAGTCCGTCTCAATACCTAATTACTGCTGCAGGCAGGAAATTGATTCAGAACGTAAATACCACAGAAAGATGGTAATGCCATTGGAATCACTGACATATCCATCGCCTAAATTCCAGCTGTGATTATCGAGTCTAATTTTCATTAATTTGATAATTAATCCCGAAATCGCATTCATTAGTGAGATGTTAGTAGCCGGAATAACTAGCCACCTTTCAAATGAATCATGAGATATTTGCAAATTAGCTAAGTTTTTTTAATGTCTGAACAATTTTACCTGTATTGAAAACGGAAGTTTGTTTTACTTTACAATAAGTTCAGTCGATAAATGTATTTATCTTGTAATTTTGATTTGATAATTCTTCTACTTAATTTGATTTCACTTACTGCTTACTGGTATGTAGTAGTATAAGTATAATGTAATAAATAGACGACTAAATACAGTACTGAGCAGATTTTCTCTATTGCAAAGATTTTAATATCAATACAATACGGCCAGCCTGTATCTTGGAACATGTATTTACATTTGGAGAAACCTAAAAGTATTTGGCATAATCTATCCAATTTCACAAAAAAACTAAGTACGTAAGAAGAGAATGCCAACATTTAAAGAGGGAATAAGAAAATATGTTAAACTTGTATTACAAACCAGGCTGCAGGCGGAAGTCTGAAAAATGTCCTAAGGCTTAAACTCTCCCTTATTGCAAAGGCACGAAGCAAGACTACATGATTCGTTAGACAAAAAAATACATGATAAGTTCTCTTCAGAATAAGGATGTTGTACTTATCAATGTATGACGGAACAGATGTGCTTTTGACGATGTGTAAGGTAGATACATTATAAAATTTTCTCAGCAATATAAGGAATTTATGTCTCACAATGGGTTACAGAAAACGTAGCTGAATTTTTGAAGAGTTCATTTTCTGGGATTCTTTGCGTTTATTAACATCTTTGGGCCTGGATGATTTGTTGATCGGCAGTTCTGTTTCTTCTAATACGCGATCTCTAGTTCTCAGAATCAGTAATGTGAGGCAGTCGTTTAGATACGTGAGCAAACTGTCAAATGTCCAACGGCGTTGGCGCATCCGTCAACAGCAACAATGGCTTTCCAGCTTACGAGTTTAACTACGGCCTTTTTTATACATCTCCGTCCGTTGGAGCGGCAACCCCAAGGATTGAGGCAGCTACCTCTTCAATTGTCCAATTGCTTGACGCTTACGATCTCCTGTGCCACTAAAGACACAATACTAATCAGGACCAGTGCAAGATTAATTTTCCGGAAGAAACGCCAGAGGATACAGATTCAGCTGCTGATATTTCTCATAACAAGAGCGCTAATGACAGCTATCAGAAAAAGTTGGGAGTGGTGTTACCACGTGTCATTTGATTCCTGTGCAAGCAGCCTATGCTATCATGTGCCATAGCTCTTGTTTTCACATACACGTGATGTTTTACGTGTGATAAGACGGGCTGCGATGTTTCCATTCAATGTGGCCCGTTATTCGGACTCTTAAAGATGGAGCATGGGTTTCGGGAGAACTATGTACGGTAGAAGTGGCCCTTAAAAGAAGCGAGAGAAAGTAGTTGTGCAATATAATACCTAAGACTGGTGTTTCAGTATTAGCTGTTTACAGAGGAGTGCACAAATAAAAACTTGCTTTAAAAATTTATAAATAATAGAGATATCTTTTCTTCTGATAAACCTGACTGCTTGTACTGCGATACGTAAAGTGGCAGGATAATCAACGTTGGATTTCTGAATTTGTTAACAATTACGCTATGAGACTCTCCACAGGAACATTGCATGGTGTGAAACTGAAGGAATTATATTTTTCTCAGTAAATCATAGGTTTCGATAGATATGTGAACAGCGTTTTTTCAAAGAACTATCAACACTGGGTGTTTGTATTCTTGTACCGACACTCGTCAAGTAACCTTAAGTCTTATCGTTAGAATAATGTTTACAGCTGCGCATTACGAAAGACCATAATAATAGGAAATTTTTCAGGGGGCTCACTCTAGGTGTGGGTTCTAGAATACTGGTGGTGATGGTGGTGGTGGTGGATATAGAGGTGGTGGTGGTGATGACAATGACAGTGATAACCTCTCACAGCAGTATGTCATAGAGAACTCTAGAAAAGAGGTAACAGAAGGGAACACCATTCACCGCGAGTTCCATAATGCGGTTAAGTAGTTTAATTTATCTCGTTGTCGCAAGACGATTTTTTTTTACAGTGATGCCACAAAATTAATCACGAATAATATTGGGATTGTGTTTCTCTTCTCTTGGGTGGAAGCAGCTAGATAAAAGTCCACGAAATTTTTACATGTAATAGTATAACGGTAACTGCAGAAAACTTTTTGATCAATTGTTCCCAAAAATACCATTAGATAACGTCTTTTGATGCGTACGTTGCATCCCATATGTTACAACGGTCCCCCCCCCCCCCTCCACCAAAAAAAAAGAAAGACGTCTAAAATATTTAAGGGACCGCACTTACACAATGTGCAGGTCTGTCTCCATATGTAAATTTTCAGCATTATTTTCTGTATTTATAGAATCAATAATTCGTACCTGAGCTTCTTTCGTTTGTGATAACTCTGTTTCACCTACGTCGAGCCAATCTTGATATCAACATTCCTACGTACGTTTGAAGCTGGAGTTTGACATGTTTTCTCCTTCTGACTCTCCCACTTATGAGATTTATGAATCGATCTTGCTTTTCCCACTTTCGATTGACTTTCTTTTCGATTATACGAACTGATGGTAGTAGCCGTTATATTAACTTCAAAGTTTCCACAATTTTTGTTTTTCTTACTGGTAATATCTGAGGAACGGCTGAGCCTTAGAAAAATAAGTTTACATTTAATTTTTTAAAACGTGTCTTACATTTTCTTCATTGTTTCTGCAGCGTGCAAGTTAAGGTTTGGTCTCTACTAATACGTCTCTTATGTTGAATTATCCTTTCTAAAATTTCTTCCTCTCATCTTGTTTCTGTGTCTCCAAACATTGTTTACTACTACCCTGTTTTCCCGGCTACATACCAACATACCCCAGGCTGTAGCAAATACGGAATGTAACTAAATTCCCTTTAGGGACTTTAAGGAGAGATTCCTTACACTAAAACAAGAAAAAAAGTCTAGTAAATACGGATTCTGCAAGTAAAATGCATACCTTTTGACCCAAGGGCACAGGTTTCAGAGTATCGAACATTTGCTCATCATCAACCCAAAGTTTTATTACAAAAGCTGATTTCGGTTATAAACACAGTGAATAACAAGCCGAAGTATCGCCGTACCCCAGTGCTATGCACTTTTCTCACCCACATTACAGCTCTCACTCAGTCAGACGTTTGTGGAAAAACCGGAAAAGAAGAGAAACGAGATACTTCAATAGTTATTACGGAGGTATAGCCAGAACTATATGGACTGATCAGACAAGGGATATGGACGTTCTCCGCTGAATCGACGAGGAAAATATTAAGTGAAAACGTTAATTACAAGTCATACAGGATAATGGAGCATTTTAAAACATAAAGCATACCCACGGTAGTAGCGGAAGCTATAGGTAACCAAAATTCAATGTGAGTCCCGCCCCTCCCGCCTACAATAAAAACAGAATTAAGAAAACTGAATTAACAACTGTTCGCAGCTTGCTTCGAGCGACTGTGTCAGCATCAAGGCCACGGCCAAGTTCTGTTTCGGTCGTAGCCCAACCATACTCATGATAGTTACCTGGCGTTAACTTTTAATCTCATTACCTTTCTTCCGACAAACTATGCTACACATATCTCCGTCAAGAGGCCTTCGGCTCGGATGGACTCACTAGGACGAAAAATATTGTTGATACTGTTGAGATTATGATGTCTGATGTTTTTAAAATAATTACAATTCAGCCATAGTTTCCTCGGAGATAACATAACTACTTTAACCGATGGAGCAACCGTGCGTTCTTCGCTGATCACAGTCGTCATCCGTGGTTGATGAACACGCCTGGTCATTACCAACGGAGGCTGCCGTCCGCCGCCAGATGTACTCTCAACTTAATGCTCGTAATATCTTCGAGAGCACTGCAGCCGTCTGGATGAAGGTATTTGGGGAAAGGAGTGGGGTCTTCGTAGCCGGCGTATCTCGCCGCCTCATGCTGCTCGCATCGCCCTCTGCGTCGTGGCGGCGATGTAGCTGCTGCAGCCACGGATGTTGTCTCGCAGCGTCTTAAACCCACCATTGCCCCCCCCCCTCCCCCTCCCAATCGCTGCCATCAAGCTTATCACCAGGGCACACGTTCTGGCCGTATTGCCAAGGGATGACGACGAAATTCTCCAATCAGCTCGTCGTCCTAGAGTCAGCTTTGCCCTCCGGTAATCCCATTGCTTCTCCTCCATGAGCGTCTCCGTTGAGGGTTTTGTCTTCCATTTTCATCCTCAGTACTGAAGAGTATTGGTGGAAAACGGTATAAGAGACAGGAAATGAAAAAAACTTCTCGAATGTTATGTAATGTTTGTCATTAATAATGGGTTTATTGGATCGTTAAGTACAAAAACAACCAGTACTGAAAAGGAAAATTTTCAAAATAACAGATTAGGTGAAAAGAAAAGTGAAGTGTTTTAAAATTTATTTAAAACTGTCTCTTTAAAACAATTGCCTTACTGACAAACGTTTCTGTAACGTATGTGGTATTTCCAAATACACGCAAGGAAGCACAGACAGAAGATCTTATTTCGCCGCTTGTTTGAGGTGATAGGTTTAACTGAGGAAGATCATCCTAATGGGTCACATTTTGCATTCTCTAACTTTTCTTGAAAATGAAATCGGCGTCCTATTTCTCAGTTTCACTGAGGGTTTTCTTGCCAAGAATTTTCTTGGAATTACTCACTGTCGCTGAAGAGAGTTGGGTCAGCTTGATGTATTGATGTACAGATCTGCTACGGCGTCCATCGTAAAAAAGTTTAGAAGTAACACCCCTTTCCATTCATTTGGCAGCTACTTAAATTTTTATTTGCACCTGCATGTTACCTGCAGTAAACTGATGCAAATACTCCCTAATACATTATATAAAATAAACGAATCATGTACCTTTTCACTATTACAACAATGCATATTTAATTTATAATAACAAAAGAAATGGTTCAAATGGCTCTGAGCACTATGGGACTTAACTGCTCAGGTCATGAGTACCCTAGAACTTAGAACTACTTAAACGTAACTAACCTAAGGACTTCACACACATCGATGCCCGAGACAGGATTCGAGCCTGCGACCGTAGCGGTCGCGCGGTTCCAGATTGTACCGCCTAGAACCACTCGGCCACTCCGGCCGGCTTACAATAACACCTAGAAGAAATATGGTTCACAAAGGTATTTTAAAGTTATGAAGGTGACATGTACTTTCAAGTCTTTCCTAGCAACCGATTTCTTCCAATCAGTATTATGTTCTGTGTTAAGGTCCGTCTTCACGCAGTAGTACCCTACTAAAGCACGTAAATTTATATGTCTATGGAAAAGCACAGAGAACAGTATGTATAGGAGGCCTCTCCACTAACAATCTGTGTAGATGGCACTTATATTGCTCCCCATAGAATGTAATGGTCGTATTTCTGGTGCCATCTTTGGACAACACCTTAAACTAAATGAAAATAGCCTGGCACTTGTGTTGTTTCATACAGTATTAGCAACAGTACATCTATTTCAATGTGAAATCGGAATATGAGGTATGTTGGCACTTGTACCATTTCCCACCAACAGTCTTCAGTGGTCGTTACATATACCGTCATTTCCACTTACCGTTTCTCATTGCTCCTAAAACGGTTTCTATTTTCTTACCACTTGCCTTCAGTTCTCAGCTGAATGAACAGAATTAATCAACAAATAAGTTGAGAGAGTACTAGTTACTCTCTCACCTATTTCTCGTATATGGAAAATTATTGAAGATTGTGTTACATCCTGATGCACCCTAAGCAAAACCTTAGAAAGTTAACGGCCCGAGCAGACGTTGATGGAGCCTGGTAGGCCAATAAAAGCATGATGTATTTTTATGGTTCTTGCCTGGTAGAAATGGCATATTGGGAGTTGAAAGCAATTGGCGGCTGGCCCATCCCTTAGTAAATCTTGCCGGACAGGTCCACAACTGTACAGTACAGATCGGGCAGCCCCTAGTCGACACTGGTTTCCAGCAGAACAATGCCGTGAAATCTGCTGCTGCCTCAGCTGAAACCTGGCTGGAGTCAATGGTCTGCAGGAGTGGGTCTACACAGTGGAGTCGATTAGCAGGCATTGTGTGCAGAGCCACACATACTAAAAATTTACAAGTTTTTGTGTTCACCGATACTGCAAATAGGCCTCTGAACCACTTCTATCGGCCTCCTTGGTTGTATAGGAAACTCCGACTCTGAGAAACATTTAGAGGTAGAATCTTTATTACACCTCATAGCTAGGACTAACAAGCTCCAAGGCAAGTAAATGTTGATAATTATCTTTAAGACTGTATCTGTTTGCTCGTTGCCGTGGGAAGCGGCACATCTTCAGAGAAAATCATCTTATACCTCTGCGAAAACTTAGAAAAAAGGCAGTAATTAAAGGTTTCCTTTTTTTTCAGAGATGCAGGTTTCTTAACTCTCACTCTCTAGAGACCTGTGATTGGCTCAAGATGGGGGAAGGCAGTGTCGTTCGTGCACTTTTAAGGAAAAACCGAATTTTTTTTTCTCTAGTGGTGGAGGGCTCTCGGGTGTGGGAATTTGGTATGGAAGCAATTCTGGTTGAAGCTCTGGCATGAGTGGTTGGTACTTGGGACCTGTCCTGAGACTGACTTTTCATGTGAGTAACTTAGACTGGGGAGCCGGTGGTGAAGTTCTTAATGAACCAACAATGTGTCTTCAAATGTCTCGGACTACTCGTTTGCTGAGGGCACACTTATTCGTTTCTAGTTCACCAGTCTTCACGTTTGGTATCCTTGTGCACTCTGTCGTATAAGTGAGCCAAATTGGTCCTAGGTATGACCAGCGAACGGGTGTCAGACACTGAAATGTGCCGTGATTTCAGCGTTCTGGTAGAGAATAAATTACGATCTGTCGGCCTGATCGCTAGACCGTGAGATTTCTGCATTTCTTTCGTGGCCACGATCGATTCGCAGGTGCCACCTCCACATCTCACCTCCGCTGCACACATCTCGCCAGCTACAACTTACATCGCTGCAAGAAGCAAATTGGTGACGTACTGCAGCTCTGGCACTGTAAGGGCGTACAGATCTCAATCGGCACTTGCTCTCACTTGCACCTATGTAGAGAGACTACAGCAGATTTGATCAAAGTCCGCTCAGCCTCAGATGCATTCAGATTGCGTTATCCACATTTTTAGGGCCAGAGTACTTGATTCACTCCACTAATTATACTATCTCTGCCACCCAGTATTCTTGTCCGGTGTAGTCTAGAATCACCTGTTAGTTGTTTACGGTATTCAACCAATAACTTGTTCAGCATAAGCTATGTCTGTTTTAGAGAATAAATATATGCTATTAGAACAATAAAATTATAACAATTTTCTCAATCATTTAAACAATCCCCACTAGGGTTACCTCCAAAGTTACGTGACAACCTTGTGGTTATCGAGCAAAATACGTATGTGAAATATACACTTAACAGGGCTTACACAGACTGCGCCATTTTTATCTGCGGAAGCTGGTCATGGGTCCCATTGCTTTGACGGCTCACACTTGATGAGCCTTTGTTCAGCGTACCTCTATAACTTGATTCCCCTCTTCTAAGCTCGACAATGTCAGCTAAATGTAAGCGAAGAAATAGCAATATTCTGTATGTCATACAATGAGGTGACATAAGTCATAGGCTACATCCTAATATCGTGTCGGCAATTTTTTTTCCAGGCAAAGTGCAGCAACTCCATGTAGCATGGACTCCTGAAGTCGCTTGAAGTACTCTGCAGAAATATTGAGCCTTACTGCCCCTGTAGCCGTCCATAATTACGAAAGTGCTGCCGGTGTAGGAAGTTGTGAACGAACTGACCTCTCAATTATGTCTCATAAATGTTCGGTGTGATTCATGTCCGGCGATCAGGGTGCCCAAATCATTCGCTCTAATTGTCCAGGGTCTTCTTTAAACTAATAGCAAGCAATTGTGGCCCAGTGACATGGCTCACTGTCATCCATGGTTGTTTGGGCACGTGAGGTCCATGAATGGCTGTAAATGGTCTGCAAGAAGCCGTAGATAAGCATTTCCAGTCAATGATCGGTTCATTATGAAGCCACCACCAGATCGCCCAGTGCCTTGATGATATTCGGGCCCGTGACTTCGTGGGGTCTGCGCCATACTCGAAACCTACTGCCAGCTCATAGCCACTGAAATCGGTTCTCACCTGACCAAGCCACGGTTTTCCAGTTGTCAAGGGCCCACCGATTCGGTTACGAGCCCAGGAGAGGCGCTGCAGGTGACGTGCTGTTGGCAGAGGCACTCACGTGAATGTGATCTGCTGCTATAGGCCTTTAAAGCCAAATTTCGCCGCACTGCCTATTGGTTACGTTCGTCGTACCTCCAACATTGATTTCTGCGGTTATTTCATGCAGTGTTGCTTCTCTGGTATCAGTGCTAACTGTACTAAAACGCCCCTTCTCTCTGTCGTTAAGTGATAGCCGTCGGTCACTGTGTTTTCCGTGACAATGACACTGTGGATCCCAAAGTACTGAATTCCCTAACGACTTCCGAAATTGAATGCTCCATGCGTCTAGCTCCAGCTATCATTCTGCATTCAGAGTCTATTTGTGGTGTCACCGCCAGACACCACACTTGCTAGGTGGTAGCCTTTAAATCGGCCGCGGTCCGTTAGTATACGTCGGACCCGCGTGTCGCCACTATCAGTGATTGCAGACCGAGCGCCGCCACACGGCAGGTCTAGAGAGACTTCCTAGCAGTCGCCCCAGTTGTACAACCGACTTTGCTAGCGATCGATCACTGACAAAATACGCTCTCATTTGCCGAGACGATAGTTTAGCATAGCCTTCAGCTACGTAATTTGCTACGACCTAGCAAGGCGCCATTATCAGTTACTATTGATATTGTGAATCATGTACCGTCAAGACCGACGTTCTTCATTAACTGATTAAAGTTAAGTATTCCACCAGCTACGTCCATTTTTCTAAAGTCTATATTCCTTGTCCTGTTCCAGACCTCACGCCAGCCTGCGTGAGCTAAAACGCGTGCCTTTCGGCCTCCTCTAGCAACCCGGTGTTGGCTCTCCTGCCAACCAAAACACTATTAATTCCCGTCGCGCGACGATTATCAAATCGGACACTGTTTCACATAAATCTCTTGAGTTCAGACTGCTTCACAAATGTACTGCTCTTTTGTACCTCTATACGTGACGCTTCCACCAACTGTATATGTGCATATCGCTATCCTGTGTTGATGATGATGATGAGTCCCATACTTCTTTACAGAGCGTATGGGAGCGACGCGGAAGACCCGCCCCGCCTTGCTAGGCAGGGTACTAGTGGAGGTGGGTTGCCATTGCCTTCCTCCGACCGTAATGGGGATGAATGATGATGATGAAGACGACACAACAACACCCAGTCATCTCGAGGCAGGACCCCGCCGTGAATCGAACCCGGGACTCCGTGCTCGGGAAGCGAGAACGCTACCGCGAGACCACGAACTGTGTTACCTCTTACCTCAGTGTTGTTGTTGTGCTCTTCAGTCCTGAGACTGGTTTGATGCAGCTCTCCATGTTACTCTATCCTGTGCAAGCTTTTTCATCTCCCAGTACCTACTGCAACCTACATCCTTCTGAATCTGCTTAGTGTATTCATCTCTTGGTCTCCCTCTACGATTTTTACCCTCCACGCTGCCCTCCAATACTAAATTGGTGATCCCTTGATACCGCAGAACATGTCCTACCAACCGATCCCTTCTTCTGGTCAAGTTGTGCCACAAACTTCTCTTCTCCCCAATCCTATTCAGTACTTCCTCATTAGTTATGTGATCTACCCATCTAATCTTCAGCATTCTTCTGTAGCACCACATTTCGAAAGCTTCTATTCTCTTCTTGTCCAAACTATTTATCGTCCATGTTTCACTTCCATACATGGCTACACTCCATACAAATACTTTCAGAAATGACTTCCTGACACTTAAATCTATACTCGATGTTAACAAATTTCTCTTCTTCAGAAACGCTTTCCTTGCCATTGCCAGTCTACATTTTATATCCTCTCTACTTCGACCATCATCAGTTATTTTGCTCCCCAAATAGCAAAACTCCTTTACTACTTTAAGTGTCTCATTTCCTAATCTAATTCCCTCAGCATCACCCGACTTAATTAGATTACATTCCATTATCCTTGTTTTGCTCTTGTTGATGTTCATCTTATATCCTCCTTTCAAGACACTGTCCATTCCATTCAACTGCTCTTCCAATTCCTTTGCTGTCTCTGACAGAATTACAATGTCATCGGCGAACCTCAAAGTTTTTATTTCTTCTCCGTGAATTTTAATACCTACTCCAAATTCTTCTTTTGTTTCCTTTACTGCTTGCTCAATATACAGATTGAACAACATCGGGGAGAGGCTACAACCCTGTCTTACTCCCTTCCCAACCACTGCTTCCCTTTCATGTCCCTCGACTCTTATAGCTGCCATCTGGTTTCTGTACAAATTGTAAATAGCCTTTGGCTCCCTGTATTTTACCCCTGCCACCCTTAGAATTTGAAAGAGAGTATTCCAGTCAACATTGTCAAAAGCTTTCTCTAAGTCTACAAATGCTAGAAACGTAGGTTTGACTTTCCTTAATCTTCCTTCTAAGATTAGTCGTAAGGTGAGTATTGCCTCACGTGTTCCAGTGTTTCTACGGAATCCAAACTGATCTTCCCCGAGGCCGGCTTCTACTAGTTTTTCCATTCGTCTGTAAGGAATTCGTGTTAGTATTTTGCAGCTGTGACTTATTAAACTGATAGTTCGGTAAATTTCACATCTGTCAACACCTGCTTTCTTTGGGACTGGAATTATTATATTCTTCTTGAAGTCTGAGGGTATTTCGCCTGTTTCATACATCTTGCTCACCAGATGGTATATAAATAATTCTTATAAATGTTTGTTTTTACTGAAGTAATCATTTTTATCCAGAACATCTTTTTATGAAGACGTCTTTGACCCATTGATAGTTCCTACTACTTTCAGAAAATAGAAAAAAATCCTATCTCTTTAATAAATAATTTTGAGCAGCAGCTACTTTTGGTAAAAGCTGTGGCATTTGTACTGTCCGTAACAAGAGTGGACTCCAGAATAGCACATTTTTATGGGTATCTTACCTTTTAATAGTGTCTATCGAAAATTGCGAATTTGTAGGCGTTAAGGCAGCACGACACTGAGTTCAACGACTGCGTAAAACCATCTCAAAACAGTACTAAGACTGGAAGTTGCATGAAATACATGCTGCATGAGGTCAGAATAGTTTAACAACTATGCGTATATCGGAGAACAGGTCGGCTAATACTGCACGAATAGTATTGACCTTTAGTGATATTTTGATACAGTTTATATTACAGCGCAGTGATATAGTAGTAATAATGAAATAAAATATCCTCGAATTGCTGAAAGTAAAGTAGTTCACCAGTTTGCTTTTGTTCTACACTATTACTTTTACAGTTAACCGGTTTTCGGCTTACAAGGCCATCTTCAGACATTTACTGAGTATTATCCGCTGTTGTCTAATAATAATTTTTAATTTATTTTATTAGCTTTGTTTATTAATAGAAACTGTTATGTATGGATGCAATACTTATTGTGTGTTAAACGTTTTCCTGTCAACTCCATTGTTAGTTTTGTACTGTTCAATTTTTACTTTTTCGTTGCATTACCACCACACTGTCAAAGATGTTACTTACTGTATGTTCCTACTTCAGTCTAGACGTGTTACTTCTCTTCCAATGTTCTTTGCTAACATTGTAACTTCTTTGTTGATAATACTCAGTAAATGTCTGAAGATGGCCTTGTAAGCCGAAAACCGGTTAACAATAAAAGTAAAATCGTAGAACAAATGCTAACTGGTGCTTTTCATTTATTGTAATGTTGTTCTACCAAGAACCGACGGAAGATTCTGTTAAAAGTAATTCAAATTACGTAGGAAGAAGATTAATCGGCAATACCCACAAAAAATATATAGAATGAACAAAAATAAGAGAGCCTGCATGATTTTGTAGTACTAATATAAGCGGTGGTTTCGGTTATACCACATGGCTTTGTTATTCCAAAACACAATAATAGCTGTGACGGAACAACACAGGAAAAAAAGTATCGTGTACAGAGGCTATGTTGAAACTAGTAGAACAAACTCTTAACACGGCAACGATTCAGCAATCGTATAAATTTGAAGAGACTGAAGAAATCCAGAGGTTTTATTTAGCCCTTGACCTAGGTTTTGGTATTTATAGAAATATCTTTTTCAGAAAGAGTGGGCCCCGAAAATGTACATAAACGGTTACAAGCTATTTTTACATACATGACAACATACTAATTACAGGAAGACATTTGTGAGGAAGGCGTACTCACTTGTTACGTCACATAGTGGTAAATTACATAAGCTCCACCTCAAAACCATCACATGGCAGATTAAATGCACAAATGTACTCGTGCACTGGTAAAAGCTCTTTCCTAGATAAAATTGTAACCAGAGTCCAAAGAACAACATTTTTGCGTAACGTACGTATTTATCACGCCAAAGGCCAACTGTTCATTGGTACAGGCTCAAGCGATAAGAAAAATTTGGATGCAGAGTGCGCTATAGACAAGCGTGTAAGAGCTATGCTTTGCTTGGGCTGAGTAACAGCATTTTACTCTAAAGTAACAGTGAAAATTTCTACAGCAAGGCTAATAATAGTGCAATAAATTTACAGGTATAAGATCTGTAATACAGTTGCCGACAGAATAATACTGATCAAATATTTGCGGAAGAAGAGCAAATCCGAGCTAAAACAACGTTACTAAAAAGAGAAACTCCGCTTAACATTACGGAAACTTAAGCGATGAGGAAAAATTCGAAATAAGAGGGAGCTATATACATATGCGAAAGCCTACGCACTGTCGGTGTTAAGTAGCATAATTTTACACTAAAGCTAATTGTCAATCTTCTGTAGAAGACCAGTTATAAATTCAATAATTTTAGAGGTGTATATTAAATTCTCTGCAAAACATTTATGCATCAGAGTGGTACTGCACCTAAATTTAGCATGTAGAAGATAACAATGCTATTACAAAAAATTATCTCTGCTACAAAAATGTTGAGGAAAAAGTAAAATGGTTAAAGGTACAACACAACATAAAAATGAGGACCCAAAACGTAAACCATATTACAAAATAGCTTTTTTTATAGTAACAACTGTAGTAACATATGCTGACAAGGTCACGAAAAATTAAACCCAGTGATATGAAATGTAAGTAGCTCAGTAGTAGAGAGAATGTATTTTGAGAAAAATGGCACATTCGACGATGTTAGCGGAGATCGGTAGACACGTATTGTGTGACCGTGAGCAGCGATTTAAAGCCCTGAAGGAAGTGCTTACTCGCGAGTTGCAGTTGATCGAAATGTTAGCGTCCCTCTTAGCAAGACGTTCATACTCTTCTTCTAAAAAATTCATTATCTACCCTTTTATTTCTTTATATAAAATTACCGTTTCTTCTACTTCCCTTGGAAAATGGTCTGAAATAAGTAAATGTTCATCAAAAGAAGAATTACGAACTTTCATCCCTTTCTTACCCAACAGTTGCCGCTTGTATTTGGCTTTAATAACTCTACCAGTGCGCCCTATACAGGGTGGTCCCGAATTCATGGTACAAACTTTAATGGTAGGTGCAGGACATTGTAACAAGGATATATTGTATAGGAATGTATAGTCCCAGGTGACGCGGTGAGGCGTAAACAGGGGAAATAACGGCCGAAAGGAAAACGAAAGATTTTATTGAAATCGTTGTTGACAAGTGTCATGTTTACAGTAAGTGTTCAAAATTGCGTCCACCATGAGCGATACATGCTTGACAGCGTCGGTGCAGCGATTGGCGTACACGTTCAAAGATGCCTGGTATTTCACGCACACCTGCAGCAGCTACAGATATGCGAGCAACGAGATCCTCATCTGAGTCAACTGGAGTCTCATAAACAAGACTCTTAAGATGTCCCCATAAAAAGTAATCGAGGCAAGAGAAATCAGGAGATCGGGGTGGCCAAGGGACTGGTCCACCACGCCCAATCCATCTAGCACCAAACGTGGCATTCAGGTAATTCCGTACAGCAGTGCTGAAGTGTGCTGGCGCTCCATCGTGCTGAAACCACATGCGGTTACGAATGGCGAGCGGAACATCTTGCAGCAGTTCTGGTAACACTTCTTGCAGAAAAATAAGATAGCTTTCGCCACAGAGTCGCGTGGGTAGTAAGTATGGCCCAATCAAAAAGTCGTTCACAATACCAGCCCACACATTAATACCGAAACGTTGTTGATACGCATGTGGACGCGTTGCATGTGGATTATCTGTTGCCCACACATGGGAATTGTGCGCATTAAAGACACCCTCGCGTGAAAATGTCGCTTCATCTGTAAATAGCACATGACCTACGAAATCCGGCTGCAACGCACATTGCTGCAACAACCACTGGCAGAAGTTCACGCGAAGAGGATAATCTGCCGGATTCAATGCTTGTACTTTTTGAAAATGGAAGGGGTGTAAGCGATTTTCATTTAACACTCTGCATACAGTCTGATGACTCACATGTACGTCACGCGCAACAGTTCTTGTGCTTGACTCGGGTCTATCAGCCACTATGTTCAAGATGCGTTCTTCCAGTCTTGGAGTGCGTACAGCTCTTAATCGACCAGCGTCATGTCTGTTGACGTCGAACGTACCTGTTTCACAAAGTTGACGATGTAACCGTTGAAAAATTCTATGATCCGGCATTCGTCGATTAGGATACTCCGCGCGATACATTCGTAACGCAGCTCTGGCGTTACCATTTGCACGGCCGTACATGTAATGCATGTCTGCTTTTTCTGCATACGTAAAGTCACCCATCGTCTACGGCAGCACAATTGTGAATGGCGCTTGTCCCTACTGCGATACATCATGTTCATCTACTGCCCTCTACCGGCAGTGACACCAACCGATCACTCCATTTCTCTTTCCCCTGTTTACGCCTCACCGCGTCACCTGCGACTATACATTCCTATACAATAAATCCTTGTTACAATGTCTTGTACCTACCATTAAAGTTTGTACCATGAATTCGGGACCACCCTGTATAATAGCTAGGGAAGTCTTTACGGACGATTTTACAAGTGCCTTTAGTTTTGAAAGGTTCTTGTTCAGTTAATGTGTGTACTAAAATTTTCTCCGAACTATTGCTACAACAGAACTTAAGTTTACAACAGTATTTTCTAGTCACAAAGCAGCCTATCCTGTAGGACCCATTACCTAAGAATGGTATCCAAGTGAACTCAACGTCTTCGTTACTCTTCTGTTTGTTGTCATTTAATGTTGACCATTTTTTATTTGCTCTTTTGTCACCAAATATCTGGTCGATTATGTCTTGTTTATAATTATTATTTCTAGCAATAATCTTAATCAAGTTAATTTTGTTGTAAACATCATTTGAGGTAAGTGATGTTGTTAAATCACGATTTAACTTTATGAGCTTTGAGTGGAAAGAATCTGACGGAATAATATTATCATAGTAGGTTGTCTCATTATCAATATCGAAAGTGATACTGCCATTCTGTATGCGAGATTTCAGATCAAGGAAATTTAAATTACGCATTTCTTTTGTAAATTTAATTTTCTCCTGGAAACCGTTACAGATGTTAAATAATCGAATTCTTGGACAGTTCCAACAAGTGCAAAAATTCTGTCGTCTACATACCACGCATAAATCCGTATTTTAGTCACTAATCCTGATTTGGTTTTGAAGAAGCCTTCTTCAGTGGAGCTAATGAAGACGACAGCTAGGATGCCTTCACCAATGTCTTACATGCTGATAAACTTTTAATAGTACCGTCGTGTACGACAATACTGTTTATTTAGTGTTTACACTAATCTAATTTAATCCTCCTTATCAAGTGCAGGTTAATCACTTCCATATTAACCTAGTCCGTAACTGAAGACAGTAGTGCCATCTGTTACGCTTTCGTTGTATTAGCTAGGCTATATGCGGCCTTCTGCCGTTTAGTAATTCACTGCCGCTGGCAGTTTGAACACTCACAAGGGAACCTCCCCATCGCAGCCCCCTCAGATTTAGTTATAAGTTGTCACAGTGGATAGGCCTTGAAAAACTGAACACCGATCAATCGAAAAAACAGGAAGAAGTTGTGTGGAACTACGAAAAAATAAGCAAAATATACAAACTGAGTAGTCGATGCGCAAGATAGGCAATATCAGGGACACTATGAGCACAGAAGCGCGGTGGTCCCGTGGTTAGCGTGAGCAGTTGCGGAACGTGAGGTCCTTGGTTCAATTCTTCCCTCGAGTGAAAAGTTTACATTCTTTATTTTCGCGAAGTTATGATGTGTCCGTTCGTTCATTGACGACTCTGTTCACTGTAACAAGTTTAGTGTCTGTGTTTTGCGACCGCACCGCAAAACCGTGCGATTAGTAGACGATAGGTCGTACCTTTCCAATGGGAACCGAAAACATTTGATCGCAACGTCATAGATCAACCGATTCTCCAAAGGAAAATACATCTGATATATTCTATACGACACTGGTGGTGGCATGTGCGTCACATGATAGGAATATTGTAAGTAGGCTGTTTCGGTTTTTTTATTGGTAACGCCACCTCTGTATGAAAATCACTGGCTGTGCTGTGTGCAGTCTGTGGCTGCTTTGCATTGTTGTAATACTCGCCATTGTAGTCTTGGGCAGCGGCAGCTGGATGTGAACAGCGCGTAGCGTTGCGCTGTTGGAGGTGAGCCGCCAGCAGTGGTGGATGTGGGGAGAGAGATGGCGGAGTTTTAAAATTTGTCATGAACTGCTATATTTATATATGATGATATCAAGGTAAATACATTGTTTGTTCTCTATTAATATCTTTCATTTGCTAACTATCCCTATCAGTAGTTAGTGCCTTCCATAGTTTGAATCTTTTATTTAGCTGGCAGTAGTGGCGCTCGCTGTATTGCAGTAGCTTGAGCAGCGAAGATTTTTGTGAGGTAAGTGATTTGTGAAAGGTATAGTTTAATGTTAGTCAGGGCCATTCTTTTGTAGGGAATTTTGAAAGTCAGACTGCGTTGCGCTAACAAAATATTGTGTGTCAGTTTAAGCACAGTCATGTATAATTGTTCAAAGGGGACGTTTCATATGTCGACCCTTAGCCGAGGATACCTCACTGGAATCCTCTGATTTTTTTCTTGTAGTTTGTGTAATTAGTGGAGCTATTGTTTATTGATAGCGCGTAATCATAGAGAGAATTTCCTTTGTAGTTGTAGTTTTTCATTGTTGTACAGTAAAACAGTTGTGGCATGCATATAGATTTGCACCAAGTATTTCGCAGCTGCGCTGGCAATCAAGTAGACATTATTTCCATTGCTATGTTATTTTATTTTGCTCTTCAAATTGCGCTTTTCTGTGTTATCGTGTGAAATATTGTGACAATTATGGCGTGTGAAAAACGTAATACTAGGCTCCAAAGTAAACTGAGAAATGACAGTGAAGACGAAAGCAGTGTGTTAGCGCCGCAGAGTAATGAATTAACTAATGTTCAAAGTAGTAATTTGGTAATTGCGCATAGGGAAATGGAGCGGGCGGCAAACAATGGTGTAGACAGTGAAACAGGTAGTGAACAGGGAAGCGTTATCGATCGATTGGTCGGCAACAGCTCGCCTCAGGAATCGGGAATGACAGAACACAATATTGCAAATACTGCAGACTCAGGTTTTGGGTTCTCACCGTTTTCTCAAATGAGTCAAGACACATTTTCCGCTTGTCAAAATGTGAATGTTGCCGGTGCAACTTCACTGCCGAAAAGCACTGAGGAACATGTTTCAGACACCAGTGCATTGTTATTACAATTAATGCAACAAATGGGACAAATGCTTGAAAAGTTAGACACACTGGAACAAAATCAGAGACAAACACAACAACAGCTTCAAAAGTTAGACTCATTGGAACAAACTCTTGAACAAACGCGTGAAGATTTAACTACTGAGTTACATAACATTGAATCGAAATGTCAAAAAGTCTGTAATGACATAAAAACTCAAATTTGTGAGCATTTTCAACCTATTTTTTCGCGGCATGAAAATGCATTACAGAATCATGAAGCAGCCATAAAAGAACTGCAAACTATTGTTCATGAAAATCACAACACCTTGCAAGCTAAAATTGACTCAGTTGCATCTACTGAGTCGGTTACGCAACTTGCAAAAACTCAGGAAAACTTTAAGAACACAGTAGATACTCTGAAACTTGGTTCAGAAAAACACACTGAGGAAATAAGTACACTATCGGAGAAAGTAGCCGAACTTTTGGATCAGTTCACTAATTTATCTACGAAGGTAGATGATAATCTGATTGACGCAAGACCGGTAGTCTTTAATGACACAGAAGAGTACGAACAAATTAGGAAATTCAAACAAAATCAGATTCAAATTAATACAGAACACCAAAGAGAAATCCGGGAAGTACAAGATCAGCTGACACAGGTAATACAAGAATTACGTATTTCAGAGGACACTCGCGCTCCAACACGGGAAGAGGGACTTAGAAATACGGAAAAGCCGCAAAATAATAACACAGGGCATTTTGGAAGTTATGAAAGAAATTGGCAATGAGCACCGAATTTTGATATGGAACGGCCGACACGACCTAACAATGACCGATTTGCGACTCGCCGACATGATGATTTTGACTATAAGCTGTTCATTACTACACGTAAATTCAAAACATTTAAGAATTCTGGCAACGACATTCATCCACAAGCATGGCTCCATCAATTCTCGCATTGTTTTCCTCCCAACTGGTCGTTAGAACACAGATTAGAATTTATGTGTGGCTACTTGGAGAATGAACCAGCTGTAAGAATGCGATCGGTAATTCACGATTGCCACAGTGAAGGAGAGTTTTACCATGCCTTGCTCTCAGCATATTGGTCTCAAGCCACACACGACCGAGTAAAACATAGCATCATAATGATGAAACGTTTCGAACAATCTGAATCTTCCAGTCTTATGAAATATTTTGAAGACATGTTGCATAAGAATCAGTATCTTTCAAACCCATACAGCCCCTCAGAACTCATCCGCATTTGCTTAATCAAACTGCCTGAACATTTACGACATATTATTTTGGCAGGACGTTGCAAAGACGACATTGAAGCATTTCAGGGACTTTTACAAGAATTAGAAATTGACACTGACAATCGCGGAACGCGAAACCAGGAACATAACAATTACAGGTCACATCCGTCGCAATTCCGCGATGAAAGAAGTAATAACTTGACACGACAAGGCTATTCTCACAACACAAATCGTGACCAAAACAGACACCACCCGTATGACAACCACTGGCAGAGTAATAGTTACAGAGAAAGATCGCATTTCCGTAGTAATGAATATGACAGAGACAATCATAGAAACAGACAATTTGGCAACCAGAACTATTATTATCACGGGAGACAGAATAACTTCAGACGCAACGGTCCACCGTGCAGTGATAATTCAGGGAGAAATTCTCCACCACGTGACGGACAAGGTAGAAACTACGGAATCTACCGACATGACGACAGACGATATATTCGTAACGACAGACCTGAATTGCATCAGAACTGGCGGGATTCAAACAGAGCAGGGCACTTTCGACAACGTGAATTTGTAGAAGTTAGGTCTCCTAATCCCAATAACAACGCTCGCCAACAAAGAGACAGACAATGACTCGCGCCGCAGGCACCCACGTGCGCCGGCTGGCTCAGAGAAAAATAATCTGCTTTTTAACTTTGTCTTTGCCATATAACTTTTCACTTCACATTTCTAGTATGCTTGTCAGACTTAGAATCTGTTAACATGCAAGAATGTTTGAAGTTAAATATCCAGTCAAGAACCAAGAGAACTTATTGAAACAGAAATTACGAATGCATTGTTATAGTGAACAGACGTCACAGTGTCATTGTGTGTGTACATTCTTGCTTGTTAGTTGCACAATTATGGAACGACTATAAGGCTCACATACTTAGAACATTTACCAGTACTGCTAATGAGATTTTAATGCAACATTTTGGTTTATTTGAAAATACATTCAGAATTTAAAGTGCTTTCTGAGAGATACCAGATGACACAGAGGTTAGTTTATGTGACAGTTACACGATTTTTATCACGACACTATTAATGAGTGACAATATACAATGTTGCTTTTGCGGTGTTTCTGTTTTATATCTGCACAGTTTTCTGTTTTATTCTGGAAAGTAAAACAGGTTTTAGTAGTAACTTTTGTGGTATAGCTACAATGAGACTGCCTTTTCCGTAGCACAACAATACGTTACAGCACAGTACTTTCTTCATCATGGCAATAAGCGTAATAACTAAGAAATCTATACATAAAGCATTTCACTTTTGTTTATCATGAGGTAAGTACATTGACTTCTGCAGAACTTAGCTTTCGGAGGACGATAAGTACGACACTTCCACAGAATTATCTTACAGCAAGACGCACATTTAGCGCTACAGGACACGCATTTGAGTGATTAATTTTGTACTTAAAACATTTATTTTTAAAGATATTTGAAGTACAATGATACAAAGGTTTTCAGTGATACATTTCATTTCATTGCTGTAATCTGTAACACCTGAGGGTATAATTACATTAATCCTCAGGGGGGTACACGCTTACTTTGTGTACCATGTGTGTGGCAACCACAAGGAACCCTAGCTAATATGGTATTTGCTTATACAACTTTACACATCGGTACCATATTTCTCTAACACACAAATTACACAGCTATCTGATCATTTAACTGAGAGATAAACATTTTTTTACTACATCAGTGACACATGTTTACGCAATACACAGTTGGGTAACTTCACACTTATGAAACTGTAATTTGTCTGTACTTTGTAAACTGTTCATATTTTTTCGGAATCATTGTGATACTATGAGAGCTTTGAATGATGTATTTGGTAAGGGAGCATGATTTTAAAGTACGTTTGAGGTAGATGACACTATTGAAATGAGGTTTTGAAATTATTGCAGAAAGCTACGACGATTTTGAGATTTGACTGAGGTGTTATGATGTTATTATTACGACGACGATGTGTACTATGCTGTTGAGATATGTTTATGATCAATAAGATGATGCTACCGTAGCGGAAACTGCTGTCGTAAATATTTCCGTAAGAAAGTTAAGTGACCACCTGCACGTAATGCGTCGCGGGGACCCACCTGGGCGACAGCCTCCCGAAAAAAAGCCATTAGCCTTTCAGCGGCACAGGTAGAAAAAAAAAAGGGGAGGCCATTATCCTTGCTATTGACATTTCCTTGTCGAAAGCATACTGTGGAGCTCGTAATTTATGATATTTACTGAAATGCCTAATGAAATGACGAGAAATATTTTTACATCTGCACACCTGATTACGACAAGCGTCTTTCTACGAGAGTTGAGAGAATTTCTACTAATTTATGAAATGTCACATGACTACTGAATGATATTTTTATGCTTTGCGTTTCGTAGTTGTTTATTTCACTTGATATCTGGTTTCCAGCTGTGTTGCAGCATTGCTTTTATAAAATAAAATGCATTTGCTAATGTGAACACTTTCTGTCAACAGATCTATTAAATAATAATTTTGTAATCCACATTCTTTAAAAAAAAAAAGGAGCACTTGGAAAGGAAAGAACAATAAGAAGGGACTAGTAACAGTAACTGGACACATAATTTTCTTTTCAAGTACTTGGTAATATCTTTTGTAGAATAATTTGTGGTGCACCACTTTAATTACTTAGACATTAAGATGTGATTATACATTTCCCTTATCTGCATTGTTATCTTTAGTGTACTATTTTTTCTGCTTGAGCTATGTCATGTTTAGAGATAAGTTGCTGCTGTTCGCCAGGCATAGTGTTATTGAATTTGACTTTGTATTATTCTGTTAAGCCAGTTTTACTAATGATTTATTTTTATTGTTTGCTGCACATTGCCTTAGATTAGTTGTAATATTACAATTGCTTTGCTAATCTCTTAATGCTGCTTGCTTTGCAAATCTGCGTTTTTTTCATTGCTGTTTATATTAATTGTTTTATGTGATGCTGCATTGCCTCGTCCCTTAGTTTAGCATCTGAGCTCAGTAGATTTAAGTTAGCTTAAGAGGGGGTAGCCTCTAAGAGAATGAGTTGCGATGAATTGGAAGAAATGCATTGAGAAGTTATACGAAAAAAAGTACAGAAAACAGGTTTAGATAGGGTTTTCTTGGAAATAAATATTGAGGTACGAAATGTGTGAACATATAAATACAGAGAGCATGCTTAGATAGAATTTTTTTGGTGGAAACAAAGGATGAAATAAGAGGAAAGATATATGAAGTTTTGGGTTGGACTGCAGTACCAAATGTTACACTGAAAACGAACCCTGTCCTTTCCTGTTGGTGTTATCCCACTATATGTTTGTGTACCCTTGTGTATTTGTTTTCTTCCTGTCCCTGTGTACTGTTTCATAGAACTTTTTTCTCTTCTAATACTAAGTTACATTCACTATGATGAGGAATACTGTTATCCTCAAATACAATTGGCATTAATAATTCTTATTTACTTTGTAAAGATGTTTAGACATTATTTATTCTGTTTTGTGTTAATGCTCATGTGTGAAGTTGATGTTTCGAAAGTTATTCTGATCTTTTATGTATGTACTCATGTCATAATTCCTGTAACACTGACGTATATGTCTATTTCTATTCTTTTGTAAAGCCTTTATTAGTACAAATGTTATCTGTATTATTATGTCTTTAATGATGTATTTTGTACCTTTGTTATTGTTTTCTTATGTTATAAAATTGTACTTGACACCAGTTCATCAAATTAAGTAATTTGTAAGTTACATTTCACTGCACACATTTCTGTTGGTCATAGTATATGGACAATATGTGAGCAGTAGGGACTGTTAGTGTTTGCACGTGTGTTAATAATTCAGCAAGGGACTGGATAACAGCATTGCTGGTTCTAAGGACATTTCAAAAAAAATTTTCTGCGCGTGCACAAGTGGTGGTTTATGGACTTGCTATATTCTCCACAAGAATCTTCGATGGTGATTGTGCACCTGCACAGTCGCAACAGATGGCTGCTGGCGTCTCTACAAGGACTACAGTGGGTCTACATCTTTTATGATCCATCAATACCATTATTTTTACAAGGACTGCTGTGGGTCTGTACCTCTGGTAGCCCACCAGTACCGTAATCTCTACCAGGACTACAGTGGGTCTGCTCTGTGATGACCTACCCACCAATATTCTTCAAAACTTCGACTGACTCCGCTGTGGGTTTGCTCTGTTGTGGCCCATTACCTGTCAGCATGTCAAGAGTCAGCACTGTCTTTCCGTTGGTAGGACAACACTACTTCTTCAAGATGGCATGGAAATCCACTACTTCCGTGTGCATTATCTTTTACTGCTCAGACTTTGAGAAAAGAAACGGCAGTTTCACTGTGATGAATGATCAGGACTGTCTTTATAGACTGTGAGAAAATTTGAGCTTTTGACCAACATAATATCAATAAGTGTGTGCATTTGATTTCTTTGTTATTGTAATTATGAAAATTTTTTTCAAATCTGTATTGACCACTGCCCAAACCAATTTGTAAAATTTTTTGTGGGGAGCATGGGGGCTATGTAAGTAGGCTGTTTAGGTTTTTTTATTGGTAACGCCACCTCTGTATGAAAATCACTGGCTGTGTTGTGTGCAGTCTGTAGCTGCTTTGCATTGTTGTAATACTCGCCATTGTAGTCTTGGGCAGCGGCAGCTGGATGTGAACAGCGCGTAGCGTTGCGCAGTTGGAGGTGAGCCGCCAGCAGTGGTGGATGTGGGGAGAGAGATGGCGGAGTTTTAAAATTTGTCATGAACTGCTATATTTATATATGATGATATCAAGGTAAATACATTGTTTGTTCTCTATTAATATCTTTCATTTGCTAACTATCCCTATCAGTAGTTAGTGCCTTCCATAGTTTGAATCTTTTATTTAGCTGGCAGTAGTGGCGCTCGCTGTATTGCAGTAGCTTGAGCAGCGAAGATTTTTGTGAGGTAAGTGATTTGTGAAAGGTATAGTTTAATGTTAGTCAGGGCCATTCTTTTGTAGGGAATTTTGAAAGTCAGACTGCGTTGCGCTAACAAAATATTGTGTGTCAGTTTAAGCACAGTCATGTATAATTGTTCAAAGGGGAAGTTTCAGTATGTTGTCGACCCACCTAACTTCTAACAAGATTCTTCTACCTTGACCGATTTAGGTTTTCTTGTGGATGTGATAATCACTCCCAAAAAAGTGATGAAAACATAAGAGTTTGTCACATAAACTGAAAATAAAAATTAAAGTTTTTAGTCGAGGGAGGTCTTGAACCCCGGATCTCTCGTTCCGCAGCTGCTCACGCTAACCACGCAACCACTGCGCTCCTAAGCGCATAATATCCTTGATATTGCTTATCTTGCGCATGGATTACTCAGTTTGTATATTTTGCTTATTTTTTGATAGTTCCACACAACTTCTTCCTGTTTTCTCGATTGATCTGTGTTCAGTTTTTCAAGGCCTATCCACTATGCCAACTTATAAGTAAATCTGAGGGGGGTGCGATGGGGAGGTTCCCTTGTCAGTTGTTTGACTACCAGACCAAAGTGATGCCACTACTGTCTTCAGTAACGGACAAGGGTAATATGGGGCTGATGAGCGTTTACTTGACGAGAAGGATTAAATTACATTAAAATTAATATGTAATCAAAATTAAAATGACTGAACAGATAATGTAGACCATCCAAATCACGTCCAGTACAATGATGCTTACTGTAGGCGCTCAATAAACAGTATTGTGGTACACGGCGGTACTATTAAAAGTTAATCAGCATGTAAGACATTGGTGAAGGTCTCTTTATTCTCCGTTTGTTTTTCACACCTCTTTTCCTTTGTGGCGGTGAGCTGATTTCCGAAATTTTTCCATCTAGGTTCCCACTGTCCCTTTCAGTTATCCTAATAATCGGATTTTCATTCAGACCGTTTGATGTGTATGTCGTTGACATAGAGCGTTGGTAGCGGGCATTTGACTGTTTGACGTGAGTGTCATTTACGGTTTTAATTTAACAAGTGGAGCAGGTAGGAACCATGAGTTATAATATTTACAGAATAGTTTTTGAATTAATCTCCTTTTTCCTTCTCGATAATCTGGTGATGCCAAGCCATGGCGAAATGTGTTATTTTTTAATATAAATAACTTTGGAACCGCAACAGTTTTATTTACAGGAAATAACAATGATAACTGGTTGCTGTATCAATCATCCAACAACAGAGTGGAGGGATTACTACATCATTGTAAAAGTTTGGTGTGGGTGCGTGAACCGTGTTGTATCACGTTAACGCGTAGTTCAGTACCCCACTTACTGATTATCTTAATCCAACATACAAGACGCATCCACAGAGATGCAAGGGTTGCTCTCTCTCTCCTTCTCGTTCACCTATTTGTAGTCTTCGCAAGACGTTAAGTTTTGTTAATTGAAACAGTAACGCACACAGCGAAATGCATTTAAACTGGAGCCAAGAGGGCTGTTTTTATAAAAAAGAAACAATCGTAGTAAATATTGGGAAAAATGTCTAAAAAGTTCCAATTAAATACAACCATTTGAAGAAAGAATCAACATAAGTAGCGTTTCGCTTCATTTAAATTTTAGCCGCTGTAATCAGTAAATAGATGTCTCTATCTTTCGTATGTCACTCGAGCACCAGTACTTTACGGTGCTTCTAGTGTAGGCTGTGCGCAGTTGGAGATTAAACGTACGAGCAAGCAGCTGACTGCCGTGTTTGTCATCAGCACTGCAGGGCGAGAGCAACGTAGAGCGGCTGTGAATGGGGAACATGCCGGTGTGCGGCTCGTATTTCAGCAACACAATGCGCGCAGTGGCAGAGACACTACGTGGGTAGTGGCCTACCGAGTTGAGGGCCTTTCTCTCTCTGTCTCTCTGTCTCAGTGAGCCTAGCCAACAAAAACCCCAAAATAACAGAAGAGAGGCAACATACTACCACAGAGCATGGATTCAGTTTCTCCACTGCAGCACTGCATTTTCAGAGATAAAATACGAACTTCCTTAAGAAATAGTAGAATCATTGCGTTCGAATTGATGAACTGCTTTCTTTGAGGGGCAATATCTTTACGTGGTGGATAATTATTAAGCTCTCGCCGGCCACGGTGGTCTAGCGCGACTGCTACGGTCGCAGGTTCGAATCCTGCCTCGGGCTGGATGTGTGTGATGTCTTTAGGTTAGTTAGGTTTAAGTAGTTCTATGTTCTAGGGGACTGATGACCTCAGGTGTTAAATCCCATAGTGCTCAGACCCATTTGAGCCATTTGAACCATTACGCTCTCAAACTTTGATCAAATTGCAAGAACCGGTATTGAAATAATTGGCAAGAAAACCATAGGATGTGTTTGAAGACTTCGTGGATGCGGTTATCCGCTGATATATCATTGGATTCGTGTAATATGCCATTAGGATGGTGCACGAGATCCTAGCGTTTTTCCATAAGTTCGGTTAACACCACACGTGTGCATAACAGAAACGTTAGGCATCAATCTCCTTCACTCTTTTGTAACAGTCTGCCAACTCCGGGCTGACTTTTCGAGTCTGCGAATGTAGAAACCAAGTGGTTACGAGGCGAAAAATTCGACGAGCCGTGATCGGAGCGCAGTTTCATCGAAAAATGAAGTCCCTCGAAGGCCGTTCGATAGAGTGCGGAAAAGGTGAAGATATGATGGCGCGGTATCAGGGGAATAAGATAGGTGCGAAATGACTTCCCAACTCCACTCCTGTACATTGTTCTTTGACAGTCTTGAAGAATATGGGCGGGTGTTGTTACGAAGTAGCAACACTTCATGCAGCCGTCCCGGTCATTGTTCTCAGACTGCGTCTGCAGCACCTCTCAATAGTTGACATTAAATGGCAGCAGTGACGGTTACACCTCGGGGAAGCAATTGCTGGTACACAACCACGTGGCTCTTCGACCAGATGCATAGCTTTACCTTTTGTGGACCCGTGCAGGTCTTTGTACGGGGAGTTGCTGCTTTGTTCGGGCTCAGTTATTCCTTTCTTTTCCTTAAATTAGCATATAGACATCGTACCCCGTCACCAGTAACGATACAGGATATGAATGGTCTGTGTTCTTCACGAGCGAATAGGTGACGAGCAAGAAGAGACACACAAATGGCCACCCGCTATTTTATATGATTTTGGCTTACGGAATGCGCTGTCCATTCTGGTATGATTTTTAGTAATTTAATTGAAAGCTTTGTTGCTTTGGTAAAAATAAAATTGTTCTTTTTGTCGTGACAGAATAAATTACTATTAATCACACCAGATTTGTCGGAGAACAGCAGCAACATGTGTAATTTATCCAGCTTTAAGAAATTCTATTACCTTTTAGCGGAAAATTCGTGCGGTACTCTCCGACGTTAGAAAAGTCGTGGTGTTCCGTTCGGAGCAGGAGGTGGCTGTCTTTTCTCATTCGCGATATCGAAAATTACTAAAACATGAACAGAAATTTTTTTCTCGGAGGAAGATCGCGCGGAGAAAACAGACAGAAGTTACATGAAAGAAACCTAGGGGACCAACTAATTGGATTTGTACGAACATATAAACGGAACTGAAAGAACTTGGAATAAATACTATAACGATGTCGTCACGACAGCCTCCTGTTCCGACAGAACACACGCTGGATCATAAACTGCACAAATCTTTTAAACAGAAAAGATTATCACAAGTATAATTAATGAAAATAAGGTTGAGAGATTTTTTTTGAAATTAAATAAACTTCAAGGCTTCAAGTATTATATTATGAAACGGAAACTTACATTAACATGGCCACCCATTGTGGCGGTGGAGCGAATTTTTCACGATATACATTCTCGCTTGTTTGTGGCTACATATATTTTTAATCACTTAAACTCTTAAATTTACAATAAAATGATTATATCAGTATGGAGCACAATACTTTTGCGTCCGACTCGCAACACATTCACAGAACAGCTAGAGAGCGGCGCGGCTCCCTGCAGAAGTAAAAATTGGCAATTGTTATTTTGAAACATAGGTGCATCGTTTTTTTTTTACTGATCGATAGCAGCGTATAACAGTTTTATAGCTATTGTGATATTCTGCGCTTTTCAGGAGCGCGGCAAAGATATCTGGTTACAACATTCATTGGTATATGTTAAAAGTTCGCACATACTGACGCGAATACAGAAAAAAAACTATTACACGTTAAAAATCGCAGTGATAAAGGCTGTAATGTCACAATGCCTCCCATGTGAGGCATGATGATTCTGGAAGGATCATCCGGACTCACATGTAGTTTCAAGACATTAATGTGTTTTATCATCTGTTTACTTTCGTTCTAACATAAAATTGGAATAAGTTTGTCATCTAGTTATTTTATGCTTCCAGTACAGTTATGAAAACAAATAGTCTTTCAGTGTCTTTTGTTCACTTTGGCACTTCTCTCAGTTCATTGTAAGGTGTCCTTGCACTGTTATCTTAATTGCTGTTACTGCGAAACAAAATATGACAAAAAACAATCTTAAGTCTAACACACACAGAGATAAATGAATAATACTCTATACAGAAAACAAAATATGTCAGTAGACAAACATATACAGATACATTGAAATAATTACTTAAACAGTCCTCTAAAATTGTCTGTGACCTGTTTGGTCTCGTAATGTTTTTTTATCCGTTTCATTAGATTCTTTTAGAATGTCGTTGTTAATCAGGACGTTTCACTTGACACTACACTGTACACTTTTATTTGTCACGCGCTCACTTAACCGGAGTCTGCAACGTCTATTCTCGTTCGGTGAGCGGCGTCGTCCGAGAGGTCACGACCCTGGGTAGCGTCTTTTTTGTGTTCGCTCGTGTTGCCTCTCTAGTGTCTCGCATCAAGCGTCATGTCGTTTACATGCAAATAAACAGAAAGAAACCTGTGTTAGGTTCGTGCTATAATGTAGACTTACAGGTAAAGGTTTTATAGGATTCTGGACAGGATTGATAACCTTCCCTTCCAGTTAACGTTTCAGTGCTCAGTAATGCCTTGTCTTTATTTAACTATCTATAGCAAAATATCCGACGTGACTGATTAAACGGAAATTAATTTGAAGCTAAGACTTCTCTTTTTACAGAATAAATAAAGTTCATAATTAAGTTTCACTGTGATAGCTTTAGCAATGTCTATTGCGTAGTTGTGAGACGGAAAACATTCTAAGGTCAATGACACGTCTCCACAGCGCGCGCGTCGGTTGTGTTTCAAATGTTAATTGTTGAGTCCAACTGCAAGCAGCTCCGCGCTGTTGCCGGTTACTAGTCCAGTGCAACACGCGCTCGTGTATGCTCGTATGAAGTTTAACGTGTGTCATTCGCGCTCTGCTAAAATGAGAACACGCGGAAATCAAACGTCTAGTGTCCTTTCTCCATCGTCGATCGACGTATCGAAAACTTGGGTAGAAAATACCACCGTCTGTTTCGAGGATTTCACACGACAGTCCCTGCGACCTGCTATGCTGCTTACACACAGGTAAGTGAAGCCAACGTTTTACATATAGTTTGCAAAATGCTTTGCTGTGATCGCTGTCACTACCTGCACTTGCGTGTAC
Source organism: Schistocerca serialis cubense (assembly GCF_023864345.2). Taxonomy (NCBI): domain Eukaryota; kingdom Metazoa; phylum Arthropoda; class Insecta; order Orthoptera; family Acrididae; genus Schistocerca; species Schistocerca serialis. Next base: position 254,129,611 of record NC_064644.1, read on the forward strand.
ACATGTCACTGCACACGTATTTTGTACACTTGATCACTCGCATTTTGTTTAGAACGTCTTAGAGTGTCTGCAAATTCACATCTCCCATCTCACATTGCGATTTCAAAGTTCACAGTCCAAGTTACTCACAGGTAAATACATTACAAGATTAAACAATGTCCATAAATTACATACATACATCTATACATTTCTTAAGTTTGCTTACAGTTACCAAATTCTGTTAACCTTTTCAGTCACGCCACGCCGGATTAGCGTATTGAATACCACTACTTGTGCATCAAGGCACGATTATTTCGGTTATTCTCTCTCCCTTTTACAAAGGTAAAATTTTTCTTAAAACAAATCTTTTAAGCAGATTGTTATTTCGTTTCTCTTCCAAATTGTCACTGTTTATGTAGAGCACAGATTGAACTAATTCTGTCTCTACTGGTCCAGCATACTCATGCATTTCTCTCCGGAAGATTCATGCTTCATAAAGTTACTGGCTGCAAGTACTACTCGCGGAATGTATTATAATCTCTCAACATTGCTACTCGCGATACGCGATTAGAACAAAACTTTCGCTAACGGATCTCTCCCACAAATTTCGTTTCCACTTCAACCGTCTAAAGAGCACTCAGATGAGCCTGTCAAATTCTAATCCTCACTTTTTTTTAATGGGATAGGATGGGGAAGTGGAAGAGGAGAGGATCAAATATGAACATAAATACACTATATACATATACAAATTCTAGCACAACTACACTAGGATATTTTTGTGACCTTAGATGCATGACATGCGTCACGTGTGCCTTCAAGTGGCTATTCTTTAATCTAATATCAGATCTTAGTTTTATTATTATAATGTGAGTCATATCTGGTGACAGCTTTCTAGTTTTTCACGCTTCCTTCTGGGCGATTGTCGGGCTTGGCTGTGAAATAGCTAATTACTTTAGTGCATCTTACATGTTTAAAGAAGAAACGTTTACCATCAGGAATACTTCAGAGTTGTCAGTACGACGTATATGTTTCCATGTAGTGGCACTCTCTACTACATGACCTAACAGCTGTTGTAAAACAGAATAAAGGAAATGCTTTGTTGCTTAGCTATTAAATCTTTATGAGGCTTACTGTTCGTAGATGATACTTTGAATCTGAGATTGAATCTCCTGAAAACTATCAAATACTACGTGATACTCTCTCTCTCTCTCTCTGTTATTTACTGCTTTTGACAGTTCAAACACTTGGCTACACAAATTGTTTAATTCTGAAGATCGCGCTAACAAAACGTATAGTTCATGGCGGTGTTACAATAACGCACAGTTTACACGCAATAGGCTGTACTCTGTACACTTAAAGACTAACATTCCATCTTGAGGGCTGAAAAAGAAATTGCTTAACCTAATATTTCACATACATATATATTCATTGGAGTTGGAAGGTGGCAATCTGCTACTTCCTTCCGTATCTCCTTTCACCAATAACGGCATTCGTCAATGCCAACAGCCAACTTGGACTGCTTACACCTATGACTAACTTAAAACTAACTGAGAATCTGTCCTCTCAAATGGAATGTGCTTTCCTTTTCGTACGCCATAATAAATCAAATCTTCAATTACCTCCATAGTTTTTCGCCAAAGTGTGAGTACTCGTATTGGTGTGTTTGAATACCGAAGTGTTTCACAGGTTAAACCTTAGGCTAATGTTCCTTTGCTAGTTACTTTGCCTCGTTATACTTCTTGAGATCCTGGTGGTGATACAATCCTTTAATTCTGCCAGATGCTGGGTCCGCTATTAGATAACATCCTGTATGTGGTTTTCTAATTACTACAAATGGTCCGTCGTACAATAGCCTCCATTTCCGATTTCTTTTCAACAACTTCGATGGCTTAAAATGTGTCCGTAAAAGCACCTTTTCATTAATATCATATGTAAGAGCCTTAGATACTTTCTTGTCGTAAGACTTCTTGCGTAGATTCGCCTGTACAGCTAAGGATACCAATGCTTGCCTAAGTTTTGCATCTAAATCTAATTCTGGTTCTACAATTTTAGGTATGGGATCTAACCATTCATTTCTTTCCCGATGACTCGTCATTAATTCCGCAGCATCTCCAAGGAGGCGAAAAGGTGCTGCTTTTAGTTTTCCGCCTTCTTGTGATGCGACTGATTTGATTCTTCTGTCACATCACTTGACCATTCTCGCTGGTTTTTTACCCATTGTGTGTGTTGATTTGTATCAAACCCTTGTTGGTACTGCACTTGGTTACCAGGCTGAAAAATCGGTACATTACTTGCCTGCGTAAAATATACCGGTGGATTGTATTGTTTTCTTGGTTTACTGTTATTGTATCTAAAGTCCTGTTGTGGTGGCGTGTACTGTTGTTGTTGCATGAATGGTTGTTGCTGAGGCGTGTATTGCTGTTGTTGCTAGTGTTGTGGCTGCCCATAGGGTTGTGGTGGAGGTAGCTGACCTCCGCAATTTTGATTGTTGCAACGTTTACCCTTGTATTTGTTCCCATTCTGGTAGAAGTTACTACCGTTATTGTTTGATTGGTATGGGGCATTCCCGTAATACTGTTGTTGCGTGTTGTATATTGGATTGTACCGTTGGTTGCCGTAATGCTTGTTTTTGTGTTTACCATTACGGTAACCATTGTTTCGGCCTCTATTGCGGTTATTGTACTGTTTGTTTCCGTATTGTGTTTCGTGTGAACCATTTCCATTACTACCGTTTCCATTCGAATACGTGCCTGCGTTGTTGTTCTTACGGTTAGCATTCGCACGCGCGACTTCGTGTATAAGATCGAGCGAATCAAGGACGGATAAAAATGCGTCCTGATCTTCCTCTGACACGTTCACTAATTTTTCGCGTATGGAAATGGGTAGTTTTGACTTAAGAATCATAATAACATCTTTTGTTGTTATGGGAGTGTCCCAATATTGTATCTTTCTCAAGTACTTTTCAAAGTACCGGCGAAGTCCGCCACTGTTCGAATGGAAAGGTTCGGCTTTGTAGACCTCTTTGCGTAGGCGTTGCTGAACACCTGCGCTCCAAAATTTGCTTAAAAAGTTCTTCTCAAACTCGCTAAATGTTTTGCACTTATCAACCATCTCGGTTCCCCATATAGCACTTTCTCCTTGTATATATCCGGTAATGAATTGTATTCTCTGTTTGTCATTCCAGGCAGCTGGAAAGACTCCTGAAAAGTTCTTTAGGAAAACGACTGGATGAATATTTCGCTTTTCCGGTTGGAATGGTTGAAAAACTCTGTGTTTCAATACACTCTCCTCTTTCATGAGGGTTGTGAGTGTCAATTGTTCAGTGTTGTTGTTGTGTGAATCGTTAAATTCATTTTTTGGCCGCGGAATGTACTGTGGTATGTTGTGTTGTTGTGTTGTCTGGTATTGATGTTCATCTGGCTCAGAAGGTAGTGAGTGTTTCCCGTCACTCTGGTTATGATACTGTAGTGTTTGAATTTGCTGTTTCAGGTCGGATATCTCATCTGATACTTGCTTCCGCCATTCCGGCAAATCCCGGGTAAACACTAGTCTAATTTGGCCTAGTTCAGTACAAACAGTGTCTCCTGAACTGCCGGGTGCAGATAATATGTCTAAGGTTGCGGATTTAACAACATCTTTCAAGTCACGTGTAACCTTCTCCTCAACAAGCTTCTCTTGTACATCAATCCATTCTTTGTAATGTTCGGTAAGTGCTGTAGTGTGCGAAGCAACAAAACTGTTAACTCTTTCCTCAATAGTTCGGTCCGAAATGTCATTCACTATTGCACTTACTTTTGATTCTACAGTGGCTACCGCTGTCGCTAACTCGTCTACCTGTCGTGCAACTATTTTATACGCAACTTTTACCGAATCGGTTTCTTTGCGACACGCTTCGATTTGAGTTGTGAGATTCTGACCAATGTTATCAATTTTGTTATTCAGAGTGCTTATCTGTGTTGTCAAAGTGGTTACTTGCGCCGTGACGTCACCCTTAACCGAATCTATCTGTGCTGTAAGGGTACCTACTTTCACATCAATGTTGGTATTTACGTCATTCCTAACTGAGTCAATCTGTGCTGTCATATCCGTTTTCAACTCTGGTAAAAACTTGTCTCTGTCTTTCTCACGTTGTTCGCGATCACGTTCGCGCTGTTCCCTCTCCTGTCTGTCTAGAATCAATTCCTGTAACATTTTGACAATGTCAATCGATACCGTTATCGGGGAGGTGGGTGTTTCCTGCTGAGTGTCGTCTACGTTAACTACCTCTTGTCTGTCGTCTGTCCTGGCCGTCGTTCCGCGTGAGCGGAGTCGGTAATGTTTGTTAACAGTGCCGTCGCTTTCGTCTGCAGAGTTCGCGCCGATTGTCCGTCCGCCATAATGAAATTCAACTATTGCCAACTTAAAATGGGTACTGCCAACTGAAATTCTGACTGTCAATTATTCTTGCCGCGCAAGTTAAAGTCGCGGCGCGTTCGTCAAATGTCTAATGTTACGTGGGTAATAACTGACACACGTCTGTAGCAAAAAGACAAGATGGAGTCAACGCCGTTGAAACAATTGATTGCCAACGCTGTTACACAGAAAAGACTGAAATGGCATCCATCTTGAACTTACACGAGAATACTAACTATAGTATTAAACAAATAGTCAAGCAAAAGGTTACAGAAAATGTTCAAATATTTACGTAGAAAAAAAGTGGTTTTTTACGTTAAGCTACAGAAAGGATAGAGTTAGGTCGAATTTGAAGGTCAAATGAGCTACTCTTTAGACAGAACTATGGCAAACGAAAATTTGGTACTCACTCGGCGTTGTCTTCAAAACTGCAAATCTGCGTCTTATTAAATCCCAAGATATTTGTGTAAATACCGCGTCCTTCAATATTGCGTATATTTATTGCTCATCCGTAATTTTATGCAGCATTGGGTTCCAAAGGGCGATACATGAAATAAGACAATCATATATTAGTACCGTGACACTTTCAATATTTTAGTCAAGTCCCTGTTCGGGCGCCAGATCTGGTATGATTTTTAGTAATTTAATTGAAAGCTTTGTTGCTTTGGTAAAAATAAAATTGTTCTTTTTGTCGTGACAGAATAAATTACTATTAATCACACCAGATTTGTCGGAGAACAGCAGCAACATGTGTAATTGATCCAGCTTTAAGAAATTCTATTACCTTTTAGCGGAAAATTCGTGCGGTACTCTCCGACGTTAGAAAAGTCGTGGTGTTCCGTTCGGAACAGGAGGCGGCTGTCTTTTCTCATTCGCGATATCGAAAATTACTAAAACATGAACAGAAATTTTTTTTTCGGAGGTAGATCGCGCGGAGAAAACAGACAGAAGTTACATGAAAGAAACCTAGGGGACCAACTAATTGGATTTGTACGAACATATAAACGGAACTGAAAGAACTTGGAATAAATACTATAACGATGTCGTCACGACAGCCTCCTGTTCCGACAGAACACACGCTGGATCATAAACTGCACAAATCTTTTAAACAGAAAAGATTATCACAAGTATAATTAATGAAAATAAGGTTGAGAGATTTTTTTTGAAATTAAATAAACTTCAAGGCTTCAAGTATTATATTATGAAACGGAAACTTACATTAACATGGCCACCCATTGTGGCGGTGGAGCGAATTTTTCACGATATACATTCTCGCTTGTTTGTGGCTACATATATTTTTAATCACTTAAACTCTTAAATTTACAATAAAATGATTATATCAGTATGGAGCACAATACTTTTGCGTCCGACTCGCAACACATTCACAGAACAGCTAGAGAGCGGCGCGGCTCCCTGCAGAAGTAAAAATTGGCAATTGTTATTTTGAAACATAGGTGCATCGTTTTTTTTTACTGATCGATAGCAGCGTATAACAGTTTTATAGCTATCGTGATATTCTGCGCTTTTCAGGAGCGCGGCAAAGATATCTGGTTACAACATTCATTGGTATATGTTAAAAGTTCGCACATACTGACGCGAATACAGAAAAAAAACTTTTACACGTTAAAAATCGCAGTGATAAAGGCTGTAATGTCACACCATACACCCGAGTTTTCAAACTTCCCCATTACATGCATACGTCGCAAGAGGGGGGAATTATTACAGTTCATAAGATTTTCCTGGTCTCAAGTACACTGACGTGAATCATTGTGCATCTATCTTTATCAAACTCCAAAGGTGGAGATTCATCAAGGGGGGTAGGACGTCAAACGGCGAGACTTCGAGTAGGAGAGTCACCACAGGACATTTTAATTTCTACTGTCTATACTTTTACAAATAAATTCATAATACTTTGTCACCATGACCAGGAAGGATTGAGGACTCACACTCATCGCAGTGGAAGTTCAGAAACGCAGCAAAATACCTTTTTTTACGTGTGAAATTTCATCATTATTTCACTCATTACTGGCTGCGTTTGTTGCTGTAGGTACACTTTTCTTCCTAAGTAAGAGAGATTCTTCGATGAATTTTTCATTGCATACAAACAGTAGTTACAGGTGTATGAAACTCTAGAATTTTCCAAACCTATTAAATACTATGGAAAAAAATTGAAATAATTAACTATAATACTTGAATTTTTTCTAAACATGAAGTTTAAAATGTAACAGTTCGTTAATTTATTCATAAATTAAATAACTTCTAGAGTTTCATACACCTGTAATTATGGTTTGTATGCTGTGCGAAAGGCATCGTAGAATCTCTCTTAATTAGGAAGAACAATGTACCTATAGCAACAAATGCAGCCAGTAGTAGGTGAACAAATGATGAAATTTCACATGTAAAAAAAAAAGTGTTTTGTTACGTTTTTGAGCTTCCACTGCTATGAGTATGAATCCTGAATCCTTCCTGGTCATGCTGTTCAAACCTTATGAATTTATTTGTAAAAGTATAGACCGTGGAAATTAAAATGTTCTGTGGTGCCTCTCCTGCTCCAAGTCGGCCCGTTTGACGTCCTACCCACCCCCCCCCCCCCCTCCCCCTGTCAAAACGATCCTTCTTAACTCGAGGAAACCATTTCCTTGCTGTACGCTGCCCAGTGGCATTATCTCTACACACGGCGCAAATGTTTCTGGCTGTTAATCCCTTATTGAACTAAAACACAAGAATAAGTCGGAAATATACAGCCGTCAGGCGTAATAACATGAGACTTGGGGGTGCGCTAATGACAGATGGCATGAGTCACATTTCAGTGGTGTCAGTGGAGTCTATCAGCAGGACGGGTTTCACTAGACATGGCCTGCACCTCAACAGGTATGGAAAGGGGAGGTTGGCAAAGCTTATAGGTGACAGTATAGGTGGGGGTGGTGGGATCACTCATGGGAAAATTCCCTTACTAGAAGGGCATTCTGTTAGCAAAATGGTGAATGGCCTTTCAGATCATGATGCACAAATTTTAAGTCCAAAAGATTTTTGTGCTGCAACACATGTTAAATATAGTTACCAACTTTTTAGGAAAGCTGATCCAGTTGCTGTAGAGACTTTTGTAAACCTTATCAAGGAACAAGAGTGGCCAGATGTTTATAGTGCTGATATAGTTGACGATAAATATAATGATTTCCTCAAGACTTTTCTCGTGCTCTTTGAAAGTTGCTTTCCGTTAGAACGTTGAAAACAGGGTACTAGCACAAACAGGCAGCCTGGGTGGCTGACTAAAGATATAAGAAGTGGCAATTATATCAAAACGTTAGATACAGTTACAATCTAAATGCAATAGCCCATTACAAACAGTATGGTAAGGTGCTTAAAAAAGTTATTAGGATTGCAAAAAGTATGTGGTATGCAGATAGAATAGCTAAGTCTCAGGATAAAATGAAAACCATATGGTCAGTCGTAAAGGAAGTGGGTGGTCTGCAGAGACTGGTCGAGGATATAGAATCAGTGCGTAGTGGGAATGTCCGTGTTACTGATAAGTCGCATATATGTACAGTATTTAATAATCACTTTCTGAATATAGCAGGTGAACTAAATAGAAACCTAGTCCCAACAGCGAATCATATAGCGCTCGTAGAAAAAAGTGTTCCGAGACTGTTACCTGAAATGCTCCTCCATGATACTGACAAGAGGGAGATTGAGTTAATAATTAAATCACTAAAGACCAAGAACTCTCATGGATATGACGGGGTATCTAGCAGAATACCGAAGTATTGTTCCATGTATGTTAGCCCAGTACTTAGCCATATCTGTAACTTTTCCTTTAGGAGTGGCCGGTTTCCTGATCGATTAAAGTACTCGGTAGTGAAGCCACTTTATAAAAAGAGAGACAGGGATAATGTTGATAATTATAGACCTATTTCTATGCCATCGGTGTTTGCTAAAGTTATCGAGAGGGTTGTATATACAAGGTTACTGCAGCATTTAAATTCACACAATTTGCTGTCAAATGTACAGTTTAGTTTTAGAAATGGCTTAACAACTGAAAATGCTATAGTCTCTTTTCTCTGCGAGGTTTTGGACGGATTAAATAAAAGGTTGCGAACGATAGGTGTTTTCATTGATTTAACGAAGGCTTTTGACTCTGTTGACCACAAAATGTTACTGCAGAAGTTAGAACATTATGGAGTAATGGAAGTAGCTTACAATTGGTTCGCCTCTTACTTTAAGAACAGAAAGCAGAAGGTAATTCTCCGCAATATTGAGAGTGGTAATGATGTTCAGTGCCAATGGGGCACTGTTAAATGGGGCGTTCCCCCAAGGATCGGTGCTGGGGTCACTACTGTTTCTTATTTATATAAATGGTATGCCTTCTAGTATTACAGGTTGTAACCTCCCCCTCACTTATCGACCTTAATGACAGTGAAAAATTAAACCGCGTGTACCTAATGGAAATTTGGGAAAAGCAATCGTCACCGAAGTTAATCTGTCGGTAAAGAGGGAGGAAAGGGTTACATCTAAATGAAAGGAAAAATGCAAATGAAACTGGTGGAAATTAATTTTGAAAAGGGGTAAAGTTAATAAAGAAAGTAAATGTGTGGCCGTTACGTTAGCAATTAACTAGCGGTAATTAGATATTTGAGATTTGGGGGAAATTACGGTCGCCAGTCCTATGGACAATTACTATAATAACTGAAAAAGAAAGGTTATTACACATATAATTAGCACTAGAAGCGTGGCAACTGAAGGTTGACACGTGTAGTGTGAAAACTGAAAGTTTGTCAGAAATAATAAATTTCACTACACTTAATTTAGCAAAAGAATTGATGAAACCGGAAAATCGAAAGTTAATTTAGTGACTGAAGTTAATAGTGAGCTTTCTTTCTGAAGCACATCGAAATACAGTTAGTCTTGGGCTACCTCAACAATCATTTCTAAAGCTACTTGAATCTACGCAATTTAGAAGGAAGAGATTTAACTTTGAACTTGAATTAAACGATTCTGAACAATTAACAATAGTAAAATTAAGTCGTACCAAGCTGAGCTGCAGTCACAGGTAAGCTAAAATACGGTAACAAAACTCGCACTCTTAATTTGTGCTTGTGTAATCTAACTATTGTAGCCAGCTATGAATACTTAAATTGAACTTTGAAATTAAAGCAGTGAAATGGAATTATGCTGGCGTTTGAATTTCAACGACACTCGGGTTCATTTCGGAAAAGGAAGGGACCCTGCTTGGCAATGCAATTGGGACAATGAGCAACAAAGGTTCATGCTAAGTTGCTGTAATTTTGCGAGGCAAATGGAACAATTTGAAAAGCTGAGGTCTGCCATACAGTTCTGAAACCTTACGTGCTTTTAGTCTTCCTTGTTGGTTGATTGAAGGTATGAAGCCGTCGATCGAGAAGGTGGTGACAGTCACTCATTGTCGGCCGTCGCTGTTGCAGAAGCTGGATGTTGGCGCGCCTTCTTCTCGACACGGTCACCAGGCGAAACGGGCTCTTGATGTGCGCCAGCTAATGCTTCCCGTCCGCGACACCATGTCAGAAACTATCATCGCGAGTCGAGCGCAATTACATGCTGCCAAACCCCGAAAGCGCGGCAACTCGCGGGAGCGTCACACAACACACCTGCTCCACTCGCTACTCCAGCCAGACTCCCACAGCTCTGCCCGCGCTCCACGCGGCAGAGTTAACACTACCAAAGATCCTACACACTTTGAGTCTTCACACGACCTATCGATGTAATCGTTCGATAGCAGTTTTCCCTAGGCAAGACCCAGTGTAAAAATACAAATAATATTTACGAAACAAACCAATTATACATCGACATAAATGCATAAATATATATATATATACAAACAGTAAAACAATTACAATATATAAAGAGACAGAAATGTCATATCTTGAGGTAACAAAACAAGGAAAAAAAATAATAGTACAATAGATGGAAATAGGAGGATATGCATTTCCGGCGTTACAAGGTGATTTAAAAATATTTCTGTTTGCTGAAGACACCAGCTTGGTAGTGAAGGATCTTGTGTGTAATATTGAAACATTATCAAATAATGTAGTTCATGAAATAAGTTCATGGCTTGTGGAAAATAATTTGATGCTAAATCACAGTAAGACTCAGTTTTTACAGTTTCTAACTCACAATTCAACAAGAACTGATATTTTAATCAGACAGAATGGGCATCTTATAAGCGAGACGGAACAGTTCAGATAGTAAGCTGTTGTGGAAAGCCCATGTTCAGGATCTTGTTCAGAAACTAAATGCCGCTTTATTTACCATTAGAACAGTATCTGAAATAAGTGACATTTCAACTCCAAAAGGAGTCTACTTCGCATATTTTCATACGCTTATGTCATATGGTATTATTTTTTGGGGTAATGCTTCTGATTCAAAAAGGGTATTTTTGGCTCAAAAACGGGCTGTTCGAGCTATGTGTGATGTAAGTTCGAAAACCTCTTGTCGACCCCTGTTCAATAATCTGGGAATTTTGACATTGCCCTCACAGTATATATTTTCTTTAATGTCGTTTGTTGTTAGCAATATTAGCTTATTCCCAAGAGTTAGCAGCTTTCACTCAGTTAATACTAGGCAGAAATCAAATCTGCATGTGGAATGCACTTCCTTGACTCTTGCGCAGAAAGGAGTGCAGTATTCTGCTGCATCCATTTTCAATAAGCTACCACAAGAACTAAAAAATCTTAGCAGTAGCCCAAACGCTTATATGTCTAAACTGAAGAGTTTGCTCATGGCTCACTCCTTCTACTCTGTCGCGGAGCTCCTGGAAGAGCTAAAAAATTAAGCAAATTCCAGTGTTACATTCTTGATTTTCTTTATTTAAACTAACGAAGTGTCGCCTGAATACGTTTCTTATATTTAATTTTATCTGTTTCTACAATCTACAACTGAATATGTTTCTTATGTTTCATTTTATCTGCTTCTACAATCGTGTTGTAATTTCATGTATTGACTCGTTTCATGACCATGGAGACTTCTCCTTAATGTGGTCCCACGGAACAACTAATAAATAAATAAAAAATAAATAAATAAATATTCCGATTTCAACACTTTTCACTCCATTTTCTGGTTTCCACACTTCAGATCACTATCTCCAAATAACAAAGTGACAATATATAATAAACTCATTGAATTACAAACAAAAAATGACAGTCGATAAATAAAGACATAGCAATCGGAATATGAACACGCAAAAAGAAAAAGAAAAAGAAAAAAGGAAACACTACGAACTTATGCACCAACCCAGTATGTCTCTGGATATCCGGTATTGTTAAGCTGTAATTAAAAGTTACGAGGTTGTACCAGTATTAAGATTTTTCATCTACTCGTATTAAAAGCAATAGGCAATAATAAGCATTATTAGCCATTTGGGACATAGTATCACTATTTTTGGTTGAATGCACAGTGCCATGGAGATGATAGTTGCTTTATCAGTATCTGGAATGGCTAAGGATGGTGATATGTCCGTCGTGGTGGTTCTCTGCTGAATTATATGTGCGTCCTTTGTTTGTAACAACGGCAGGTGTGTTATGAGAGAGGTTCATCTTTCACTGATTTTAACAGAGGCAAGTTGAGTGTTTACGAAAAGCTGCCGCAAAGCTAACATATTCTCAGCTCCCTTCATTCTTATCATTTCAGTTCCATGTAATACGTGAAGATGACGTCCAATAAAATTTTATTTCTCTAAAATAAGTAACCGCAGATGATAAACATTTTATTTTTGAACAATTATCTGACCAACGCATTAAACAGTAACGACACAGTAACACGTAATAACTGACTGTCATTACGTTCATTCCCATAGAAAGGAAAAACCACAATGTACTCATTTTTACGAGAATCCAAAATTCGTGGCACTTTCTGTTTCCTAGGCGCCCAGCCAGTTCTGGTGGCGTCACTCTGGCGCAGTATCTGAGAACGAGCCAACCTCTTTGGTTTCGTACCCCAGCTATCGCTGCGCCGACGTGAGGTGGAGCGGCAGGTCGCGGAACGGTGGAGGTTAAGGGGTAACACAACTGCAGAATATCCTAGAAAAACATTTAGTATTGGCCTTAAAGATGCTTTGAACCTTCCAAAATACGAGGCGAAAAGTCCATTCCCTGGAAAAAATTATTATTCTATGGAATTCCGAGCTCCTCCCCTAGAGCGCCGGATGGCCCGAAACGGTGTACCTGCTCCAAACTCTAGTGTCTGGTTATAGTTACAGGCTTTTCAGATCAATAATACGTTAGCCTGGGATCAGTAAGTGTCAGTAGGTGTGTGAGAAAGACAACGCTTTCGCCTCGAATCTGCATTTTCCTGTGCATTATTTTTTCATAGTTTATTTGTGCTCTTACAGTATACAGTTTTATATTTCAAAGTAATAATGAGTGTTAAGAAAGCGTACCCGTGCAGAGAAGGTACGAAAACATCACATCCAACGCGGTATCGAAGAAATACTCCATCAAACGTCCAAATAATAGATATGAGGTAGAGAGCAGTTCGAAAGGAGTCAGTGCCTCTGCTAAGAAATTGAGTAATAGTGACCAGGGTTAAAATGTGAGCTAAAGGACTATAAACATTCTTCCAATTTTCTGTGCTATTTCCCAAAAAGGGGAAACGTAAAACGTGCAATTCAGGCCACACTTTGCAAGGACGAAGTCCTCGAGGCTTCGGTTTCACAATAATTGTTGTTTGTCCAGACTACGCAGAGTTGCTAAACCAAGTAGCAGCTTTATATAGAACGCATTTGTAAACAGTCGTCGAAGCGTTCTAGCAATGTGACTGCTTGGAGTAAGGAAAAACTGATTTCAAAAGTTCTATGTGTTCATGGAATTGCCACGACCGACATTTCAATTTTCTGTGATAAACTAGCGGATATGATTTAGATAGAAACGAAGCTCTACGATAGTTCAGACTTGGTATAGCATATTATTGGCAAGAGTTTACATCATATGTTCATGTCTCAAACTAATTTAAAAGTTTTGCAGATGTTTATCTCAGAATACGACTTTTCAAAACAGCACGCAGCATAATTCCTACCATTTTCAATCTCTTTTCTTGAAAATTTAATCACATGTTTGAAATGATATTTCTAAGTAAACCACATGAGGGATTTTTCATTAGCTATCTTAAACGACATTTATTAACATGTGATTGTCCTTCTTTGGTGAAAACTGAACGACTTTATTCAAACACTCCCCAACAGCAGAAAAATCAATATTTCTAAAATTCCCTAAGTGGTTCACAACCCACACTCATGTAGCTACATTTTTTTGTCGCGTGGAAATTGGCATCATTTAAAGTGCGTGCCACAGATCACCTGAGGTTAAACATGCCTCGGGACCGTTGCTGCCGTGTTTTCTTTTTGTAATAGTTTTCAACACTTTGTTTGTAATGAGACTTGACGATAAAAAGTAAGTGATCCTGGCAATGACGTACACAGTGTATGGCTACCTGTTATCGTTGTATGCAATGAAAACTAATATTTCTGTTTACTATATTAAAGTGATGATTTAATTGAGAAGGCAAACAAGATTTAGTTTACTGACAACATTTATATTCCCAAACACACAAAAAACAAAAGAAACAAAGACAGGTCTAATTATACCTAAACAGATTATTTTCGAGTATAATAAACAACTAACATGTGTTTTAGGACCACAATGGGAAGGGTCCTGGGTGGCAAAGGTGAGTCAAATACACTGGCCCTAAACATATGGATAACGCTCTCGGTGTTAATCTGACGCTGAGAAGAATTTGAACTGTTCAGTCTACCTCAGGCTACGTGGCTGCCGCTGAGAGCATGTGGCGATTTGGTTTTGTACGCCTATACAAGGCCGGAGCAGCAATGCTTCACTCTGTTTGCTTCGTGCAGCGATGTAACTTGCAGCTGGAGAGTCGTGTGCGGCAGTGGCGAGACGCAAGGCGGCACCTGTGAGTCCATCGCGCCCACGAAAGTAATGAAAAATCCCACGATCTAGCGATCAGGCAGACGGATCGCAATTTACTCCCTACTAGAGCCCTGAAATCACGGAGGATGTCAATGTGTGACGCACCCCTTCACTGGTAGTACGAAGAACCAATTCGGCTCACTTATCCGGCACAGCGCGCAAGGATTCCAAACGTCGAGACTGGTGAACCAAATCGAATAAGTGTGCCCTCGGCAAACGAGTAGTTCGAGACGTTTCAAGTCACAATGTCGGTACAGTGAAAACTTCACCACAGTCTAACTTCTTGCAAATTGAGTCATTCTTAGGACGGGTACCAAGTATCAACCACACATGCCAGAGCTTCGGCCAGAAGTTTCTTCCCGACCGGAGTCCAGAGCCAGAGTGCGTCGCAGACCGAAATCCCCAGGCAGAGAGCCTCGCACCTCCCCACATAGATACAATTCCCGTTTATCGGCACAGTATACGAGAGACAACGCCTTCTATTTCAACTTGAACCAACAATAGAGTCTTAGAGGCGATAAATTTCCCCTCCACCACGCTAGCGCAAACTCACGACGAACCGGTGCAAGATTTAAGAGTCCTGTGTCTCTGGAAAAGAAAAAAGCGCCAATTACACCCATTATTAAGTTTCGCGGTGGTAGCATATGTTTTTCCCCGAAGTCGCGTCGCTTCCCACGGCAGCAAGCGAACAAATACAATATTACAGATCTTTATCTTAATTCACTGTGCCTTGGAGCAAGTTAGTCCCAGCTATGTAGTGTAATAAAGATTCTATCTCTAAACGTTTCCCAGACGCCAGCGCATTCTTTCCCATACGCCAGCGGCCGATGGATGTGAGTCACCGGCCCACTTGCAGTTTTCGGCGAGCACGGAAACTTGTGAATTTTTATTAGGTGTAGAGCAGTCTAAATTGTCTTGTTTACAACCCCAGTGTGTAGACGCGTCCCTTCAGTCCATCGTCCCCAGACCAGCTTTCGGCTGGCGCCGATGCAGGTACAGCGAACATTGTCCTGTTGGAAACCCGTCTCGTCATGCGGGTGCTCTGTCGGCATCTTTGCGACCGTGGGACAATCCAGCAAGGTCAATTAAGGGATGGCTCGCCGCCGCTTGCATTCATCTTCAAACATTCCTCATACTTCTACTCCATCAACGTCCGCTCAAGCTGTTAACCTATGGGGTCTCGCACCGGTTTCGAAACGTTGGAAGAACAATATTCAATTCAGACAAAATTGTTATGAAAAAGATGTCAGAGAATAACTTTTCCTCGAAATATTTATGAAAAATCGATGAGAGAGAAACTTGTCCTCTCTCAGTAATATAAATATGCGCTCAAACTACACCAAGTATTATTTCTCTTATAAAGTCTCCTTCCGCACAAAGAAAATCGCCAAGGAAACACTTTTTTTGGCCAGTACAGTTTCGTTACCCCTCAATCACCTGCTGCACCAGCCACATCTCCTGGAAACCAGCGGTATGACTGTGGTGGTGGAAAGGTCGGGAAACCTGCGGCGCGTCGCCAACCTTCAGTGCGGGGCGTGGCCAAACTGGGCGATGGCCGATGCCGACACAAGCAGACTTTGCCTGAAGATGGACAGCGGAGTGGGAAAGTTGGCGAAAAGAAGGAAGACCTCTGTCGGGAATCATAGTGCAAGCCGTTGACAAGTCGAGGGGTGGTGCCCAGCCAGAACTGGGGTGTGTGCAGTGGAGGTAGAAAACAAGTAGTAAGTTAATCAGTCGGTGGACTGCCAATGAATACGAAGTACACAGCAAGACTGGTGTGCTGAGCAGTTGGGGCTTTGAATTCCCCATTCAGTAGACGTGGGGAGTGGCCGCTGAGAGAGGACACAATGTGCCAGGAGGGCAGTTGGTGTCTTTCCACACGAGAGTACGACGATTAGAGAAGATCCACAGGCAGAAGGTTCTATACTACAAGAGGAGCACTGACAGTCTCTGATTACAGGGCTATCCTGAGTGAGAGGAATTAAATGATATGCTGAATGAATTGAACAGTCAAGTACTTACAGAAAAGTAATTGAGAGTAAATCGAAGAAAGACGAAAGTAATGAAAAATAGCAGAAATGAGAGCGGTCGGAATCTTAACGTCAGAACTGACGGTCAAGAAGTAGATTAAGTTAAGGGAAAGGGATTCTTATACCTAGGCAGGAAGTAAACGAAGAGGTACGGAACAAGGAGGACATCAAAAGCAGACTAGGTCTGTCAGAAAAGGTTTTCCTGGTCAAGTGTATCCTACTAGATCAAACGTAGGCCTTAATGTACATTTGGAGCCCAGCATTGTGTGGTAGTGAAACAGGGACTGTGGGAAAACCGGAACAGAAGATCATCGAAGCATTTGATATGTGGTGCTACAAATCAATACTGAAAATTAGGTGGACTAATAAGGTAAAGAATATGTAGGTCCTGGGCAGAATCGGAGAGGAAAGGAATATTTAGAAAACACTGGCAAGGGACAGGATGATAGGACATATGTTAAGACATCAGGGAATGACTTCCATGGAGCTTGAGGGAACTGTAGAGGGCAAAACCTCTAGAGGAAGACAGAGATTGGAATACATCCAGCAAATAGCGAAGGACGTACTTGAGATGAACAGCTGGGCACAGGAGAGGAATTCATAGTGGGCTAGATCAAACCAGTCGGAGGACTGATGACTCAAACACAAGAAAAAAGAAAATATACCAGTGGTGAGGAAAAGATCCGTAGGGTGCTAACAAACGTCGGGGTATCGAGGGTGGCATACGTAAGACTTGAATGAGGTGAGGGGGACGGGAAGGCAGGCAAGTATTGACAATGTCCGTGGCTTGCAACAATCGATCGGCGATGAGAGACCTGACGTGTTGCAGAGGGCGCCAATACAGAACGGCCGCTGTGCGTGTATGTCGCTAGTGAATTCGATGTCTAGGCGCTTCATTCCATCACAAAGTTGGAGGGGGGTGATACCTGCGGATGGTGTCCTACCCCAACCTTCATATTGATCGAGTTTTCGGCACTAAGGGTGCTACTTGAGACCATACAGTAGGTATGTATCCAGTCCATTGTGTTGGAGACGTCGTCGCCATTTCAGAGCACAATCACCGTATCATCGACATCGACTGTACATCGGAATATAACTCCATGGAACATCATATCCATAACATTCTGACGAAGCCCTCACAATAGAGATTCAGGCGCTACTACATGCAGAATTGTTGACAGTAGGTATCCCTGCTGCAACGAATGTGTGATGGAAAAAGGGCACATGAGGTTCCACTGATCAGGACTTAGTAGGTCGCCCCTTGAACAAGGCATATGACTATGGTATTGAAGGACTATGGCTACCCCAGGCTTAGGAAAATGTGTGTTGACTAAGTGATGGCCACTCGGCCAAAGGCCTGGCTGTATTTCACGGATGCCAGAGCAACTTGTAAATTGTCTTTCGCCAGGACTATCTTACTGCGATATCTGTACGAAGCTATCTAAAGACATATGTTCATATGAAATTATCCTACACGGCATCCTAAAGATTTGTGCCTCCAAGAGGTGGGTGAATATTTTCAAGTAACAATTAGAAAAGTGTTAAAGTGCGATCTTCTGGAACCCATTCACCATCTTCAGTTCCGTGGTAGAGATGATCATCCCTTCAATGAAGGTATCAGGAACTGACTTCGCCAGTAACAACAGATCTTGACTGAAGGATCACCAATATTATGTGACTAAATATTGGAACTTTCGATGGAACTCCAAGGGGAAATTATTCAAGCCTGATCATCCAAGTGTTTCATCTTTACTGAATCATCAAGCATTTCTTCCTCAGTAAAGTCCCAATCAAAGCGTCAGCCGCCGTGGAGGTTAACATACTGTAGATCTGCAGTGTGACCTCCATCATCATCGGTTGTGCGGGGTGTTGAGCCAACTATACTGTTTGTAGGAGGCTGCACTGATGTTATAGTGTGTAGAAGAACACCACTCGTCATCTGCATCAATGAAGTGGATCAGTGGTCGCTGTAGCCATCGGCTTACATGACACATTGACGGTCTGTCCCACTGTAAACATATCAGGCGTTGGTGCGCGAACGAATGCACCCTCTGACTATCGGTGAAAATGTGCTACGATCCACCTCTTTGGCCAAGTTTGACGTTATCAGTTATTCTGATGTGGCCAGCATCGAAATGTTGTGACATTAGACGCTGCAGTAGAAGTCGACTGACAACTAATTGGATGCTGCAGCTTCGCTATTCAACGCAATCAAGGTACCCCGCATGATCGGTTTGCCACAAGCAGTCCACCACTGTAGCGTTGTGTGAGATGCTCCCATTTGCCGAACGCATGAGCGCTAGGGCCCTCGATAGCAACTTTGTACTAGGGAGAAGTCATATGAGGAGTGATGTGCTTCCAGGAGCTTGGCATCGCCACAGCTGCTGGCGGCAGAGGCAACTGGCCACAGGTTTGCTTTTCGTACCGCAGGTATAAGGGGACAAGCGGTATATTCCTGTCAGTGCAGATTGATGATTGGCTAATATAAATGGAGAACCTGGGACGATCCCCTTCCAGATGTTCTCCAGGATCTCCCCGTCTTAGTTTCCAAAAAGGAGTCTACTTCGGCACGTGGGTAATCTCGCGGAAGCTGTCCTTTGGCGCTAGGAACCTGTCAAAGTCGCCATCAAGAACGATGTAGTCATGTCTCCATAAAAAATCCTGTGGAACCAGATGGAGAGTAGTCACTGATAAGTCCCACCCCAAGCACTGAGAGCGTCGTTCCCCTGTCACTGCGCAGGTAGAACACGTAATCAGCCTGTGGCTCCTCCCTGAGGATTATTGCGACGCCGTCGCCTGTGGGTGAAATACAGAACTTAAACGTGGTATAAACATAGTATAATCATGGGTAACAATGCTGTTGTTCAGACCTTTTGGAGAAAGGCTACATGTCAGCTACATGTCCTATAACAACCGTAACATAGGATAGGTGCATATGTTGTTGACACTGATGGTCACAATTCGATATTCCTTAATTCTGTCACCTCTGTGAAAGGTCGCCATCACCCACTAAGGTGGGAAAGTGACTCGTGGGCTATGGTGTAACTGCTCTGCTACCTCTTATTACTGTGGACATTATTCATGTTTAGCATGGAGAGGCGGGAATGTCCTCATGCTGTTCTCTTCAGTATCGTCCATTCATGAGGTATGGGTGGGC
Organism: Schistocerca serialis cubense; assembly: GCF_023864345.2. Lineage (NCBI taxonomy): Eukaryota > Metazoa > Arthropoda > Insecta > Orthoptera > Acrididae > Schistocerca > Schistocerca serialis. The sequence continues at coordinate 254,149,122 of NC_064644.1, forward strand.
AATGGTGGGGAAGTATGTGATGGTGAATCACAAAGTTTTAGGTGACTCTGGCAGAGGGTTGGCTGTAAAGGTCAGCTCGTGTGGCGGACACCTGGCTGGGAGTGGGATGTCAGACGCCGTGGTCTCTAGACCCAAGGAGTATTGCGTAGTCTCTCGGGGATGAAAAATCTTCCACGGCAGATGTTTGAAAAAGACAGTCGTCAGAGCATATCAGATGTCACTTCTTCGCATGCTTCTGTGATGCATGTTGCTTTCTGACAAGTGACCCAAAGTCGGAATGCAGATGATGGTTTCCGTCGCATCTTCCTCCAAAAGGAAAGCAAAGGTTTCCACATCTTGGCATCTACATCCATCGTGTCAAAGGCTGCGACCGGGAAGGACAGTTGTCGAACAGTGTAAGGCTCTTGTTCTGACGCCAACAAGTCATTTTTCAAAACTGTCCTTGCTGTGGCGTCATAACGTGACAATTCGGTGAAGATAGTCTGTCCTTCCTCAGGTAAAGACACCGGCCTCACTGCCGCTTCTTAATTGAGGAGGAGGTCCGTTCCACATGCTCATGTGACTGACTGCCCGGTGGGAATTACGTGAGGTGTTGTTGGAGGCACACCGACCTGACGTAGCATTCCTGGCCACATCCGGAAGAGGTGTGTGGCTGTCCTTCATATATTATCATTGCACGGTGGCTACCAAGGTTGATTTATGATGCCACGAGTTTCCGTCAAGGACCGGATATGGTGCGAACATGTTCCATTTTTCGGCTACGTGGTTCAGCACTGTCCTGTATGGTTGTAAGGCAGCAATAACATTGTCAGGTAACACTTCGAAAGGAAACTCGAAGAAGCGCAAAGAGCAAAATGAGAGCACTGCGTGACGCCCAATTATGCTCCTATGTGTTCTGAAATGAGTGAGACTGGTTCTGATCTATCTTCCTAATCCCGTTGCAGAAAGTCACTGTGTGAGTGTTTTAAGAATTTGGTGTTGAACCTAAGGTCTGTAAGGGAGGAAGATACCATCTGACACATGCAGAGTTCAGAAGAGTGCAGCAGTACAGGCAGTGATGTCATCAGATAATGATCTCAATGTTGGTTACACTACACTCCCTGTAAAGGAAACGTTATCGCTAACCAAAATTAGAGTACAGGTTCAGGTGTCACTATATCTTGGCTAAAAATGAGATTCTTAGATTTTTGTTATTAAGGTTTGTTTTTATTCCAAGTATGACTTACTGACATAGCAATGTTAGCAAAATTACCTACAGGATAGTAAAATTTTCGTATTGGATGATCATAACTGTGAAGCGAAAATAGTAACAATTATAAGGTTCTTTAATGGTACGATGTTCGATGACCTCGTCAGGGGGTCGAAAAAATACAAAGTAATTAAATTCAGTTGGGGCCAGAAATATCAATTACGCTAAAATGCACAATGGAAATAACCCGAATTGGACGTGGGTCGGTAATGAGCAATCAAAAAGAAGTACACAATTAAAACAAGAACTTCAGGGTGTAAAGCACTCTGCACTGGCTGATCAATTCTTTTCGTTAAATCAGACATCTCGCGTTTCTGCTTCAGTTAACCCCTATAATGGTCAACATGTTTAACTACAGGTCATGGTTGAATGCACAAAAACTAGGAGAGACGGAGGCAACAGCAGTTTTGTGTGTCAATTGAATATCACTTGCTGGCGTACTGCGAGCTCGTGTGTTTTACGTTTCGTTGGCGGTGGCAGTGGTTGCTGTTGGTGTGAGCTGTGAAACTGAGAATCCATTCTAAATCTCTCTCGACTGTTAGACACCAGTCAGACAAATTTCCTGCAGCTTGGTGAAGCCTAATCTCATAGATATTCCGTAGCAAAGTTAATTGGCATGGTACGCACTATTTGGCTGGAATAGCGTGTATGTCATGGTTCTGAAATCGCTAACAACCGTTAACTGTCAATGCTCGGCGCGATTCTCCGTACTAGGAGACATTCCAGTTTAACTCCTTAGGAGTTAAGAATAGCCAGTGAACAAGTAATCACATAAATACTTTCGCAATTGTCTCAATGCGGCACAAGTAACCTTGCTCAAACCCTTAACGATTTTCTGCAAGAGTATAAGCGAATTACTCTGTCTGCAATTTGCCTATATCAAAGCTGGTGGCCACGTGTTTTCTCTCTGGCCGATCAGAGCATTCGTACTAGTTATAGCTCCACCCACTACAGTTATTGTAACCTATCACAGGTGTCGTTTCTTTCATAGGGCATAGTTTAACTTGCGCTTCGTAATACTGAGATAAACAGCTTTTTCTCTCATGCAAGTTTTAACACATGTGGCTACAGTAAGTCACCATTGTTTTGGGTTGGATTTCTCCGGACGTTTATTTGCGATCTCCGGCCGTGTTCCTCTAGAAAATCTTTCCGAAGGGTCGTCAGTAGAGGCAGGGACAAGGGGCGGCTATTTCTGACGTCCTACGCAGTGGCTCCGACATCTCAATGTGTCCGCTGTATGTCCTGTTGTAAAGGTGTCGGCCTACATGAGATGTCCATTTCTGTTGTAAAATATTTCTTCCGTTACAACTGCGTCTCGTTGCTTGTTTCAGGAAAGTTACTTACGTGCTGTTACTAATGTGAATGTTAGTTGTTTATATGCACGAAATGCTGGCTTATTTATTAGATCAGCGTATCAATAAAATTCGTGCATTTTCACGTAACTATGTCATTTGACTTATCGATTCAACCGGACGTGTTTCAGGAATTCTGTGTAAGGTATGTCATTTGGTTGACACCTTACACTGTCCGTCAGCTTGTTTGAACTTAACGCCACTGCCAGTTCTGGGCACAACGTCATGACAGATGGCATCGCTTGTCGTTTTGTCATAAACAGTGCTACTGGTAATGTAAAAGTGGATGCCTACTAAGCCCTTGAGATCTAGATGAACTTTGTCGCAAAGCAAGCATTCAGTTTCAAAAGTTCTGGGTGGTGCATAACTGAAAACTGATCTTGATTGTGGGCTGTCAATACGTATGAGCCAAGGCGCATACATCAACGGTCGTAGCAGTAAGTGGCGGCAAAGATGTAAACAGAATATGAGTACTCATGAACACCACGTTATAATGGGACTGACTCAATCAAGGCGCCCTCTCTGCTACACTGCCAAATTGCTACTGGGGGTTTGATGAACCAGCATATTACTCAGTGGGCTACGACGTCTTGTATAGAGGTGCGCGCGTTAAACGTTACTCCGTAAATACTGATGTGTTGCATGATGTGACAGTGTTGCCAGCTCCGCGTTTTCATACATCTGTTGTCAAATTGACCCGTTGTTAGTTTTTAGACAAATTTTTGTCTTGAATCTGGATGAGGAATTGCAAGCAGCCTTCTAAGTGCGGGATTTTTTCTTCACACTGTACTGGGATTTATGATATTGTTGTGGCTTTGTTTACCATGATAATTAGTAATGAATTCTGTAAATTAGGATAGACATGCCTATGGATTTACAAAGTTAACGGGGAAAATTAGTAATAGCGAAGTCTGTATTTGTGTGCAGCTATGTATGTGCTATTAGGATTTATTTATTTATTTTGTATGTTAAGAGCGACCAGGCGTAGAGAGGAAAGCATCTGTGTAAGGCGAGGGTGTCATTCCCTCTAACTCTGATGTATTTCAACACTCACTGCACTTTCCACAGTCTTCTTTACAACTCCCGCACTTATTGCATGTGTGCAGCCTGGTGGTCAGCAATTTTGCAGTTTCTCCTGACAGCCATGCACTTTGGACGCTAGCGAAAAGCAGATCAACAACTTGTTTAATCACCTGTCGAATACGTACTTTTGAATAAGCCTAATACCAGTCGAATTGAAACCCACAACATTTGTCCTGTAGAATTGTAACAAACGGATCTATAATTTAAAACTGACTGAGAGTGTTCAAATGGTTATTAAAACAGATTTTGTCATTTCTGTTCCATCAACTCGTGCCTTCAAGTATAAAAGAGGGCAAGCCATTGAAACTATACAGCACTCAGACAAAGCCTCTTCAAGAAAAGCGACGTAAGGATAGAGCGTTAACAAAATTCCGACTATGTAAAATTTTCATGATTAGAGCCTTGAGGAAGATTTTAGGTCAACTGTTCGACCTCCATTTTAGAGGGGCATTTGTAAACTGTTACGTTCCCGCCCATTGGAGTGGGAAAAGCCATTCTTGACTGCAAGAATTATTGTAATAGTGAACCTTAAAAAACAAGTAATTGATAGTACCAAAACTGAAGGAAGTAGGTCAGAACAAAAAGACCTATATCCGCCAACATATTGTGACTTACGTCTTTTCAAAATATCTCTGCCAACCAAAATATTTAAAATCACCTGTTACGCAATCTGTTGCATATACGATCTTAACGTACCAAAATTATGGGGTAACCAAAAGAAAAACCGTCACCAAATTAATTACAAAACGAAAACAACACATTCGCAACAACTCTTAAACATGTATACTCACCCATAATTTCTACTCTCTTCTAACTTGAGTTGTCACATATCAAGGAAAATAAAACTGCAAATCAGTCGATTCTCATCTTCCTCCCAAATACACCAGTGCCTAATTCCTGACTACCATCTTCCCTCTAAGTTGATAAAAATATTAATAACAGAACCACCTGAACATTTTTCCCTTTCAAAACGTATCCTTCAGCTAGCATATACCCACCACAAATGACCACACAAAATTCACTAATCTAAATACAAGAAAATTATTTACTTAACATCCAACATCTAAATTCATTAGCCGGCCGTTGTGACCGTGCGGTTCTAGGCGCTTCAGTCTGGAACCGCGTGACCGCTAGGGTCGCACGTACGAATCCTGCCTCGGGCATGGATGTGTGTGATGTCCTCTGGTTAGTTAGGTTTAAGTAGTTGTAAGTTCTAGGGGACTGATGACCACAGATCTTAAGTCCCATAGTGCTCAGAGATATTTCAACCATTTTTTGAACCTAAATTCACTACTTCGCCAACTTACTACACCTGCTGTTGTTGATTCTTTGCTCTACGTAATCAACCTGTCCAGAGTTAGCAAGGAGTTGCATTAATTTATGAAACATAAAATACGATTACAAAAAAAGTCTTATCTGCTATTTACAGAGAGGTATTACTAACCAGCTAACCAATACCTTCTCTCAACACAAGCTTACCATATATAGCTTCTACTACCTCCAACTCATCTACTTCACATGACCTACACACAAATGGTGATCACGCAAAACACCACAGTGGTTATCACCCCAGACTCGTGTTCAGGAGGAAAATGGTTCAAATTCCCATATGGCCATCAAGATACAGGTTATGTGTGACATCCCTTCCTTTGAAAGGCCACATTCTGAGATCACCTAATCTAGTTCACAATACCACAAGGCGTTCTAGGCATCCCTCGCCGTCCCCTACTACACCTATAATGTCATTCACACCCTAAAACCACTCTCCTTCTCCTTTTCCGCTAGTGAGGAAGCTTCTGCCTGTTTGGAGCTGCTGGATAGGTCAGACATAGTCTTCACTTTATTGTATGAGCGGTGTGTCCAATGAAGGAGATGCTGGTGTCGGATGCGGAAGAGTTCAACAGCTATATTTGTTGTTATCATGCAGCTAAAGACGATGTCCATAGCTCCCTGCATGATACTTGGAAAGCGGCGATAATAGATAGGCCTAGGAATGAGAATACGTTCCATAAAACAATGGAGATACAGTGGGATGGACTGAAGGTACAGTACATTTCGGAACTCATGCTGATATATGTGGTGGTGTCTGAAGTGTAGAGTTGAAAAGTGCAGTCAGTTTTCCAAAGCAAACGAGATGACACACTCATCCCCTTCAGTATAGTTCACAATGTGTGCTATGAAGAAGATGATGGTGATGAGCTTGGAGGATTTTAGTATGTGTACTATATGTAAGCCCACAGCTGAGGACTGCATCCGTAACTCCCTACATGAGGATGAGAAAGGAAAGATAATGGGTGAGCATAAAAAATTGCATTTGCGCAAATAATGCTGATATTCAGAAAGATTTTCACTTTGCAGCGGAGATGATATGAAACTCGGGATCTTTGCCTTTCACGGGCAAGTGCTGTTGCTTGCCTGCGTCTAAGAGACGAATGTGTGTTTCTAATCAACAACCCCAGACTGACTGAGCTAGTTCACATAAATGCCTGAGATGGTGCTTCACACAGGTTGTGCGCCCTCTTAGGGAGCCAATAGGAACACTGCATTTCCGCCCCCCACCCCCTCCACATAAACCCCCCCCCCCCACATACACACACTAACCTGAATGTAGGAATGCAGGGATACTAGACCTGGTCACGTGATCGTAGTAGCAGTGGTGCTGATATAAGGCGAACATGGCTGCCCGCTGGTTATTTGCTGCATGTGAACCGTGTCAGTTTGTTCATCTTTGCTTACTGGCGCAATCCGTTTTCTTGCCACGCCCCTAGTGGCGCTTTGGTCTTCTTGCGTTTGGCTCTTTTGTTAGAGGGAGTTGGAGACAACTTGTTGGGGGGCAGAGATAGAGAGGAATTTTTGATGACAGTGAGCATGCCAGTACCGGGCCTGATCTGCGGTTGCTCGTCCGACTGTTTTCTTTTTTTTGTGTCTCTCTACAGGGTGGCGTGGAGTGTTGGGCACTACGCTGTCGTGCCCGATTGTCTATCTGGATTTGGGAGTGACTGTCTACTGATGTGGGCGCTGTGATCACGTTGATTTTCTCTGGTTACCTCCCGCCCTACCTCAGTTTCAGGTAACGTACTGCGGTTTGTGGATTTTGGCACATGTGATGTGGGGCTAGACTTTCTCCCATAGGATGGTTTGGCCGCTGTTCGCCATCACTCCGTACTCAGGCTGATAAATTCGCCGCCGCCACCCCTTCCTCTAAGTGTGAACTCCCTTTATGGATGGTAAACTTGAGTGTATTTCTTTTCATTGCAATTTGTTCAGAATTTCCGTGATACTAGTCGTTATTACTTGGGTGTGAAATTAATTTGGTTGTAATAAGTACTAGGGCACCACATACATTAGTTACAACTGAGGTCGAATGTCAAACCTCACCTTTAAAGTAGGAAGTTCTCGCTTGTCCAACTTGTGCAGGAATTGTGACATGGGGCATGGTCGATGTAAGCAATCACCAGCGGCCCAGTGAATGTTGGCTCAATCACTGTACTCACATTGGAAGGCCTTGGTGAGGTCCAGCTCTTCTCTTAAAAGAAAGAATATATTGTTTATTGTTGTTTATTTTATTACTACTGCGATCTGGTGCTTTGGTATTAGAGCATAAGGATTTCTTGCTACTTCTGAAGTGTACTTAAGTGAATTTCTTTTTTCAGGGTGTCATTAACAGTGGGCCGCTTAATCAAATTAATGGTTACGTTTGGTCATAACTGTCAAACGATTAACTAGCTAATTTCCTTTTATAAATTATGCAGTCACTGTAAAATTTAGATTTTGGTCGGTGACTGGGGTGGTGTTTTCATTTTGCATTCTTGAATCGGACCTTGTGAATTTACTTATTTTTTATGCTTTGATTTGAACATCTTTCATTTCTTTAACTGCGTATGGCTGAACTTGTAAATCTGAAATCGATCTTACCTTTCTGTTCCAAAATTGTTATTGCCCGAAAGTCATTCCAAACATTTCATCGTATTCCTGGACCTATTTGAAAACAGCTTATGACGAAGGTACTCTCCAGATTGGTGAAATACTGAACATCTACAATTTTGTTACCGTTCTAGTCTTAGAAAGTGCTAATGCCTAAGGGAATTCAGAATGCCAAATGTTGAAATTGTAAAATTTTGAATCTTGTTATCTTCCTGTTTTAAATGTTGCTAATGTGAAACAGCTTCTCCAGTTTTGTGAAATGCTGAACCTGTAGCTGTTTTTCTTAAATAAAGGTGATTACCATTAATTTTCTAAATCGCTAGCGCCAAGATGACCCTCTGGTTGTTTTAATCGTAATCCTGTATTTTATTTCTAAATAAGTGCCACCCACTTTCCTTGTCTGAAGTTTACAATCTGATGAGCGGTTTTCAAATTGTTATGGTAATACTCTTTGTGTAATTGTAGAAAAGTCACTCTACCCAGGTTGAAATGCTACCAGCACCTAAGGGGCTCCTCAAGGTGTATTTAGACGAATGTTGAACTTGTTATTTAAAAGAAGCAATACTTCTTCTGTAAAAAAAAAAAAAAAAGATTTTGTAAATTATAAATGGGATATTTAATCCACCTGGTGTAACTTGTGTTGTTAACTTGCCTTAAACTCCCTATTTTGTTAGGAATACTTCAGTGTAAGTTTTGTCTTTCTGGTTTGTTGCCCTGAATTCAATCTCAAACAGTAACTATTGATTTGATGGCTTTCTGTAAACTCAGCCTGCACCGACTTCCCCCAGTTAAATAGTGTCTGCTGACATCTCAGTGCCCAGAATGTATTACAAGATGCCTACTTACCTATTGTCTGTTGAGTAGACTTGCTGGGACAAATCGGCAATGATTCTCACTAAAATATACCTCTAATTTTCTACATGTGGTACAATCTCTCACTCTCTGTAGAGTATACTTGCTGGGGAAAATCTCCCGTGCTTCTCACTAGAATTTTGTTGTTGTTGTTGTGGTCTTCAGTCCTGAGACTGGTTTGATGCAGCTCTCCATGCAACTCTATCCTGTACAAGCCTCTTAATCTCCCAGTACATACCGAAACCTACATCCTTCTGAATCTGCTTAGTGTATTCATATCTTGGTCTCCCTCTACCATTTTTACCCTCCACGCTGCCCTCCAATACTAAATTGGTGATCCCTTGATGCCTCAAAATATGTCCAACCAACCGATCCCTTCTTCTAGTCATGTTGTGCCACAAACTTCTCTTCTCCCCAATCCTATTCAATAATTCCTCATTAGTTATGTGATCTACCCATCTGATCTTCAGCATTATTCTGTAGCACCACATTTCGAAAACTTCTATTCGCTTCTTGTCCAAACTGGTTGTCTTCCATGTTTCACTTCCATACATGGCTGCACTCCATACAAATACTTTCAGAAACGACTTCCTGACACTTAAATCTATATTCGATGTTTACAAATTTCTCTTCTTCAGAAACGCTTTCCTTGCCATTGCCAGTCTACATTTTATATCCTCTCTACTTCGACCATCATCAGTTATTTTGCTCCCCAAATATCAAAACTCCTTTACCACTTTAAGTGTCTCATTTCCTAATCTAATTCCCACAGCATCACTCGACTTAATTCTAATACATTCCATTGTCCTCGTTTTGCTTTTGTTGATGTTCATATTATATCCTCCTTTCAAGACACTATCCATTCCGTTCAACTGCTCCTCCAAGTCCTTTGCTGTCTCTGACAGAATTACGATGTCATCGGCGAACCTCAAAGTTTTTATTTCTTCTCCATGGATTTTAATACCTACTCCGAATTTTTCTTTTGTTTCCTTCACAGCTTGCTCAATATACAGATTGAATAACATCGGGGAGAGACTACAACCCTGCCTCACTCCCTTCCCAACCACTGCTTCCCTTTTAAGTCCCTTGACTCTTACAACTGCCATCTGATTTCTGCACAAATTGTAAATAGCCTCTCTCTCCCTGTATTTTGCCTCTGCCACCTTCAGAACTTGAAAGAGAATATTCCAGTCAACACTGTCAAAATCTTTCTCTAAGTCTACAAGTACTAGAAGCGTAGGTTTGCCCATCCTTAATCTAGCTTCTAAGATAAGTTGTAGGGTCAGTATTGCCTCAAGTGTTCCAACATTTCTACGGAATCTAAACTGATCTTCCCCGAGATCGGATTCTACTAGTTTTTCCATTCGTCTGTAAATAATTCGTGTTAGTATTTTGCAGCTGTGACTTATCAAACTGATGGTTCGGTAATTTTCACATCTGTCAACACCTGCTTTCTTTGGTGTTGGAATTATTATATTCTTCTTGAAGTCTGAGGGTATTTCGCCTGTTTCATACATCTTGCTCACCAGATGGTAGAGTTTTGTCAGGACTGGCTCTCCCAAGGCCGTCAGTAGTTCCAATAGAATGTTGTCTACTCTGGGGGCCTTGTTTCGACTCAGGTCTTTCAGTTCTCTGTCAAACTCTTCACCCAGTATCGTATCTCCCATTTCAACTTCATCTACATCCTCTTCCATTTCCATAATATTGTCCTCAAGTACATCGCCCTTATATAGACCCTCAATATACTCCTCCCACCTTTCTGCTTTCCCTTCGTTGCTTAGAACTGAGCTCTTGATGTTCATACAAGTGGTTCTCGTATCTCCAAAGGTCTCTTTAATTTTCCTGTAGGCAGTATCTATCTTACCCCTAGTGAGATAAACCTCTACATCCTTACATTTGTCCTCTAGCCATCCCTGCTTAGCCGTTTTGCACTTCCTGCCGATTTCCTTTTTGAGACGTTTGTATTCCTTTTTCCCTGCTTCATTTACTGCATTTTTATATTTTCTCATTTCATCAAATAAATTCAATATTTCTTCTGTTACCCAAGGATTTCTACTAGCCCTCGTCTTTTTACCTACTTGATCCTCTGCTGCCTTCACTACTTCATCCCTCAAAGCTACCCATTCTTCTTCTACTGTATTTCTTTCCCCCATTCCTGTGAATTGTTCCCTTATGCTCTCCCTGAGGCTTTGTACAACCTCTGGTACTTTCAGTTTATTCAGGTCCCATCTCCTTAAAGTCCTATCTTCTTGCAGTTTCTTCAGTTTTAATCTACAAGTCATAACCAATAGACTGTGGTCAGAATCCACATCTGTCCCTGGAAATGTCTTACAGTTTAAAATCTGGTTCCTAAATCTCTGTCTTACCATTATATAATTTATCTGGTAGCTTTTAGTATCTCCATGGTTCTTCCATGTACACAACATTCTTTCATGATTCTTGAACCAAGTGTTAGCTATGATTAATTATGCCCTGCGCAAAATTCTACCAGGTGGCTTCCTCTTTCATTTCTTAGCCCAATCCATATTCACCTACTACGTTTCCTTCTCTCCCTTTTCCTACTACTGAATTCCAGTCACCCATGACTATTAAATTTTCGTCTCCCTTTACTACCTGAATAATTTCTTTTATATCATCATACATTTCAACAATTTCTTCGGAGCTAGATGGCATATAAACTTGTATAACAGTGGTAGGAGTGGGCTTCATGTCTGTCTTGGCCACAATAATGCGTTCACTATGATGTTTGTAGTAGCTTACCCGCACTCCTATTTTTTTATTCATTATTAAACCTACTCCTGCATTGCCCCTATTTGATTTTGTATTTACAACCCTGTATTCACCTGACCAGAAGTCTTGTTCCTCCTGCCACCGAACTTCACTAATTCCCACTATATCTAACTTTAACCTATCCATTTCCTTTTTTAAATTTTCTAACCTTCCTGCCCGATTAAGGGATCTGACATTCCACGCTCCGATCCGTACAACGCCAGTTTTCTTTCTCCTGATAACTTCCTCACTTGATACATCTAGTTTAGTGGAAATATACTCTGAATTCTGTGCCCACAACGGACTGTTATTAACTAAACACGGCCCCTCCCGCCGAAAGCTTGAGTCCTCCCTTGGGCATGGGTGGGTGTGTTGTTTTCAGCATAAGTTAGTTTAAGTAGTGTGTAAGTCTAGGGACCGATGACCTCAGCAGTTTGGTCCCTTAGGAATTCACACACATTCGAACATTTGAAAGAACTAGTGGATTTTGCTGATGTACCGCACCCTGTGTGCGACATACAGTGTGGTCCATTGATAGTGACCGGACCAAATATCTCACGAAATATGCATCGAACGGAAAAACTACAAAGAACGAAACTCGTCTAGCTTGAAAGGGGAAACCAGATGTCACTACGGTTGGCCCACTAGATGGCGCTGCCATAGATCAAACGGATGTCAACTGAGTTTTTTAAAAATAGGAACCCCATTTTTTTACATATTCGTGTAGTACGTAAAGAAATATGAAAGTTTTAGTTGGACCACTTTTTTCGCTTTATGACAGATGGCCCTGTAATAGTCACAAACGTATAAGTACGTGGTATCAGGTAACATTCCGCACGTGCGGACGGTATTTGCTTCGTGATACCTTACCCGTGTTAAAATGGACCGTTTACCAAATGCGGAAAAGGTCGATATCGTGTTGATGTATGGCTATTGTGATCAAAATGCCCAACGGGCCTGTGCAATGTATGCTGCTCGGTATCCTGGACGACATCATCCAAGTGTCCGGACCGTTCGGCGGATAGTTACGTTACTTAAAGAAACAGGAAGTGTTCAGCCACATGTAAAAAGTCAACCACGACCTGCAACAAATGATGATTCCCTAGAAGGTGTTTTAGCTACTGTCGCGGCTAATCCGCACATCAGTAGCAGACAAATTGCTCGAGAATCGGGAATCTCAAAAACATCGGTGTTGGGAATGCTACATCAACGTCGGTTCCACCCGTACCATATTTTATGCACCAGGAATTGCATGGCGACAACTTTGAACGTCGTGTACAGTTCTGCCACTGGGCACAACAGAAATTACGGGGCGATGACAGAATTTTTACACGTTTTCTATTTAGCGACGAAGCGTCATTCACCAACAGCGGTAACGTAAACCGGCATAATATGGACTATTGGGCAACGCAAAATCCACGATGGCTTTGACAAGTGGAACATTAGCGATATTGGCTGGTTAACGTATGGTGCGGCATTATGGGAGGAAGTTTAATTGGCCCTCATTTTATCGATGGGATTGTAAATAGTGCAATGTATGCTGATATCCTACGTAATGTTCTACCGATGTTACTACTAGATGTTTCACTACATGACAGAATGGCATTGTACTTCCACCATGATGGATGTCCGGTACATAGCTCGCGTGCGGTTGAAGCGGTATTGAACACCATATTTCATGACAAGTGGATTGTTCATCGTAGCACCATACCATCGCCCGCACGTTCACCGGATCTGACGTCCCCAGATTTCTTTCTGTGGGGAAAGTTGAAAGGTATTTGCTATCGTGATCCACCGACAACGCCTGACAACATGCGTCAGCGCATTGTCAATGAATGTGCGATCATTTGGAAGGCTAACTACTCGCTATCGCCAAATGCATTGAGGTTGACGGACATCATTTTCAGCATTTATTGCATTAATGTTGTATTTACAGGTAATCACGCTGTAACAGCATGCGTTCTCAGAAATGATAAGTTCACAAAGGTACATGTATCACATTGGAACAACCGAAATAAAATGTTCAAACGTACCTACGTTCTGTATTTTAATTTAAAAAACCTACCTGTTACCAACTGTTGGTCTAAAATTGTGAGCCATAAGTTTGTGACTATTACTGCGCCATCTAACACAATGCGAAAAATGTGGTCCAAATAAAACATTCATATTGCTTTAAGTACTACAGGAATATTTAATAAAAAATGGGGGTTCCTATTTAGAAAACGCAGTTGATATCCGTTTGACCTATGCCAGCGCCATCTAGCGGGCCAACCATAGCGCCATCTGGTTTCCCCCTTCAAGCTAGATAAGTTTCGTTCCTTGTAGTTTGTTCGTTTGATGCTTATTTCGAGAGGCATTTGGCCCAGTCACGATCAATGGACCAACCTGTATTTACAGGGTGATTCACGAAGTTATGAAAATATTTTAGTATGTTACTGTACAAGTATAACAAAAGAAAAAATCTTTCATGTAAACATAGGTCCGCAAATTTTTGGTTACAGAGTTACGGCTGATAAAATATTTTCCCTGAAATATGGCAACTTCGCTAATATGAAGCCATCACAAAACTGTACCGAGTTAAAGTAAAGCCCAATTTCCATTTGTTTTGTTGTTAACTATCCGCTGACTCTAACAAAATTTGTCCCAGACGTGTATCCATAGTAGTTTTCCAGAATATCCAGAGCAACAAAGATGTAATTTTGTAAAATTTTTAATTTATTAACCAGCTGGCCCAATTTGCTTTTTAAATTCCAGACAATTGCACAAAGTTTTCAACAGAAGTTGTAGAGGATTTAACTTTTGAAAAAGGATGGTATCAACGTTAACTGAAACTGTATGAATGTGTCAGATAAGCTGCTTTTATAGCACACGTGAATTTATGTTAAAGCGGAACAAAACAAAGCTCAGTGTTAAGAAAGTTGTACAGTGTACATAAAATTCCACAACTGATTTACAATAAGTGTTGAAAAACGTCTCCATTTAGTTCAGTGCATTTTGCTGCACGCGCATGAACAGATTTTGTTGCTCCTTTCGGTTTCACGGGGTTGTTCTTAATTTCGTCTATTGCATTCATAACGCGAGCAAGTAATGCCTCAAGTGTATTGACTATGCCCTCATGAACTATGACTTTCATCCATACCCATACAGAAAAATCCATTGGTGTTAAATCTGACGTTCTGGGAGGCCAGAGGCGTGTAGTACCATGACCAATCCATTTCTGGGGAAAATTTTCATTGAAATGTGTAATAACGGCGTTCGTGAAATCTGGAGGCGCGCCATCATGTTGAAAATACATTTGCAATCTCTTGGAAAGTGGAACATTTTAGAGCAAGCGGGCAACTTCTTCTTGAAGGTATTGGAAGTACGTTTGGTCGGTTACACGTCCTGGCAAAATGAATGTTTCAATAAAGTGTGTGTTGATTATAGCACACCACACATTTATGCTAAATCGCTGCTGTAAATTGCGTTGCACTGTCGCATTTGGGTTTACTTCAGTCCATACATGCTCGTTATGTAGATTATTTATACCATCTCGAGTCAACTACACCTCATCAGTAAATAAAATTTATTTCTGTAACTACCGATTAGTATTTAACCAGTTGCAGAACTCCAAGCGAAGGGCAGGATCTCCGGGATGTATATGATGCACTTTTTGTTTATGGTAGGGATACAGTTTATTGTACTTCAGTGTACGCCATACCTTAGATTGTGAAATGTCTAATGGTTGGGTGATACGTCGTTTACTGGTACCCGGGCTACTTTGAACAGTATCGATAGTATTCTCATAATCGTTTTCATGTAACGAGCGCTCTTACTGATTATAAACGCCAGGTTGAGAAGCCGTCTCCCGTAGCATTCGAAATATTCCGCTAATGGTTCGTGTATTCGGCATCATCCGAGTGGGATAGCGTAAGCGATATTCGTTAACTGCAGCCGTAACATTACCATCAGATTTGACATAAATAAACACCATATCGGCGTATTCCTTCGTCGTAAATTTGAGAGGCATCCCTATTTCATAAATAACCTACAGACTACAACAGTTACTGTGTGGTTTCACTTAAATACACTGTTGTTATTATGCTCTTTCACTAAAAAATACAGAAAACAAACTCCTTTCATGGTTAGCGATTGACTGAAACAACTCAGTAACGGTTGCCAACAATGACATAAACGTTTCTACATTATTAATGGAAATTTACTTGTATAATAATCTTTGCTTCTCTGGATGTTCTGGAAAAATACTACAGATACAGGCCTTGAACATCTTTTATAAGATTCACGAAACCAATAACAACAAATTTAACTTCGGAGAGTTTTGCGAAGGCTTCATATTAGCGAAGTTGCTAAATTTCTGGCAAAATCTTTTATTAGCATTTGCGGATCTATGTGTATATGAACTTTTTTCTTTTGTTTTACTTGTACAATAATATATTAAAATATTTGCATATCTTCGTGAAGCACGTTGTGTATTAAAGCGATGGGTAAGTTAGTATACATCATACCATGCAAAAATTTGCGCGCATGTTGGGCACCCCACCCGGGAGGATGGGTATACGTTAACAGAGAATTCGCCTACACATAGAGGCTCTCAAGGGTTTAGGATGTAGAGATGTAAGCCCAGACCCTTCTGAGGCTGATCAACAACTTTGTGCTAAGGTAACCATACATGAAAAGAATGTAAAGGACATAGCTCTAATGGTGGATGAAATTAAAGTGAAAGTGCATGACTTAATTGTAAACGTTGACAGATTTGTACGAAATGTATATAAGGTGCAAACTATGAAGCAGTCTCCTTGCCATATAGAAAGATATTGACTAAGCATAAGATCATCGCTGCATGGAAGGTATTTCAGAAGAAGTTACGACTGCTATGGCTTGGGCAGTTGCATTGGGAGAATATACTGATAGAAATGTATAAACCAGTTACAGAATCTTTCGATGAACTCTCAGCTAAATTACTCACGGACGAAAAAGTTCATGATTCCATTAGCTGCCAGAGTGAAAATAAAATATTTGGTGTCATTGGTGAAGGACTATACGTGTTTAGCACTTAACATATGAGTTTAATAGAAGAAACAATACAGATACATGACAGAAAATTTGATAGAAAAAGTGGTCTAATATACCTCATTTTCCTAAATGCCACAAAAACCATAAATATTCATCCAAAGACTGGGAGACCTATTTCAGATACACTGGTGACGGTACTGACATCTGGCATAAAAGAAAAAGCAATTGATTCATGATCCGAATGAGCTAATAGATCGACTAAACTGCTCGGGGCGTCAGTTGCTGTTTCATTAATTTCTGAGCTTAGAGAGGTATATATAATCGAATAACAACGGAGACAGTAGTTTAAGAACTGCATAAACCGCCATGTGAAACACATTCTCATAGACATGCTCTGATTAAATATTTGGGTTACTTATGGCAGGCCAATCTTGTAGATATTAGAATATACACAGGCCAATAATGGATTCAGATACATTTTATGGTCATTGATAGACAATCTAAATTTGCCTGGGGATTACAGGTTAAAACAAAAGCGGGGAGAGATTGCAGAGGTATTTGAGCATTTGTTGCAGACAGGGATGAATCGATGTCCAGAGAACCGCAGTGGGGAGTTTTAAAGTACATAAATCAAGACCGCGAGGGAATACACCACCTTTCAACTCTCACCCACCTGAAGGTGAGTGTTGTGGAATGTTTAAATAGAACAGCACAAGATCAAATGTGGAAGCATTTAAATCTTCATGGTTCACAGGATTAAACAGGTATCCTCCCCAAAATAGTTGCACATTACAATCAAACCGAATACAAATCAACATAAACGTGTCAAACTGATACTCGTGATGATGACCTCATGCATACGGTGTGCTGTCACAATAAAATTCTGTATCCACATAAACAGATATTTAAAATTAGTGATTTGATTAAAATGGCTCCAAGCACTATGGGACTTATCATCTGAGGTCATCAGTCCCCTAGACTTAGAACTACTTAAACCTAACTAACCTAAGGACATCACACACATCCAAGTCCGAGGCAGGATTCGAACCTGCGACCGTAGCAGCAGCGCGGTTCCGCACTGAAGCCCCTAGAACCGCTCAGCCACAGAGGCCGCCCTTGGTAATTTGGTCGTATCTCAAAATACGAGTTGTCTGGTTATTGTAAAGAAGAGTGTAAGTATGGAAAGTTAGGACTCAACGTTCCGTCGGCAATGGGGTGAATGCTAGATTGAAAAAACGATGCAGAAGGAAGAGGCTTTTGCCACTTTAAAACGTGCCACAGCAGCATTTACTATAAGGGACTTGGTATTCGATAAATTAAAGAAAACTGTACTACCAGTCTCAGACTTCACGCTAAGCTCATTTAGAAAATGCGCATCAGACCATAACGATCACCTCCTTTTGTGCGAATGTCTCTGAGATGCTGCTGGAGGAGGAAGAATGACATCTCGTAAGGTATTGCATATTATGTACAAAAGTACTAGGCTCTCTTATCTAAAGCGTTGTTTCATTAAATCATAGCGCTTACGAAATACTTGAGGCGTCAATGTTACGTAGCGCAGTGTGATTGAGAACGAACTATGATCTTATAAATTTAGAGTGGCCATATCTACGCCACATTTCGGTTCATTGACAGATTTCCTCCTGAATGGGATTTAGGCAGTGTTCATAGAAATAAACAGGTACAGGCATATCAGGGTAGGAGACGCAGAGTTCAGCATGGTGTTCCCACTAACTACACATAACAATGCACTATCGTAGAGCTACGGCTATAAAACGATGGCCAATCATTGGCGAGAGTGCTAATTTGCCTATAATTGCACTGATTTACCCCAGCTAATACACGTCGCCGTGCAGAGAGCAGTTATTAATTAAAGTACGATAAATGAAGATAATTGTTTCAGCAGGTCTATCAAAGCTAGGCCAGTTTTAATGTCCTATTCATGGCTGATTACAGTAGATGCCAATTTTCAGTGACTTTTTCCTCATTACAGCTTGGCTACTAAATCACCCAAGCTAAAAGAACCAAAACGCCATTTATTTGCGAAGATAATAAGATTTACTGCAGAAAGAGCAATGCAGCAGAAAACAGTCGCCGTGATTAACTGTACGGTTCAAAGAACACAGTGTATTTAACGCGGGTTGGCATTCATTGCCTTACCGTGTGGAAGCCGTTGAGCAATACGTAACAATTTCTTTGGTTTTTTCTATTTTTAAGGTGTGTTTTATGGCGTCTGGGAAAACGCCGTGTCTCGACGAAAAAGCTTGTATTCCCACTGAATCAATAGTGGTTTAGGAGCTGTAATTTGAGATCGGCAGAATTCATATTCGGAGATAGAGTAGTGGGAAAATGGACACGTCAAAATTAAGGCGGACGGAATCCAAGCAACTTTATATAACAAAATATTATCTGATAATTCATCCGCTTTTAGCAGAACTTACGGTAGCAAATGTTAACGTACTCTTTTCGTGTACCACCGACACCAAATCGCGAAGTAACTTATAGACGAATTTACTACACTTACAACCAGATTCATACTAAACCAACAGGAAGAAAATGCGGCTGCTCTCAATTGTAGTATTATTGTTTGTGAATTATATCGGTTTGAATAAGAAGCACATAATAGTGAATGTTCTACTGGTTGAAAGACAATAAATTAAGTGGACATCTTGTTTGACTACAGAGGTTCGTCGTCATCAAAGGTTATTAATTTTGTGTGGCAGTTATATGTAGTGACGAGGCGGCCAGTAAGCGTTTGGTTTCATCCGGGCACTGTCATTTTGTAACTTTCTTCCACTCGGAAGATACGATTGCCTACATATCAAGTGAATGGTGTTATTTCCAAAAAGGTGGCGGAGCCTCCATATGGCAATATTGTTAATAGTGAAATCTATATGCTCCATACTATACTATTTGGTAATGTTTGCACGCACGGATGAACATTTGTTCTGACAAGAATAGTTGACTGGTAGCTGCGAATCAAGAGAATGGAGAAAAACCAAACACAAATATTGTTTTAAATGATCTTTTCTCCTCATATCAGGTTTCTTGGGAAAACGCTAGACATACGTGCCTCACACATCTGTATGAATCTGACATCGTCAAGAATTGATGGTGCACCCTCTGGAAACATCCAGGCACTTTCCAAGTCCTAGCGTCGAAACTCAATACGACAAGCTCTTCACGGGTGTTGACTTCCATCCGCTCGCGGTTGATTAGCCATTCTTTTGCGACTACAGATCCACACAGGTGAATTTCGATTTTATAACTTGCTGGCAGATTTTTTCGTTTCGAAGTGTCCTACCCTGCACTTACATTTCTGGTTGTTTGCTTCCCACCTTGCATATGAAAAAATAACGGTTTTAAGATCGCTACCAGATTACTGCGTGACGTGATTACGAAGTAAGAGTGGATAAGTAGATAACGAAACCCAAAGGATAACCCCAGTGAACTCGAAAATGCTAATTAGGTTCAATAAAGAGTACTGGAAAACTGGAGAAGAATGGCTAATTTATATCCTGAAAAACTGCACTCAGTGTACGATACTGACCCTCTTACACCGTCTTGAAGACTTAAGAAACTTCGATAGAAAGCTTAGAGGACGTTAATCATATCTGACAAGTGTTACAACTATTAATTATAGCTGACACTGTGGGTAAGATATGAAACAGGGAAGAAGAGGCGGATACATGACCACAAATATCCACCTAGCTAATATTATTCCCTGTGTGCACGTGGGTATTGCTTCACCGGAAATGTGGTAATTTGGCTGGAATATAACGAAGGCAAAACGAGGTACGTATCAGAGCACACGTTTCGATAGCGCCAATCTGCGCTAGCGCATAGCTTACAATTATTACTATCACATCTCCTTTTGTCACTTGCTGGTGTGCCTCGGTAATTGTCCGAAGAGGTGGAGAGATTCGCGGTGTCAGCTCAGTGAAATAACTGTACGGAATTACTTGCTCTTTTCAAGACAAAAAAGTGGTAAGCGGGACAAAATACCAGTACATACATGGTTTGTAACGTAGATAGAGTTCTAATGTCAGAACCACCCACGTGTAACGGCACAGAGGGGCTTTCAACATAATTTCAACACCTAATGTGATAAAGCCATAGCCCACTAAAGTTGCCACCTTTCTTTTTTGAGACAGTAAAAGACGTTGGTTTTTAAAGTGGGATAAAAAGGTACATATTTTGCTCTTTCATTTTATTTCAGAACATCTTACAGCTTTTAGCAATATTTAATAAATGTCACTGCGGAACAGAATTTTTACCATTTATATATAATTTAAGATAAATAATTCATTTTCTTTATAACATTTAGAATGCTTTATTTCTTTCGTCCTGCAACTTAATATTCCTTACGGAGAAAACTCCCTCTATGAATGTTTAGATGGCGTGAGTCGACAATTCGAATGAAATTAATTTGCACATACCTGTGAATCATAATTTCTATTACTAGAGATTCCACATCTGTGCAGTGAATAATTTCGCAAAACCTGCAGTAGTGTGTATTTTATGACGCTGTTTCTATACTAATGCAGTTTCACTATAAAAATTATATTTAAGTACAGCTTTGGTGCTTTAAATTTTCAACTATGATAACAAAAGGGTCAAATGAAACATTGCTTTCTAAATTTATTGGCATTATTGACAGGACCACCTGAATCATCACTACACTCAACAACTAAATTTGGGACAGTATATTTTCCTTGGCGTTATTTCGATACAAAAACATATGTTTTTGCGTTACCGGAATACATTTCACGTTCCAAAGTTTTCAACTCATTGCACCAGTAAGGTCGTTTAATAAATAAATCTGTTTTACAGTAGTTCTGTATTGAGCACTTTACACGGATGATTCAAAACATCATGATCCCCTTCCAATAAAAGACAGAATGAAGTCGCTTGTGCGGCGGGCATGTGACACGGTAAAGGGCTGTACGAATTTGTAAGCGGGGAAGCAACGAATGGGAAATCCTTCTAACAAATATAAGAGACATAAATGAATGCATCAACCGACGTAACACCTTCGGAAAAGGGCAGAACGTTATGGAGAGCGTCTAGTAAACGGCGAATATGGTTGGCCTTCCTCGTACTACTGTCTAGTGCATCTAGGAACAGTGGTTGCAGGACGCTGGAATCACGAGTTGGTGACAAGTTATTGAAAGTCCACCCCTCACCACAGAACGCTAGTGTTTCCGAACTATCAAATGGTTCAAATTGCTCTGAGCAATATGGGACTAAATATCTGAGGTCATCAGTCCCCTAGAACATAGAACTACTTAAACCTAACTAACCTAGGGACAACGAATAGGATAGCAACCTGACAGACAGCAATGGTGAAATCAGGATGCCCACAGTAGCCCTGCTTCCACTGGTGCGCTCTGTGACTGGCTTACAGCAGCATTTGCTGTAGAGGCCAGTTGGACCACTCGTTGACAGATACAATGTCTGACGGTGACCTGATGGCTTATCTGGACTGAATCTATGCCCTTGTGTAGCAATAAATGTGATTGTTAATATCGCTATCCCACGACTTACGTCACCTCAGTGTAAATGTAACTTCTCTGACACCATGCCCATAAAGTGGTCATGGTAGCGAGTGCGAGTGTCATTTGCTTGAAACAGCGTCCAGATAGAGCTTTCATTTGGGGAACCATCTTCCACGGTAAGTGGATGACTCGACACTAAGAAGTAGTTATGATGATGCTGCAGATCTCTGTATGTGTTGTCGTGCGGCAGTGATGTCGCTGTGGCTGTGATGGGGAGGCGAAGCTGATGAGTTGTGACGAATTGATCTGCTATGTTTGGGTACTGTTGTTGGTGCCGATTCCTCTATAGCTCAAGATACTAATGTGCCGATCTCTAACTGATCTCTATATGATTTATCTCTAACTGATTTATCACAGTGTCTCCCCTAACACAACTGATTTGGCTGAACGACATAACTAGGAAATCTAAAGCTATGATCAACAACTGTCATTGCCAGTTTAGTGTTTCCCAAACATTTATTTTCGGGCTTTTGTGGTATTACCAAACAGAAACACCGTTCGTCCGATGCTTGATAACTACGCGTCAGAGTGAAAAATGTCGAGTTGTGTTCATGATATCAAGTAACAAGTGTCCAGTGATCCCACTTAGTGAAACAGATTGTCGTATTAGCTGGAAACGGTGACATCAAGCTATTTTTGCTGACACCTTTAGTAAACATGGAATATGCGTTATTTCATTTAATTTATTTTTCTTTTTGACAAGTACATGAACGTATTTTGGGACCTTTAGTTGAGAGATGTATTTTGAACTTCTAATGTATCTAGTGTTGAGATGTAGTGTATATCAGGTTGAAAACGACATTTAACGGTTTTTAGACTTAGCTATGGTCTGATCGAACGCTTGTATCAACACCTGAGACCTGATAGGACAGTGATAACACTGTTCGCAGATGTTTAAGTTCTCTATCGTGAAACGTTTTGGAACCTGTGAAATCAGTCACTTCGGTGACATTTTCTACTTCAAACGCTCTAGAACTACACACAAGGCTACTTGAGCCGTCTACATGTGACCGACGTTTGTTGTATAGACATAATCTCCGTTACTATTGTGAGCCTCGCCTTTGTTTGGAGCTCTTCAGGCCAATGCTGCCACGTGTACAGTGGAGCTGGCTTATACGGCTTAGCGATGCCTCTGGCACCACACCTGTTGAGTGCTTATGGGCAATCCTCAGATATCCACGTTGGTTACCAGGCCACGATACGGGGCTGCATCACCACGCTTAGTGCGTTACAAAAGAGTTACATGGTTTAATCAGATTTTGCTGTGTAGTATTTATAAACATGCTTGTAAGAATTTCGTTAGTTTATTGATACTGAAACATGCCCATTTCCGTTAGATTTTGTACAAATATTATGTCACAATGAAATCTATACAACTACTTAAAAAAACTGTATCTCTGGTTTCGAACGAATTTCTGTGTCTGAATATATTTACCGACTCTCACTGTATAAAACTGTGAACGTTTGAGTAACGGGAATACACGTCAGAAAAACAGGAGAAAAATGATGATGCAAGGAGGAAAGCCCACGTGCGGACAGGACACGAACCCAAGCCGAAGGTGAGCAATAGCACTGACGTAACGGCGGATCCGACACAGCAACAGCAAGTCAATAGCAATATGTACAACGACGAAGCGCAATAACTTTCGACACCATGCTTTTAACAGGTCAAGTAAGAGCCACAATCCAAATCGATACCAAAGAGGAACAGGAAAACAAAAGATATGCGAGACAAGTGCTTAGTTTTACGGCAGAGACAGTAACGAACAGTCAGACGAAGTACACGACAAACTGAGCGGTTTTTTTTCTTTTTTCCATGTTGTGTCCAGACAGAGATCGCCTTTGGTGATTTTTTCTTGTGGGGTGGTAATGTGTGAGAAATGGTTTCACTTTATATTGTCATCGCTTCCAAAGTGGCTTGGGCTTAATATGGGTCCTTCACTCCTTTGAGGGTGTTGGTTAGGGAGTCGTACGAGTGATGGACAGTAACTACACCGAATAACTGAAGATTGCATCATCTTTGATGGTCCTGTGTGGCTGCAACAATGGGTCGAGGCACGTTGCATTCATGCACGTGTTGTGTTAGGGCCTACATTCGCAAGTTGGCGGATATTTCCGCAATACTCGTCTAATTTGCGAAAAAGAGGAGTTGTCTGGTCTTTCACCTTCTCAGCGACGTATTTTTCTCCAGTCAGCTCGTGTATTTCTCTCGTCCTGGAGCACCATGGGGCGGCTAGACTCCACTTCAAACATCTGCTTTGTAAAGGTTGCAAACTACATATATTAGAGTCACATGTTGTTCCCAAGACGTCGAGCCGTACCGCAGGGAGGTCTGTACAGTTGCTCTATAAAGTTTTTAATTTCGTTGACGGGTTTAGATTCATGCTCGTGAAAAACGCCGTGAGTCCCCGCATCATCTTCATAGTATTATGTTTTCTAACTTGAATGTTTGGGGTAAAAGTCATCCCTTTATCCAGTATCACTCGCACGTATTTCGTTGTCGTAGTCCAAGGTATTGGCTGTCCATTCATGACGAGTCGCATCCTCAGTTCCGGCCGTTTCTGTGCAAACTCTGTTGCTTCAGTCTTCGCAGAGTTTAGGGTGATTTTATTGCCCTTTGCCCATTGTTCGGTGACAAGTTGTCACTGTATCCTGTTGACAAGTTGTTCGATGTTCCTTCCAGAGGTTAGGAAGGCCGTGTCATCATCGTACAGACTGGTGGTGACGTGCTGAATGATGGAAATGTCGTTAACATACAAATTAAACAGGCATGGCGATATCACCGCTCCCTGTCGGATACCAGCTGAGACCGTTTTCTGTGATGATTTCTTACCATCTGTTTGTACCAACAGACGCCTGTCCTGCAGAAAGCTATCAATCAGCTTGACATAAAAGTCGGGGAGACGTGTTTGATCCACTAGTTTGACTGTAAGCTTGTCGCGCCACGCCCAAACATATGCCTTTTCGATATCTAGGAAAACTTCAACTGTGGAGTTCCATGTGTTCAGGTTGAGTTGTATGGATTCTGTGATGCGAAGCAGGTGAAAAATGGTTCAAATGGCTCTGAGCACTATGAGACTTAACATCTATGGTCATCAGTCCCCTAGAACTAAGAACTACTTAAACCTAACTAACCTAAGGACAT